>NW_012116377.1:10469714-10535319 GCF_000951035.1 Colobus angolensis palliatus
AAAGAAAGGGAGAGAGAAAAGGAAGAAAAGGAGGAAAGAAAAGTGGATAGAGCAGATTGGCTTGCAGAGGGGAGGCAGTGGACAGGCAGCTGACTCCTCAGAAGGGCCCCAAAATTGGATGTTCCATATTGTGTGATGTGAGGATGAGGTACAAGGATAAAAGGGAGGATTGATTGAAATTCTCTAAATTAAAGGGTTGGGACCCAGGTCTCCTATCCCATCCCGAACAGCAATCTCTTCTTCCATGTTCTCCCTGCCTCCAAGAAAGGAAACCAAGACCCTTTCTCCAAACATTCAACTGGAAACGCCCCATATTTAGGGACTCCTAAAGGGCACTGATGGGGTGTGATCAAACGAAAGTCTACTTCCTCCTCCCACCCCCTGCTCCCCCAGCCCCACTTCCAGACAGGAGACTGAGGGAGTCTTTGCTGGAAAAACTCAATGATCCCGGAGACCAGACTTTTAGAATATGATATAGAGGGTCTCCCAGTGAAAAAGGCTCCTCACCCAGCACCCTAGGAGAAGCCCACCAGTCTCTATGAGCCCTCCCATGGAGTTTCCAGTGAGCTGCTTAGTACTTTACTCTTAAGGCAAACAAACAAAGATGCTTTTTCATCATGTAATTTCATACACACACAAAAGCAAAGAGAATTGTACATGAACCCTGTGTACTCAATAGCACTTAAAAGCTTTAACAATTATCAGCTCATGGTCAATCATCTTTCATCTACATATATCCCCCCACGTCCCTGTCCTGAAGCAAATCTCAGACATATCATAACATCCATAAATATTTCAGTATACATTTCTAAAAAACAGGGATTTTTTCTTTTTTTTTGAGGTGGGTCTGACTCTGTCACTAAGGCTAGTGGCACAGTCATTACTCACTGCAGCCTCCAACTCCTGGCCTCAAACTGTCCTCCTGCCTCAGCCTCCCAAAGTGCTGCAATTACAGGTGTAAGCCACCATACCAGGCTGGGATTCTTTTTATGTAAGTGGCCCAAAGTTAAAACTTCATATCACTAAATGTCCAGTTAATGTTTACATTTCCCTACTTATAAAAGTTTAAAATAATTTCAGTTATTTGAATCAGGATTCAAATATGCTGCAATTTGTTGCTATGTCTCTTTAAAACAATATTTCTCTCTGTGCAGTTTTTTACTGAAGAGGCCTGGTCACCTGTCCTAGAGAGTTTCCCACAGCCTGGATTTTGCTGATTGTAATGCAGGTGGCATGACTGAACATGTTGCTCCCTTCCCTGTATCACCTGTACATTGATTGTTGGAGCTAAAAACTTCATTCAATTTAGATTCTGGCAAGATTTCTTCATAGGTGTTCTTGTGTTCTTTCTTTAAGAGGTACACAGTGTCTGATTTTCTCTCTTTTGATGTTAGTAACCAATGATGATCTGTTTCTAGATCCCTTAATTCTTTAGGTATTACAATCAATTACCTGGGCTACTTTTATAAAAACAAACTTTTTGGGCCGGGTGCAGTGACTCACGCCTATAATCCCAGCACTTTGGGAGACCAAGGCGGGTGGATCACCTGAGGCCAGGAGTTCGAGACCAGCCTGGCCAGCATGGTGAAACCCTGTCTCTACTAAAAATACAAAATTAGCTGAGTGTGGTGGCACACACCTGTAATCCCAGCTACTCAGGAGGCTGAGGCAGGAGAATCACTGGGAGGCGGAGGTTGCAGTGAACTGAAATCACACCATTGCACTCCAGCCTGGGCAACAAGAGTGAAACTCTGTCTCAAAAAAAAAAAAAAAAGAAAGGAAAAACACCTTTTCTTCATCTACTACATGATGACCCAGTGATATAGTCATATAGGAAAGGCAGGATAAATATTTGATATTCCATCTTTATTTACCAGTTTTCAAATAATGAGCTGGTTTCCTAGTATCTTTCAATGGTGATCAATTAATTTGTCTTTTATTATTATGTTCACCACAGACTGGTGGATATAAACATTGTTGATGTCTTTCAATCCATTGCAGTTATCTTTCACGATTACCCCCATCTTTCACCAGCAGGGACCTCTTCATGTTGACTCCCAGGTCCTTTAGACCCACCCTAGTCATCTTTGACTACGTCCTTGGTATCTGATGTGACAGAAAGTTCCAGCCTTACCTTGTGCATTTATTGCCCCAGATCTGGAATCAGCCATTTCTCCAAGAAGCCCTGATTCCTTTCTGGGGGAAATGGTTAGTAATTTATTTTTAGGTATGAACAAATAGCCAGAAATCACCAGACACTTGAGGAAAGCCTCTAAAGTGAAAGAGAAGGCCAAAACAAGCAAATGGAATGAGAAATACTGTCAGAAACAGAAACAATGAGAGAAATAATTAAAAAAAAAAAATTTGGCTGGGCAGGGTGGCTCATGCCTGTAATCCCAGCACTTTGGGAGGCCAAGGTGGGTGGATCATCTGAGGTCAGCAGTTCAACACCAGCCTGGCCAACATGGCAAAATCCCATCTCTACTAAAAATACAAAAAATTAGCTGGGTGTGGTGGGGCATGCCTATAATTCCAGCTACTCAGGTGGCTGAGGCAGGAGAATCGCCTGAACCTGGGAGGCAGAGGTTGCAGTGAGCAGAGATCGTGTCACTACACTCCAGCCTGGGCAACAGAGCAAAAGTCTGTCTCAAAAAAAAAAAATTCGATTAATAATAAACAGCCAATTAGTATCTTCTGAGATATACAAAGTATTTTATTTATTAAACAATAAACTTAAAATATGGAAATTTAAAATGTGATTGGGAAAATAAGCATTGAATTGGAGGATTAGAAAATAATGTTGAAGAAAAACCTACCAGAGCAACAAAAAACAAGAAATGAAACATAGGAGAGAAATATCAGAAAACTAGAGGATCAATGCACAAAGGCCAACAGTGGATTGGAATATTAAGAGTTCCAAAAAGAAAACAGAAGAAAAGGTGAGGAGGAAATTAAGGATGAACTAACATAAGAAAATTCGCCAAAACAGAGAATGAGTCTTCAATGCTAAAAGGTTGACTGAGTTCCCAAGAGACCCGTCCTAAGGCACATCAGTGTGAAATCCGGGACACTGTTATTAAGGAGAAGATCCTAAAAGTGTCCGGAGCCTAAAGAAGAACAGAAAAAGAAAATGTCGTCGGACTCCTCAATAGCAACGCTGGGACTTAGAAGACAACAGAGGAATAAATGCCTTTAAAATTCCAAGTGAAAGTTATTTTCCATCTAGAATTTGGTATCAAAACTACCAATCAAGTATGAAGAGAGAATAAATCAGACATGCAAGAATTTGAAAAATTGATCTACCATGTTCCTTTTCCTAGGAAGATACTGGAGATGTGTTCCACCAAAATAAGCGAATAAATCAAGAAAGAGGGAAACATGGGATTCAGAAAGCAGGAGAGGAAAGAAGGTGAGTCCCAGGCTAACAGTCAAGCAGGAGGTCTCAAGAGCAGCCAGAACACTGAGCAGGAGGATGGAGGTTGGTGGATGAGGAAGAGGATGGGAACTTGCCGATTATCTGAATCATTTGTGCATGCAGTAAGAAAATCATATTGAGGCCAGCATGGTGGCTTACACCTATAATCCCAGCACTTTGGGAGGCCGAGGGGAGCAGATGACTTGAGACCAAGAGTATGAGACAAGTCTGGGCAATATAGCAAGACCCTGTGTGTACAGAAAATTTTAAAAACTAGCTGAGTGTGGTGGTGTGCACCTGTGTTCCCACCTACTTGGAAGGCTGAGGCAAGAGGATCACCTGAGCTCAGTGTTAGGTTTTGAAGGAAAGGTGAAGGTTAAAGAAAGACACACACATAGCAAGAGGGTGGCTCAACAGCAAATGCAGGCTTTATGTCCAGCAGAAAACCTATAGAAGTGGGAAACTAGCCTAATGCCAGACCCCACCGCTGCCTACAGGCTGGGGGTACTTGTAGGTGTGGGCAGGAGGGGTCTGGGCAGTACGGCTTGCTGCCCGGCGGGATATTGATAAGATGTTCCCATGATGAGGCGGTTCTGGCCCTTATTCCCGTGGAATGTCATCACGGTGTTCCTTGGACCGTTGCCCAGTGAGATACGACAGGGATGTTTCTTTAGTTGGGCCTTTGTTTACCTTGTGGTCAGGTGGTTAGGAAGGATGTTTCTCACAGCCCGAATGCCTGGGAAATGTTTCGCTTTGACCAAGGTTTGCAAAATAGTGGGGAAGCTTAAAATGGTGCAGTTTGGACTAACATCCGGGAGGTCGAGGCCACAGTGAGCCATGATTGTGTCACTATACTCCAGCCTGGGCGACAGAGTAACACCTTGTCTCCAAAAAAGTAAAAAAAAAAAAAAAAAAAAAAAATCATATTGAGAGGGATGTGTAAGACCTGTTGGACATTTGGGGAAAATCGGTGATAGGTACACGCAAAACAAGCAAATGGAGACAATCAAGACAATTATTCAGTCCAGGAAAAACAAAACGTTGTTCAAAAAAGGAAACCTTATCAGAATACGAATATTTCATTGATTCTCACTCACATGCACATGTTTTCACATTTCAATGAGTCTGAAGTCGGGACGTGTCTTTCAGTCAAAGACATCTGACAGTCACTATCAGCCAGGTGCAGTCTTGATGTTGTCATGCCCGTGCAGGTGTGAACTTAGTCATTTTTTCTGGTGTTCTGACCAGACAACAGCAAACCCTCGACGTTTCAGTCCACAAACCACTTTAGGATCACACAAGGGAAGAATGTGAGTCCTGGTTTGTCAGAAAACCTGTGGGCACCTTTTGGTATGGCGCCCATTCTGTAAGCATCCAAACTTGCAGGATGAGGTCAATGGTATGGAAGAAAATTGTGGAGACCAGAGTGGAACGCTCTGTAAGAATTACTGCAACACTGACACCTAGGTAGTTCAAAGAATGGTTCTCTAAACAGACAAGCAATGAAAATGAGCGCTGACAACTCTAAAAAGTGATTCAGAAGAGATGAAAGCTCAATTCAAAGGTTTAAGGATACTCAATTTTGCGTATATTTTTTGTATGCACAAGATTGATATATGATAAAACATACGTCTAAATAAGAGCACTTTCAATATGTTTACGTTAAAATTTTAACTAATAAGAACATTTGATTGGCAGCAATTTTCTTTCTCAGTGGTTCATATTACAAATTGATGGTGCCATACATTCAGTGAAATCTGGGGTACTGGCTGTAAACGCCAGTGTTGATTTTAATTAAAACTGTCATTATAATGGGAGGATGGGGAGATGGGAAATGTTATGTGTGCTTTGGTGTTGGGAAGAATGGTGGTGGGTAAGTGGGAAATATCTTCACCTCTGTAACAGGAATTCAAAGATGAAGCCTGAGATTGATACATCTTTTTTAGAAATGGATTTAAAAAAACAGAGAAACAAGTGAAGGTGGTTGTTCTTGGGAAAAGGGGTGGGGTATGGGAGGAGTGGGTCACCAGGGCTTTAATGAATACATTTTAATACTATTTAACTTTTTAAACTCTGTGCATCATTACTTTGATAAAAATAATTTTTGAAATGAATTAAAAATAAATAAATGGTTTCAAAAAAGTCATTCTGTGCTGTTCTCTCTATAAACACATGTACTCTTTTTGGGGCATGTGGTCTAACTTTTGGTCAGAGAAATCTATTCACCACGAGAAGCTGCAGGATATAGCAGAAAGAGCTTCGTTCTGGTGTCAGTTGTCTGGATTCGCATCTTGTTTCTCGTTTACTAGCTGTGTGACCTTGGGCAAATTGCTCCGGCTCTCTGGACTTTAGTTTTCTTCCCTGTAAAACGAGCAAAAGGCTACGTGTTTCACTGTTATCTGTGAGGATCAAAGAGAAAAAGTGTGTCAAGTCCCTGGCACAGTGCCTGTCCCATTGTTGAGTCCAGCGTAACTTTAACTCCTTTTATGGTACAGCCCCCCTTCAATGGGATCAAGGCTGACCTCTGCTCGGAGACTTGAGGACCCTTTGCTCATGCAGTCCTCCCAAAGCCACCCACCATCCGGGGCTTTTGGCTTGCACGACTGCAATGTTTGTGGCTCATTGCTCTTTTCTAGCCCCAGAAGCCCCGAGATTTATTATTTATGTCCCTCTCTTCTCTCACATCAGGCTCAGCCTGGGAGTTGATGGGTCCTGAGTATGACAGTGCTCAGTTGTTTCTGTCCAGATGAACACCGTGGCTCTGTGGCCAGACTCAGGGTCCTTTGCTCTTCTCCAAGGTCTGGGAGACACAGAAGCCTAGGCTCCAAACTCGTCACTCAGCTCCTGAATCCAGGGTGTGCAGGAGTCAGCCTCCCTCTGCCTTACAAAGCAGCCATCACCAGTGCAGGTTGGCTGTGGGCTAGAAAGCATAGAGAGGCCTGCTACTCGCTCTCCCGGCCCCCTGCCTCCCCTCCCACACTGCGGCCTCTGGAGCTCTGCAGGCAGTGACCTCATGGCTAGAAACAGCTTTGTTAGAAATTAAAAGTAGGTGGGCTCTTTTTTCCCTCCCCATTTGGATGACAGAGCTGCTTGCTCTGGGTTCCCTCTCCCAGGACAGGTAGGCAGTTCATGTTTATACATGTGACCCAGAAATATATAATGAACCACACCAGGGCTGTTGACATTGCCTGGACGTGGAGGGCATCACACCTCCCTCCAGCTGCTGTTCAGAGAGAGTAGAGGCAGAATAGATGAAGGAGAAGAAGGGATCCTGGGTTGGGGACAGCCCTTTCCTAATGCCATGGGCATGTGAGAACATGGCACTGTCCTGCAGGTCCCCGCATGAAAGCTGTGTCCCCAAACACATTACCCCACGGCAGAGCATGAGTGACGCTACCAGGGAAGCCGGAAGGAAAGTGCAGACAGTGGGGGTGGGAGGAAGGACAGCAGTTAGGAAAGGGAAAGTGCTAGCCCTTAAGACTATGGGAACACACGTAGCCTCTGGAATCAGAAATGTGGGTTCCAGTCCCTGCTCTACACGAGGTTCTGTGTGACTTGCTTAGGTCACACAGAACCTTGGTTTTCCCCATCTGTTAAGAAAAAAGCCCAGAGTTGTCATTAGAAAATTAAATCTCCTACATTCAGGGTTTGCCAAATCTTTTCTCCCTTCCTGCCTGCCGATCAGTTGAGGGCCATCTGGCACAGAATAGGCGCATTTCCCACTCAGGGCCTGGGGTGGGATTGAAGGTCCTTCGGCCACTTCCAGCCCCCTGGCTGACTCCGAGGGCAGAGCTGCGTGGGGATGATGAAAGATTCAGAAACTGTTCCTCCAGGCCTCCTCTAACCCAAGCAGACAGTGTGGGTGTTGGACTGAGGGTGCCCACCCGTGAAAGGCCTCTGGGTAAGGAGACTGGGCAGCCCTCCCAGACCCATGTGGATGTAGTGAGAGGAGCCCTCACCCTGCAGACTATCCCTCCTTCACAGCTTCCTGTCAGCTCCCAACACCGGCTGCTGCCTGCTCTGGTGGTGAGTGGCAGTGAATGACACAGCCATGTGATGTCTGTGTGTTCCTGTGTTCCTCCCCCAGGCCACAGAGTGGGCCTCCAGTGAGGACACGCGCCGCTCCTGCCAAAGCAAAGGGAAGACTGAGGTACGTGGTCTCAGCGGTCTGGGGGCCCCACCTGGAGCTGGAAGGAGGCCTGTGGTTGTGGGGATGAAGCGGCAGTGTGTGGATATGAGGTCCCCTGTTGGAGAGGCCTGGCCAGGATGAGCTGGGGCTCCTTGGGCAGGTGGGGGATACAGCTCTGTGGCCAGCTGGTCCTGAGCATCTGAGTGAGCAGTGAGGCGGAGAGATGACCTTGGTGGGAAGGGATGTCCACAGATGTGACCGGGACATCGGGACAGGTAGATCTGGGGTCAAGAGAAGTGTTTTAGAAAACTTGTTGGCATTCATGACGCAGTGGTGTGAGGGTGAGATACCCAGCATCACACCTGGAGAGCTATGCTGTCTGCTCCTTTCCTTCCTGCCTCAGGAGGAGTGTCAGAACTACGTGCGAGTCCTGATTGTCACCGGCCGGAAGGTGTTCATGTGTGGGACCAATGCCTTTTCCCCCGTGTGCACCAGCAGACAGGTGGGCAGCTCAGGGTGGAGCAGACTGAAGGGGGCACCATGCCGGGGGCTCTCCTGCCCAGGCACATAGCCTTGAAGGCGGGTTGCCAAATTTTGCAAACAAACAAACAGACACCCAAAACAGAAGCATAAAAGGACGCCCAGTTAGATTTGGAGTTCAGATAAACAATAACTGATATTTTAGCATACATGTGCCCCACGAAGTGTTTGGGATAGACTTATACTGAAAATTTATTCCCTGTTCATCTGAAATTCAAATTGAACTGGGCCTTCTGTATTTTATTGGTCAGCCTTACCTTGGAGGGTCCTGACTGGGGCTGGAAGCAGATGGAGCTACTGGGAGGACCTCTCCCTCCCTGAGGGCTGCTCCCTCAGAGGGACCGTGAGCTGGGCAGTGAGATGACGCTGGAGGAGGGGAGAGGCCCAGAGAGACTGGGGCCCAGGAGGAAACAAAACTCAGATGGAAAGAACAGGCAGCCCCAGGGCCTCAGGGAAAAGTGTCCCCTTCTCCCCATTGTCCCCAGGTGGGGAACATCAGCAGGACTATTGAGAAGATCAATGGTGTGGCCCGCTGCCCCTACGACCCACGCCACAACTCCACAGCTGTCATCTCCTCCCAGGGGGAGCTCTATGCGGCCACGGTCATCGACTTCTCAGGTCGGGACCCTGCCATCTACCGCAGCCTGGGCAGTGGGCCACCGCTTCGCACTGCCCAGTATAACTCCAAGTGGCTCAATGGTAAGGAGGCCCCAGTGCCAGGGGCGGGGACTCCCCAGGTTCTGATCCCACCAGCCCACCCTGAGCCCCCCATTCATCCTCCTTCCTGCCAACCTCTGCAAGGGCTCCCACTTGCCTTATCAAGGAAGAGGTCCAGAGTATGGCATAGTAGACCAGAGCATGCTGGAGATGAGCCCCAGATGAAATTACAGATGATGTCCCAAGTCCCCAGAACAGATGGAGGGTGGGCTATTAGGAGAGAGGGAGATAATTAGGAATTGTTTAGGAAAACAAGTTATGGATAAGAAGAAATTATGGGGCCAGGTATAGTGGCTCATGCCTGTAATCCCAATACTTTGGGAGGCTGAGGCAGGAACATCTCTTGAGGCCAGGAGTTGGAGACCAGCCTGGGCAACATAGCAAGACTCTGTCTCTAAAACTAAAAATAAAACATAAATCAGCCAGGCATGGTGATGCATGCCTGTATTCCTACCTATCAGGAGACTGAGGTGATAAGATGCCCTGAGCCTGGGAGTTTGAGACTGTAATGGGCTATGATCACATCCCTGAACTCCAGCCTGGGCGAAAGAGTGAGAGCCAGCCTCTTAAAAAAGAAAGAAAGAGAGAGAAGTTATGGAAAGGGCCTTATAAGTTTCCTAACCCTCGGGGCTGAACCCCTGCTTCCTCACTGACTATGAGGTTGGCGCAAAAGTAATAGCGGTTTTTGCCACTAAAAGTAATGAGTAATGGTGAAAATTGCAATTACTTTTGAACCAACCTAAATACTGTGTGTCCTTGAGCAAGTACTTAACCTCTCTGTGCCACAATGTTGTATCTATAATATGGGGACAATCATAGGATTTACCTCATCTGTTGATCGACTGGATTAATCCGCATAAAGTACTTAGGATAGTGTCTGGCACCCAGTGAGAGGTGTGCGGTAACACGTTTAATATTATAGCTTTACTTGGTATTGAAAGTGGGAAGAGAGTTAGTTAGGGTCCCCAGGTCACCAAGCTTGCAGGGATGGGGTGTCAGGTGCCCATCTGGGAAAACTGAAGTGGTTGAGTCCTCCTGACTCTGCCCTCTTCTTCCCCGCTGGCCTGCCTGCCCCTTGTTCCTCTTTTGCCCACCCAGAGCCAAACTTCGTGGCAGCCTATGATATTGGACTGTTTGCATACTTCTTCCTGCGGGAGAATGCAGTGGAGCATGACTGTGGACGCACCGTGTACTCTCGCGTGGCCCGCGTGTGCAAGAATGACGTGGGGGGCCGATTCCTGCTGGAGGACACGTGGACCACATTCATGAAGGCCCGGCTCAACTGCTCCCGCCCGGGCGAGGTCCCCTTCTACTATAACGAGCTGCAGAGTGCCTTCCACTTGCCGGAGCAGGACCTCATCTACGGAGTTTTCACAACCAATGTGTGAGTCCTGTCCTCTGCCAGCCCCTTTCCTGTGATGTCAGGAGCTGGCCTGGCCTCATGGCCTGGTGGGCTTCATCTATAAAATGGGGACTTCCGTGACTCCTGCCGGGGGTCATCTGAGGATTTTGTGACTTACTGCTTCTGGAGCGGTAAGCACGTGTTCTGGGTTGCTGGGAAGCGCAAGCCTAAGCCAGAGATGAATAAAGCAAATGGATCTGGCTTAGGCTGCATGAAGGAGGAACATGCTGGTGATGAAGGTGGAAAAGCCTGCCTTGGATGAGGGGATGTAGCCATGTGGGGGAGGGGAGCAGGCAGCAATAGCCTCAGGGAGGCACAACAGGGATTCCCTAAGGTCTCTTCTAACCTCAGGACTATGGGATTCTGCTCAATCTAACCAGCAGTCTTCTGTTAACCCTGCCATCACTTCCCATCTAGACTGTGCTGGAAAACCAGGCTGGGAATGACAGCCCCTTTTGTTTTCTAGGTGTGAGGAGGAGTAACCCTCACAGATCATGACACCTCCTTCTGTGTAAGAGGCTAACCCAATCAGGTGACTCTCCCATAGACCAAGGTTGTCCAGCCCATGGCCTTTGGGCTGCATGTGGCCCTGGACAGCTTTGAATGAGGCCCAACACAAATTTGTAAACTTTCTGAAAACATTACGAGACTTTTTTTTTTTTTTTTGGCATTTTCTTTTTCTTTTTTTTTTTCTGAGATGGAGTCTCACTCTGTCACCCAGGCTGGAGCGCAGTGGTTCGATCTCGGCTCACTGCAACCTCTGCCTCCTGGGTTCAAGCAATTCTCCTGCCTCTCAGCCTCTCGAGTAGCCAGGACTACAGGTGTGTGGCACCACGCCTGGCTAATTTTTTGTACTTTTAGTAGAGATGGGGTTTCACTGTGTTAGCCAGGATGGTCTCCATCTCCTGACCTTGTGATCCGCCCACCTTGGCCTCCCAAAGTGCTGGAATTACAGGCATGAGCCACCATGCCCAGCCGGAAATTTTTTTTTTTTTGGCTCATCAGCAATGGTTAGTGTTTAGTGTATTTTATGTGTGGTCCAAGACTATTCTTCTACCAGTGTGGTCCAGGAAAGCCAAAAGATTGGACACTCTGATATAGACAATGACGGATGGGCACCGAGACCAAGGAAGTCACTGGCTGCACAATGTTCTTTGTAGGAATACCAGAAACCTATGAGTCATGGAGTGGTGTTTGCTCACTTTGGACCCCAGATAGCAGGCACTGGATGAGGGCCAGGCTAGCCATAGGAAGGACAGTGTGAGGGGGTGGACAGAGATGAGAGTCAGGAGGAGGTGGAGAGGCATCGAAACTGACGCCATCAGTGTGAATTCTAAATAGTGTATTTATTGCATGCCTTCTCCATGCAGGTGCTTGTCCTGGTAGGAGTGGGGCATCAGGGAGCAAAAGCAGACATGGTTCTGCCTTTAAAAGCTTAAACAGGGTGATGGATATTAACAACAAATTTTAATCGTGATAAATGCTACAAAGGGAAAGGGCAGTGTGTGGAAAAGCCTCTAACAGCATAGGAGAGTGATGACCAGGGAAGGTTTCCTGTAGGAAGTGACATCTATAAGATGAATAGGAATAAACTAAGGGAGAGGAGCATTCCAGCCTGAGGTAACATGTGCAGAGGTTTGAGGTGGGAAGAAATATTTCAGGAGCTGAGCAGTGATAAGTGTGGCAAGACATTTAAGGGTGAGGAGAAGAAAGACAGGAGAGGAGAGTGAAGGGGTAGGGCAGGGAGGGTATGTCCCAAAGGACATTGCAGACTGCTTTAATCTTTATTCTAAGAGCAAGGAGAAATTATTGACAGGTTTGAAGCAGGCCAGCAACCAGCTCAGAGGTGCGTTTTGAAACGCTCACCACTCTGGCTGCCGTGTGGAGAATGGATTAGGAGACTAGACAGGCTGCGGGCAGACCACCAGGAAGACAGTGCAGCATTCAAGGGCCTAGAGGGGGAGCTGAAACCAGGCAGAGGTGGAGAGAAATGGACACATTTGGGAGAAGAACTAAATAAAGAAAGAATAGAACTGGAGGCATTTGGTATGGTGGTTTCCTCTCTGTGAGCTGTTCATGTAAGATTCATGGAAACATGCTTCTGTGACTGAAAGGGTCTCCTGGGTCATCTGAACTCAGGGTGTGGCAGGCTATGGCATAAATCAGTGGCTTGGTAACCAGCTTTTGTAAATAACTAAATCAGAATAGAATGGAATAAAATATCAGAGTCCTAACATATTTAGTAAGGGTAAGTTCATACACTTCTTTATGGATGTGTACATATTATACTGAGTTGTAGGGTAAAATATATCTCTTACCATGGGCCATGGACTACAATGTTTGAAAGTCACTGTATTTCAGCCTCCTGCTGGATAAGGGAGGGAGGCAGTAGCACAGAAGGATTCACCAGTGCTTCTTGTCAGTGGGTCGTTCCCAGGGGGTTTACAGAGTTTGAGGACCACATTACCTCCCTTTGAGATCCCCCGGTGGTACCCCAGACTCATCAGAGATGCTTACAGAGTGTTGGGAATTAGACATGACAGCTGGCTATGGGGTATATGAGGAGGGTGCCAGGTCTTACAGGGAGGGTCTTGTCCCACCACTTCTTGCCTTTCAGAAACAGCATTGCGGCTTCTGCTGTCTGTGCCTTCAACCTCAGTGCTATCTCCCAGGCTTTCAATGGCCCATTTCGCTACCAGGAGAACCCCAGGGCTGCCTGGCTCCCCATCACCAACCCCATCCCCAATTTCCAGGTACAGAATCTCCTCCTGTTTCCCTGTCTTCACACACTGCCTTCCCCCCAGATTACCAGCCACAAGATGATTCCCAACTGCTTAGCACAGACAGACATCAGATCTGTTCCTGCCAGTCCATGCCCATCTCTGGGATTCACAATGGTTCCCTGAGGGTATTAGCCTGTACTACTGTGAAGGAGAAAGGGAGAGTGGGTGAGGGGCAGTGCGAGGAAGCATGCTCGGAGCCATCTCTAAATGTGAGTCCATACCTCCAGGGAGGCAGGGAAGTGGTACCTCAGCTCTCCACAGTGTAGAGGACCAGAAAGCACTACACAAGCTGTCTGGCTGGAATTTGGGGATGTTAGCCAGAGCTTTCTCGCAGTGTGTTCAATATGGCTACTAATTCCTGGAAGTGGTCAGTGCTAGAAGTGGTCAGGGAGTGGTTAGGGCCCAGCCGTGGGTAATGTTAGCATCCCCCATCCTGTAATGGAGAAGGGGAAAGAACGAGGGGGCAGAGGAGGCTGCTGATGGTTGACTTTCATGTTCGCCCAGCTTCCCACCCAGGGCGTGGGATGGGGCAGGGAAAGACCTCAAGCTTTGCAGTGCTACCATCCTGATCCCGATCTAGCCTATCTCTTTGTGACCTTGGACAAAAAAGTCATCCAACCTCCTTCAGTCTCTTTTTCCTTATCTGGAACTAGGGATAATACCGTAAGATATAACACCTCACAGATAATGTCCGAAGGTTCATATGCCTGGAATGTAGGAGACGCTCAGTAAAAAGTGGTTGGCTTTCAGCTTTGGTTTAGAAATCATAAGGACTTTGAGCTGGCAAGGACACAGAAGAGGGACAGCAGGGCTTGGCCCAAGGTAGGAGGGGGCACCTGCAGCAACAGCATAAAAATCACCAGACACTCGTCCACACTCAAATTATCCGTTTTTAGATAGTCCAGTCCTCTTTGCTCTCCTCCCTCCTCTTCCCCAAACCTGGCAGGATCCTCCTTCCCCTTCTCCCCAGCCTCCTGTTCTTAGTTCCCCAAAGAAGAGGCATCCCACCCTGGAAAGGGTGCAGGACGCCCAGCAGGGATGCTGGGGGTGGGGGATGCTGGAGAATCAGCGTCCGCTGCTGCGGCCACCTGGGTTGCCAGGAGGAGGGAGCCGGCGGGGGATGGCTGCAGCCCCGGTGGCCGGGCGCGTGTGACCTGGCTCCCCGCGGCAGTGTGGCACCCTGCCTGAGACCGGTCCCAACGAGAACCTGACGGAGCGCAGCCTGCAGGACGCGCAACGCCTCTTCCTGATGAGCGAGGCCGTGCAGCCGGTGACACCCGAGCCCTGTGTCACCCAGGACAGCGTGCGCTTCTCACACCTCGTGGTGGACCTGGTGCAGGCTAAAGACACGCTCTACCATGTACTCTACATTGGCACCGGTGAGCCGGCCCGGCCCAACCTGGACTGCAGGTCGGAGGTGGGTTGAGGGTTGGGGCAGGGCTGCAAGCTTCCGGGGCCTTCAAGGCCACCTTGGTCTGGCTCTCCCTCTCCCCCAGAGTCGGGCACCATCCTGAAGGCGTTGTCCACGGCGAGCCGCAGCGTCCGCGGCTGCTACCTGGAGGAGCTGCACGTGCTGCCCCCTGGGCGCCGCGAGCCCCTGCGCAGCCTGCGCATCCTGCACAGCGCCCGCGCGCTCTTCGTGGGCCTGAGCGACGGCGTCCTGCGGGTCCCACTGGAGAGGTGCGCCGCCTACCGCAGCCAGGGGTAAGCCGGGACGGGGGCGACTCCCGAGGCCCCCACTGCGGAGGCGGGGCTTAAGAGGCGGGGCTTTGGACCTGGGAGACCTGGGGTCGGTCCCTGCAGTCTCCACTAGTGTGCCTTAGGACGAGTCACTCTACCTCTCTGAACCTTGGTTCTCTCCTCGTAAAACATCTTGCAGGGTTTTTGTGAGGGTTAATTGAGATAATCTCTTGCAGGTACTGACCTGGAGGAAGTGTGTGCTTAGGGAATTTTGGTGGCTGGCTGTTTTTATCTCTGTTGTCAAACACATAGCTAGGGTCAGTCAACCATCTCTAGCCCACTTGATTCATTCTCAGTCCCTTCAGTACAGAGAGGTCTTTATGTTTGAAGCCACAGCACTTACTGCCCGGATATGGGGACAGATGGAGATGGTGCTATGAGTCAGCCCCACGTTTTTGCTCCTCTTCCTTCCTTCCTTAGAAGAGGTAAAAAGGGCTGCTGTAGGTGGGGCAGGGGTGAGGCGCCACGTGGAGGAGTTGCCCTGGCTTCGCACTGCTTCTGAACTTGGTTCTTCATACCATCGCTTCAAGTGAACTCACAGATTTGACAACTGTGGCATCAGTGTTTAAGGGGGAAATGAAAGCCTATTCCAAAGCCAAATGGAAATGTAGCCCAGACTCCTACCACCCGAGGCTCTCCCAGGCTGCATCGCCTCATTTTCATGATACTCAGAAGCTGGCATTGCCACAGCCATGCGAGCTTCTGTGGCCTTTGCAACTGACAGTCCTGGCTATGCCATCTGTCCTCAAGATTCAGAAGACAAATGGTATCCATGATACAGGGCTGTTCTTCAGCTCCAGTGGGGTGTGCTAGGAGCTGGGCAGAGGCCTGTGGGGCCAGGAGGAGCTGTGGGTTTTGGTGAGGCAGCCAAGGAGTGGGGGGGTCTCAGGGCAGACACTCCAGCTCCCTTCATCCCCAACACAGGGCTCCATCAACAAGACACCACACACTTACTAAGCCCTACCATATTCTGGGCACTTTGTAAGACTGTTGGTGTGAGAGAAGGCAAGAGAAATAGTCCCCAAACACTGACTTCCCTCAGATCTCCAGATATCTGGATGGGAAGAGAACCTCGGCCTGTATCAGACATGTGGGGAGACATGGTCGGGTATGGCGGAAAGGACTCCAGTGGTGGAACCAGACACACCTGAGGCTCCATTTCAGCTCTGTCATCTACTAACTATATGATCTTGAACAACTGAAACTTTTTGAGCTTCGGCTCTCTCATCAGGAAAACAGGGAGACATTTGATGGAACAAATGATGTCTAACGCAGGCAGAGTTGTAAGGATTGGGACTGGTATTCATGAAGGGCCCAGTCCAGTGAATCACAGGTGGTAGCTGGTATCTTTATTACTTTTTCATCTCCCCAAATGCATTTAGGAGCCCTCCAGCCTCCTAGGCCCTCTGGAGTCTTGCTGAATATAGGCAGGACAACTTGGCAATGAATCACAGGTTTTCACATATGGCTTGTTCTCCAAGAGGTTGTAAATCCTTAAAGGCAAACCCAGTGGCCCAGTATTTTTTATACTCCACCAGTGAGTCCCACCCAGCCCAAGGTACAACGTGGCCTTCCACACATGACTGATCCTTCAGTTGACTGATTGTTTGGCTTGAGAGGAGTTTGGTGCAGGAGAAACGTGGGAATGGCACTGGAAACTACATTGAGGCCAACTGAGAAGGCCAAGGGAGGATTTTGACTTGAATCCTGTGGCTGTGAGCACTGGAGTGGTCCTAGAGCAGTGGAGTGCAGTCACGGGCTGTGTGAAAAGATCAACCAGACAGTGGTGAACAGCATTGTCATGTAGCAAGTGGATGCCAGGTGGGCTAGTATGACTCTAAGCCAGATCTGAAGGAACGGGGCCTGTAGTGGATGGGAGGAAGGAAAGGCGCTGGGATGTTCAGCTCCAGTGGGGTGTGCTAGGGAGGCCTGTGCTCACATTCTGCAGAGAGGGGCTGGGGAGGTTGCATAGTGTGCCTGTTGCACTCCTGCCCTGGAGCAAGGCAGAAAGAGATCAGTTTGGAGTTTGGTGCTTTCATCCTATTTGGTTTCCTGACTTTGGGATAGAAGCCCTTGATGTGTATAGTGAAAACCCTGCTAAAAAACTATAGGTGAATCCAAAAAGTATGAAATGCAAGGTCACATTATCGGAAGATTAGTAAAATGGCTACAGCAAGTACACATAGTCACCAAGCTGTGCACTCCAGGAGTCTCGGAACCAATTGCCACAATATATTAGAATTTGCACTGTTGTGGGATGTGTTGTCACAAGGTTTTACTGTGTCCTAGGATAGACATTTCATGCTTTTTCCCTCATGCCTTCCAAAACTGGCAGGAAGATGAGGGTGGGTAAGCAGAGGCCTCTTCAGGCTCTCTCCTCTGCCCAGGATCCAGGGGCTTATCTCCAACTGCCTCTTTTCACTCAGGAGAATCTCAGCCCCATGGGGCACCACGAAGACCTGGCCTGGCCAGAGAGAGACCAGTGCTCCCACGAGGAGGAGCCTGGGGAATAAACTGCTGACTGGCTCTGCAAAGCGGGTGTTTTATGCATGAACCACCCCTTTCCTCCTTCCAGCATGCCTTTCACCCTGACTTTGAGAGGGATCCTCTACCCCCAACTCACTCACAGATCTCCCCTGGCTGCCCCATGAGCGCAGGGAAGGCCCACTCTCAGCAATTTTTTGCTCACAAGCTCCAGAGATACCTTTTCCACCCTGGACAGCTCCCACTGTGAGACTATTGCACTGTATACAGTGCAGGAATTCGCCTGCCTGCAACTTCCACCATCCATCTGTCCCGCGAGCCCATGGAATGAGCCTGTTTCTTTTTGTAATAGCTGCTTGAGACACTACAGTAAAAAAAAAGAAAGAAAGAAAGAAAGACATGGTGATATATTATTGGTCTGATGGCTCCTTTATGAAAAGAACTCTAAACTGCCACCCATTTCTACAGTCAGAGACAGATTCTAAGTCTCTTATCCTTGAAGCTTTCATTTTTCCTAAGAGCGTTCCCTGCTCTGTAAGCTTTGAAGTGGCCTTTGGCCAAAGGCAGCAAATGTGGTTCCACTTGAGCCCAGGAGGCAGTTATCCCTTTTATTCACAAGGAGAGAGCTCAGGCACTGGCCCCAAGAAGTCTCAAGCGTCCCCTCAGGCTGCCAGGGAAGGTGCAGGGCAGGCGTGTCCATGGAGAATCTGGTATCCTCTTCTCTGGGACTTAATTGAGGGCAGGGGAAGCTGAAGGGGTGAGAGGGCTTGGAGAAAGGAGGCTGGAGCCAGCATCTACTCCATGTTTTTCTTCTTTCCTATTCTGCCATGGTCTGGAAAGACAAGACACTTCATCCCTTGGCTTGAGAATCTTGACAAGTCAAGTGGCCCCGGCACAGCAGTCTTGACCATGGGTACTCAGCAGAGTTACCTGGGGCGGGGGGGTATTTAGAAGATTCCAGTGCCTGGGCCTATTCCAGTCCAAAAAGCCAAACTACTGGCGGGTGGACTTTTTGTTTTGTTTGCTTACACTTTTAAAAGGGTGCCCAGGATATCCTAATTTGCAGTCAAGACTGGGAACTCCTGCTGTAAAAGTGGTTAGGCTCTAGATGGAAGAAGGAGCAAGAGGCAAATTGCATTTCTCCAGAATCTTCTGCATTTGTCTTATATAGGCTGCTTCAGGTTTTCTGCCCTTACCCATTTTCTCTGCTGGCAGACATTGGTTTTTTGATGGATAGAATATTGTTTATTATTATTGTTAGTCACTAGCTATGGCTAATTCTTTTTTCCAGTTTATTTGTGTCACTTCTAAATTCCACATCCCATGCCTCTAGAGGTTGATACCCCTTTTTGAGGGCTGAAGGAAATAAATTCAGGAGTGGGCTTTACTGAATTCTCATTGGTTGAATTTGCTAGCAGTCCACTTGATCCCAATGTCAGCCAGCAAGCAGAGTCTCAAAACCAAGGTTGCTGGGACTACTTGTGTACATGTGTTGCATGCAGTCCGATGATGTCCAGTCTGATGGACTCTGCTGATAAAACACCCTCAAATCAAACCATTGATCCCAGATGAAAATACGACCACATTTATCTTGTATAATTTACCGAAATTGTCACTGAGTGAATAAACTGTAAACAGATTCCTGAGCAACAGTTGAGTATTCTGGATTCCTGGGTAGGCCAGAGAGTACTCACTGGACTCCCATGATTGCCTCGCTTATATGAGGCCATGGGTTGGCCCCGAGCAGCGGATAGTACTGTCTTCTTTGCCCTCCTTTGGTGACAAGGAGAAGCCCCCCACTCTTCTTTGTATAATTAACCTCATTTTTCTCTGGGGCCTGACAGAATCTACTGAACTCACTGAAAGTTAAGAATTCACCTGACAGGTGACTCTCCCTGAAGCTTCAAGAGACAAGAAAAATTCTACCCCTGAGGAGCCAAAAGCGGCAACTCTTAGCTCTTTTCTTGTTTGTTTGTTTTTGGTATATCTCTTTAACCCTAGGCATCTTTGTTCCCTTTGTCCAATGGGATGATCCCTCTGCAAACTCACAGAATGGTGTGAAACTCCCCACCAGGCTCCATCTTCTTTGTAGTCCGGTACCTCCTTCTCCAAAGCCTCTTCTGTTTTCCAGTCTCCAATTTCTGAGTCCCTGCTTAGTGCTCTCTCCAGACCCTCTTCAGCAGACTGGCTCAGAATGGGGTGGAAGCTGGGGACAGGAGCCAGAGGGATCGAGGTATCCTCTAGGATTGGCAGTGGGCTGAGTGTTGGAGGGACCCTCCTTTTGGCACCAGGATTGGATACTCTCTGTACTTAGCAATGGATAGCAAAGCCTGATTCCATAATTGCCATGGACTTATTCTACCCTTTGGAGTCCTACTAGTGGAGGTTAGATTTTTCTGTTAAAAAATTACACCAAGACATCAAAAGGAGAAAAGGAAGAAAGGAGCTCTGGACTATGAGAAGTGGAGGCATTTGGGGCATGCAACAGTGTGTGAGCCAGTATCATTCTGGGGCCACTGTAGAGAGACCAGCCCTCAGGGTTGAGGAACCGAGAACTAGGATGTGACCTCCTACAGCTTGAGCTCATTCTCACGATGCTAAAGCACTGGACTCTGATTCCTCCCACTAAGCAGCACAAGCATGTGGGTGCTCCAGGTGACCATGGACAGTATCCAGGTGTCTGCTGATCCTGTGCTGTGTTTTGAGGGATGGGCTCATATTTAGTGTGTGAAATCAGACAAAACCTCCCATGGGAAGCAGAAGTATGAGGGGAAAATCGTGGTCAAAAGCTTAGGTCTGGACCCAGCTCCACCACCTCTGATCTGTGTGATCTCAGGAAAATACTTATCCCTTTGCCTTTGTACAATGAAAAGGCTGTGTAGGGGATCCCAGTGGTTCTCAGCCTGACTCCCATTAGAATCACCCAGGGAGCTTTTAAACACTACTTCGCCCCCAGAGAGTGTTGATTGGGGTGGACTAGGGTATTGGTATGTTTTGAAAACTCCTCAGGTGGTTCTAATGTGCAGCCAGGGTTGAGAATGGCTGGATTAAACCATCTGTAAGGCTTTTTCCATCTATAATGTTTTACGACTCTATGATCATAGCATGTGTCAGGGAGGCACTTCCTCTTTGGGCTCCTGGTAAGCACATCTGCCCCTGTGGCTGTGGGTGAGGAGTATGGGGCACCCATATTTAGGGAAAGCAGTGCCGTCTCTTTTAAATGTGCAGTCTCTGGAGGATGAGGGTTTGAGTCCTGGGTCAGGTCACTGGGTTTCCCCCAGATAACATGGGGATAGTAACAGTCCCTACTTCATTGGGGTGCTGGATTTAAATTAATTCATGCTTATAAAGTGCTTAAAATGATGCCTTACACACAATAAAGGCTCAATGAATTTCATTATCATCATGGAAGACAAATGGATGGAAAGTGGTGCCCAGAGGGGAGTGTTCAGGTGTGTTTCTGAGATACAGGTGAGGCTGGGAAGCCAGTGGGCTTGAGTCCCAGGACGTCTGTCTGGCAGGGCATGCCTGGGGGCCCGGGACCCGTACTGTGGCTGGGACGGGAAGCAGCAACGTTGCAGCACGCTCGAGGACAGCTCCAACATGAGCCTCTGGACCCAGAACATCACCGCCTGTCCTGTGAGAATCCCTTTGTGTCTTCCCATCTCAGACCCCTCCTTCAATTCAGGCTATGACTCCCCACCAATATTCCCCCAATCCCCTGAGATCTTGTGACTTCCCTGCCCTTGCCTTGGGTAATAGGGGTACTGTCCCCCATGCGTGTCTGCAGGTGCGGAATGTGACACGGGATGGGGGCTTTGGCCCTTGGTCACCATGGCAACCATGTGAGCACTTAGATGGGGACAACTCAGGCTCTTGCTTGTGTCGAGTCCGATCCTGCGATTCCCCTCGACCCCGCTGTGGGGGCCTTGACTGCCTGGGGCCAGCCATCCACATCGCCAACTGCTCTAGGTATGTGAGGACAGGGCTTGCGTGGTATCTGCCTTGGACCAGGGTGGGGAGAACTAGGGAAATGGGGCCCCCTCACTCAGGTGTTTGCACTAAGGGACAGAAACCACTTCAGGGCTGTGTTGGGGACTGGATAGGTGGCTAGTATCTGAGGCAGGAAACCTGAGCCCTGAGGGAGTTTCCACACTAATGAGAGATAAGTTTCTATCTCTTGGTGGCTCTTGATGCAAAGAGGAATGCTGGGCAAACATGGAGGTCACTCCCAGAAAAAGGTGAGCCTCAGTAAGTCTCATCCCAAACATGAGGGACAGCATGGGATGGTGGCAAGTCAAGCAAACCTGGTGCCAATCCCGGATTGCCACTGTCTGGAGGTGTGGCCGTGGCCTAGCCATCTAACCACTCTTGATTTTCTCTCAGTGAGGGTTATAGTACCCACCCAAGAGTTGTTGAGAGAGTTAAATGAGATGAGGTATATACAGAGCTTTCACAGTGCCTGGTACCTGAGGACTCCATAAAGTAACTAAGCCATAATTTTAGGCACTTTTTTTTTTTTTTTTTTTGAGACAGCATCTCACTCTGTTGACCTGGCTGGAGTGAAGTGGTGTGATCATGGCTCACTGTAATTTCCTGCCTCAACCTCCTGATTAGCTGAGACTACAGGTGCCCACACCACACCCAGCTAATTTAAAAAAAATTTTTTTGTAGAGATAGGAGTCTCACTATATTGTCTAGGTTGGTCTCAAACTCCTGGCTTCAAGTGTTCCTCCCACCTCAGCCTCCCAAAGCTCTGGGATTATAGGCATGAGCCACCACACCCAGCCTTGGACACTCTTAAAACAACTATTTCATACACATTATTAGTGTAGCCCTCACAGCAACCTCATGGGGGTAGGAATACAATCATTATCCTTACTTTAAAATTAAGAGTACTATGAGGCACAGAAGGTTCTGGTAACTTGCGCCCAGGGTTTCACAGCCAGCAAGTGGTAGAGCCCATATTTGAAACTTGGAGTCAGAGTAGGCATGAGTGTGCAGTGTCTGAGGCTGGAGCAAAGCATATGCAGTGTAGTACAGGTGACAGAGTGTGGGTTTCAGTGCAAGGATTGTGACTAGCCAGGAAGGCTGAAAGGGAGTCTGCAGATTGGAAAGGGGACTAAGACCTTCTTCTCTAAAGTCTGCCCTTTTGTCCCCTGTGAGTAGGGGCCATGTCCTATCTCTACGTCCTTAGTCCTGAGCACAGCCTGATATATAGAAGGTTCTCAATACATGTCTGAAGGAGGAATAAATGAACGGATGGATGAGCGAGTCTGCCTGAGATGACCTGTTTAGGAGAAGATATTTCTATGTCACTGTCCAGCTCTTTCTGACAGCAATAGAAAATACATTGGCCCAGAGATAGACTAGATCTAAGAAGCTAGGACTCAGAGGGGCATCTGTCTCTGTCCCCTCCCACCCTGCCAGGAATGGGGCGTGGACCCCGTGGTCAGCGTGGGCGCTGTGCAGCACGTCCTGTGGCATCGGCTTCCAGGTCCGCCAGCGAAGTTGCAGCAACCCTGCTCCACGCCACGGGGGCCGCATCTGCGTGGGCAAGAGCCGGGAGGAGCGGTGAGGGAGAACACGCTTGCTCTGAGGTCCCAGACTTTCCCGGCCCCCCAGAAAGCGGCCTAGATTCACCTCGTGATTCCGGGGACTCTAGTCCTTTCCGGTCTTGCATTCCCCGGGATCTCTTGTCAGGGAAGGGGGTCCCCCTCCTTGGATTGACGCCTCTCCCCCGACCCCAGGTTCTGTAACGAGAACACGCCTTGCCCGGTGCCCATCTTCTGGGCTTCCTGGGGCTCCTGGAGCAAGTGCAGCAGCAACTGTGGAGGCGGCGTGCAGTCGCGGCGTCGGGCCTGCGAGAACGGCAACTCCTGCCTGGGCTGCGGCGTGGTGAGGGTCGGGGCCGTGGGCCAGGGGCGCGGCGTGGGGGACTGGGGCCGAGGGGAGGGCGGGCCCGGAGGCCGCGGGGCTCTAAAGTCACCTCTTCGCCACCCGCAGGAGTTCAAGACGTGCAACCCCGAGGGCTGCCCCGAAGTGCGGCGCAATACGCCCTGGACGCCATGGCTGCCCGTGAACGTAACGCAGGGCGGGGCGCGGCAGGAACAGCGGTTCCGCTTCACTTGCCGCGCGCCCCTGGCCGACCCGCACGGCCTGCAGTTCGGCAGGAGAAGGACCGAGACGAGGACCTGCCCCGCGAACGGCTCCGGAGCCTGCGACACCGACGGTACCCCCCCGGCTCCCCACTCCTTCCTCCCTCCCAGCCCCGGCGCGGTGAGGGCGGGGGCGGGAGGCCCGGGCCGGGGTCGGGGTGGCCGGGCGCCCAGTCGCTGAGGCTTAGCCCCTCCGCAGCCCTGGTGGAGGACCTCCTGCGCAGCGGGAGCACCTCCCCGCACACGATGAGCGGGGGCTGGGCCGCCTGGGGCCCGTGGTCGTCCTGCTCCCGGGACTGCGAGCTAGGTTTCCGCGTCCGTAAGAGAACATGCACTAACCCGGAGCCCCGCAACGGGGGCTTGCCCTGCGTGGGCGATGCTGCCGAGTACCAGGACTGCAACCCCCAGGCTTGCCCAGGTAACGCTGCACGGAAGGAATCCTTGGCCCAGGGAAACCCTGTTATCCTGGAGGCCCCCCTCCCCCGCCCCAGGCCTACCCAGGAGCCCCCATGCCTAGGTGACTCCTTCTCCCTGACAACTCTGTGCTAGGGACCCCCGGAGCAAATTTCTGCCCCAGCCATAGATGTAATGGCTACTCCGGTGGAGTAGGGCCTCAACTTATCCTCCCTGTTCCTTTTTTTTTTTTTCACTTTTCTTAATGAGTTAGGTAAGAAGTTTGATTGGAGGTGGAGTCGGTCTGTCTCCCTCCGGGTGTCTCTGCTGCTTCCGGCGTTTCCCTCACCTGCCGCATGGGGTGGGGGCACTCCCTAACAGTGGATTGTTGGGTGGCGGGTGGATCAGGTGGATGTTGAGGTCACTGTGGCTCAGGGCAGAGTGGCCTGGCCTGGTATGGGGTGGAAGACCGTCTTGGGCCCTGCCTGCCCCTACAGCGCCTCACACACCCTGTCCACTTGCAGTTCGGGGTGCGTGGTCCTGCTGGACCTCATGGTCTCCATGTTCAGCTTCCTGTGGTGGGGGTCACTATCAACGCACACGTTCCTGCACCAGCCCCGCACCCTCCCCAGGTGAGGACATCTGTCTCGGGCTGCACACGGAGGAGGCACTATGTGCCACACAGGCCTGCCCAGGTACGAGGCACATCCCGCCAGGGCTGGGAAATGCCATGGAGCCCTCTGATCCCCACCAGGGGGTCCCTGGGCAGTTAACCGTATCCTACCCACAACCCCCAGAAGGCTGGTCGCCCTGGTCTGAGTGGAGTACGTGCACTGAGGACGGAGCCCAGAGCCGAAGCCGGCACTGTGAGGAGCTCCTCCCAGGGCCCAGCGCCTGTGCTGGAAACAGCAGCCAGAGCCGCCCCTGCCCCTACAGCGAGATTCCTGGTGGGTCCCCCTGCCAGCACCAGCACAGCAACCCTTCCCAGCCTGCACTCCCAACTTCCTTCTCCTTCTGTAGCTTGTGTCCTGGTGGGGAGCGGGGGGGCACAGGATGAAACATAGAGGTGGGAAGGAGATGCGGAAAGAGAACTCCCATATTTGCCTCCATGCATACATTTGGGGTTTGGGCCCTCCTCATCCAGTGGATGGGCTAGCCCTTCTCAGAGGTGGGGTCTGGGGAGACAGGGAGGGGAATGAAGGCTCCACGCCCAGTTGTACAGCTGGGCGTTGACCTGGGGATCCTCCCAGGGACCCTACCCTGCAGGGTCCCCCCCTCCTCTCGTCTCCGCCCCTGACACCCTGTCCACTGGTCTTCCTGCAGTCATCCTGCCAGCTTCCAGCATGGAGGATGCCACCGACTGTGCAGGTAAAAGAAACCAGCCCTACCTCATGCTGCGGTCCTCCCAGCCCTCCAGCACCCCACTCCAAAGTCTGGACTCTTTCCACATCCTGCTCCAGACAGCCAAGCTTTGTTGGGGTCCCCACTGCTTTGAGATGGTGTGTAGGGTGGTCTGGGCAGTTCCCTCCATGCCCCCCAGCTAGGAGGCCATGATCGGTCTGTATCCCGTCATCTGACTCTAGACCCTCTGGTTGCCACCTCTGACTTGAGCGACAGGGTGCCTTGTGAAAGAGGTCTCCAGTGACAGCCTCCCCAACCTCCCCGTTTCCTTTGGCTGTAGCCTCAGAACCCTTTCCAGGATGCCTCAGAGCCTCGCTTCCAGGGAGGCAGGCAGGAGTCTATCCCCTTCACAGTGGCCCTTATCTTACTACCTGCCACTCTTCCCTCAGGGTTCAACCTCATCCACCTGGTGGCCACGGGCATCTCCTGCTTCTTGGGCTCTGGGCTCCTGACCCTGGCAGTGTACCTGTCTTGCCAGCACTGCCAGCGTCAGTCCCAGGAGTCCACACTGGTCCATCCTGCCACCCCCAACCACTTGCACTACAAGGGTGGAGGCACGCCGAAGAATGAAAAGTACACACCCATGGAGTTCAAGGTGGGAGCCTTCTTGTAGAAGAAGAGGGCAGGGTAGGAGGGCAGGGTGAAGAGCGCAGGGGTTCTGGCCCTCAGCTGGGTGGAACTGGGCAGTGGTGGTGTGAACAGAGCACTGGATCCTCAGTCTGAGTGTGCTTTCTCGACTGGCTTCTGGACTCCTTGCCCTGACTTGTTCCCTTCCCCTGTATGCTCCCTCACCCCTTTCTCTGGCTCCTTCTTCTTCCCACAGACCCTGAACAAGAATAACTTGATCCCTGATGACAGAACCAACTTCTACCCATTGCAGCAGACCAATGTGTACACGACTACCTACTACCCAAGCCCCCTGAACAAACATAGCTTCCGGCCCGAGGCCTCACCTGGACAACGGTGCTTCCCCAACAGCTGATACCGCCGTCCTGGGGACTTGGGCTCCTTGCCTTCCTAAGGCACAGAGCAGGTGGAGATGGGACAGTGGAGCCAGTTTGGTTTTCTCGCTCTGCACTAGGCCAAGAACTTGCTGCCTTGCCTGTGGGTGGTCCCATCCAGCTTCAGAGAGCTCTGGCTGGCATTGACCATGGGGGAGAGGGCTGGCTTCAGGCTGGCATATGGCTGCAGGCCCAGTTCAGCCCAGGTCTCTCATGGTTATCTCGCAACCCACTGTCACGCTGACCCTACACTGCGATGCCTGGGCTGTGGACGTACTGGGCATTTGAGGAATTGAAGAATGGAGATGGCAAGAGGGCAGGCTTTTAGGTTTGGGTTGGAAACAACTTCCTATGGCCCCCACAAGCTGAGTCTGGCCTTCTCCAGCTGACCCCAAAAACGGCCTGTGCTACATCCTGATGATCTCTGAAAGTAATCAATCAAGTGGCTCCAGTAGCTCTGGATTTTCCGCCAGGGCTGGGCCATTGTGGTGCTGCCCCAGTGTGACACAGGACCAAGGTCAGCGCAGGTTGTCCACCTCTGCCTGGAAGTCTATACTCTACCCAGGGCATCCCTGGTCAGAGGCAGTGAGTACTGGGAACTGGAGGCTGGCCTATGCTTAGAAGTCCTTTAATCTGGGCTGGTACAGGCCTCAGCCATGCCCTCAATGCACGAAAGGTGGCCCAGGAGAGAGGCTCAGTGCCATAGGAGGCAGAAGTCTGGTCTCTGTGCCTCTATGGAGACTGTCTTCCAGTTGCTGCTCGACAAAGTTGTTGGCTGAGACCTGCTTGGGAGTCTCTTCTGGCCCTTCATCTGTTCAGGAACACACACGCACACACACACACACACACACACACACAATCACAATTACAATTTGCTACAGCAACAAAAAAGACATTGGGCTGTGGCATTATTAATTAAAGATGATATCCAGTCTCCAAATGTCTCTGTGCATCTGTGCGTGGGCTCCTCTTGCATGGTCTAGGCAATCTGAGCAATGCACCAGGGTGGCAGATGGTCTCTCAAGGCGGAGGAAATGCCCCAAGTAGCCTTATGTTTAATAGATGATATCTTTCCATTTGTGGAGTAGAAATATACATACAGTGTACACATACACTGCCCTACACCCTTTTTGGAAAAGATGTTGGGGATAAGCAAATTCACAAGTGGGGTCATAAGGTACACCAAAGGCAACAAAACAGGAGAGAGTTCTGCCTGCTCCTTTAACATCTCTTCCAGGCAATAGCTCCAGGGTGTGAGTCCAGAGGGAGAGTGTTGATGAGAACTATTTTGTGAGATATTTATACTGCTGAGTTTAATAAAATCAAAATTGAGAAACAGGCAAATCTGTGAGGTGGGAGAAGCCTAATACAGTTTTTGCTGTATTAAATAAAGATAACCTCAAAGCCTCAGCCCACCAAATCAATGCTGCCATTTTGGATGAGATTGACGGACATGTTAAATTTAGAGAGCAATTTCCTGACTTAATTGGCTGGATCAATTCTCCTAGGATTCCCAGCAGAATCTAATTGTAGGTCAGGCTGTAAAATCTGCCATCCTAGTGGTAGAGGAGGCAGAGGCTCTTGGGGAGGGAGAGAAGAGTGCTTGAAGCTTAAAGGTTCTTGGAAGGAGGAGGAAAGAACATTCCTGAAATCTTTCCTGTTTACCCGGGGCAACTGGAATGGCAGCGTCGTCAGCATGGTGGAGCCCCACCCGAGAGCTCAGGAAGCACGTGAGTACTTGCAGTTTTGGGATTCCTGATTGGTTCCTCCTAGCCCCATGTGTCCTGAGCTCATGGGGGTCTGCAGGGCATTTTATTTATTTATTTATTTTTATATATTTATTTTTGAGACAGATTCGTGCTTTGTCCCCCCGATTGGAGCACAATGGTGCGATCTCGGTTTACTGTAACCTCTGCCTCCCAGGCTGAAGCGATCCTCCTACCTCAGCCTCCTGAGTAGCTGGGACTACAGGCATGTGCCACCATGCTTGACTTTTTTTTTTTTTTGAGAGATGAGGTTTCACCATGTTGCCTGGGGTGGTCTCGAACTCCTGGAGTCAAGCAGTCTGTCCTCCTTGGCCTCCGAAAGTGTTGGGATTATAGGCATGGGTCACCACACCCAGCCAGCAGGGCATTTTAGGTCCTGGGGTCTCAGAGCCCCTTGGACCTGAGGGTCATTGAAGTTTAAAGAGTGTTCCAGGGCCCAGGGTGCCTACTTCAGAAGGGTTCCTCATGGTGTGTTCAAGTGGAGGGATTAGGCAGGTCTGTAGGAGGCAGTCATGGAGACTTCCCAGGCAATGCCTACCCACTGTTGACTGCAGTGGCATCAGCAGAATGCAAATCCTTGAGTGCCAGGTCAAAACACACACACACAAACATGCACACACACACTGAATTCTCTTTACAAAAACGTGGCTTTGGAGGCATGACTGTTCAGAATGCATGAAGAATCCACATTGCTCGCAGATGAGCTGACAAAGATGGTAAGGGCTATTAAGTAAACAGCCCTGGCCCAGAGATGAGGAACCCCGGAATATGCTCCCTGACAAGGAGGGTGTGGAGATCTCCGACATGTCAGGGAGCTGAGGTGTGAAGGGCAAGGGGTTCTTGTCCCAGCTGGCTCAGCAGGAGTAAGGAAGATTCAGGAGTGGGTGCTCCAGGCTTTTGTGCACCCTTTTGTGTATAAACGACTTTTTGAGTATGTGTCCATTTTCTCATTAAAGTCATATGTGTCCACTGCAGAAAATTTAGAGGATACAGAAAACCAAAAAGATAAACACAGTTATACTAAAAACCAAGGCAGAGACTTAGGGATTTTAAATGGTGGTATAAAGACATTTATCCCTCTTTCTCTCAGAATCACCACCAAAACAGAATGAAAAACAAAAGTTCTGTCACTATTTTCAGTAAATCTAGGATGTATGTGTAACCCCAAATCATGATCCATGAAGACAGAAAGCAGATGGAGGAACCAGGCATCCGGTAGAGTGGATGTGGGCCAAACTTAAGCATCCAAGTGATTTCAGAAAGAACCAGATACTAAGCATCCAAGTGATTTCAGAAAGAACCAGATACTAAGCATCCAAGTGATTTCAGAAAGAACCAGATACTGGAGAAACCAGGAAGGAGAAAGGTGGGGTTAAGGTGGGGACTGAAGAGAGAGGGATTGGTTGTAAATCTGTGTGTAAGCTTCAGGTAGACTTTCAAATTGTCTTCACTCTCCACCCTTACAGTCTGTCACCACTCCTCTGTCTCCACAGGGGGCAATAAGTATGTTCTCTTAAGACACTGAACCAGAGAAACCTTGGACTTGGGGACACCAGGCCCAGAGGTGGGTGTGTGGTAAGGGGTTGTCTGGACAGACTCGTTGTTAGTGGGATTCAGCCATTGCCTTTCCTAAGCTAACTCCAAGACTCTGACAGCCAGGCTTTTCCTCCCCCTCCTCTTCTTCTTCCTCCTTCCCAGGCAAAAGACTAGAAGATGACCCTTTGAAGAAATGAACTAACCCTACAAATTCTGAAATAAGCCAGCTGGTCATCATGCTATGTAGTCCTACAGCAAAGTACACTTGTTTACAAACAGTACCCTGTACACAGAGCTTGCAATTAATTTTTAGTGCATCCACACTGCTTGCAGATGAGCTGGCATAGTAAGCAAAGGCTGTTTGGTAACCAGCCCTGGCCCCAGAGGTGAGGAATCTCAGAATGTGCTCTCTCACAAGGAGGGTGGTACAAATGGGCACATAAGGATCACAGACACCAGAGGAAAAGGTCCAACATGAAAGAGACACCAAAACAAACAGATAAAGTGGAACTCAGTGAAAACAGACAATACAGAGAGAGCACTTCAAAGACACCACATTCTTCAGAAATAAGTGAAGATATCATATGAAATAAACAAAGGATGTAATTTTTAAAGGACATACTTAGGTTCACAGAAATTAAAAAATATGACAGAAAAAAAAATTAGCTAAAGGGCTTACAGAAACAAGAAATTTCCCAGAAAGTTGAACAAAAGACAAAGAGATAGAAAATAAGAGGGGATGCTCTGGTTTCTCTTCAGAATGAATAAATCTTTTGCCTCTTACTAAAAAAAACAAAAACAAAAACAAAACACAGAAGAAAAGGAAAAAAGAAAAGAAGAGGGAAAAGATAAGAAAACAAGAGGATCAGTCCAGGAGGTCTAACAGCTCATGAGAAAACTCAGAGGAGAAATATCAAAGAAAGAGTACAGGAAAATTCACTAGGACCAAAGGAGGAGGTCTCCAGATAAAAGGCCCCACTCAGTACCTAGCATCATGGATGAAAAAGATCTCCCCTGAGTCATATGACTTTTCAAAATACTGGCTTCAAAACATTAGGTTTGAAAAGAACATTTCAACAACGGACCAAAAAAAAAAAAAAGGATATGAATGGTGTAAAATCTCTTACTAACAAAATTTGAAGCTAGAATATGATGAAAATTGTACTTAAAATTTTTTTGAGTAAAAATGATGTTCAGTTGTGAATTTTATACCCAGCTGAACTATGAGTCAGTCATATGAGAATAAAGACATTTAGACATGCAGAGTCTCAAAAAATATATCTCACATGTGCCTTGGTTTCACTAAAAACAAGGAAGTAAACAAAGAAAATGTGCATCCAGAAGAAAGGGGACCTAACACAGGAATGGGGTGAAGAGGGGCTGAAGCCAGGAAGCAGTCCTAGTGGGCAACCAATTCAGATTGGTATTGGAGGATGGCGTGCACCCAGCAGGATCCAGGAGAAAATGGAACTGATAGGTTATGTGGCAGGTTTGTATGGAAAGTTGTATGAAGATTTATTTTATAAAACTACTGGGGGTGGGTTGTAGAAAGACTTAAATTTGCATTCGAAGAAAACTAAGCAAATAAAAAGAGGCTTTTTTCATTCTTGTTGCCTAATTTATTTAAGCTTTTTTTTTTTTTTGTAAAATAAAACACAGGTACAGAAATTCATAAAAAAGCAAGTATAGCTTAGTATATGTAGGGCAAACACCCTTGTAACAACCATTCAGGTCAAGAAATAGAGCTTTAACAGCCAGCCCAGAATCCCTTTCTTTGTCCCATCCCTGTTACATCTTTCCCTCCAAAAATGAGATCATTATTAGCACCAGGAAAGGAAAACAAAAAGAGCACAAGGAAGAGAAATATAATCCTTGTTTGCCATTTGGTTCAACCATGATCATATTGATAATAATCACAGTAACTGAACCACTGTATATGGACTTAATAATAACTTTTTAATATATATTACAATTTTTAATCATGTAGGATACAACACCAGAGGGACAAGCCTTTGAGCTTTTTGGTCCCAACTGAATGTTGGGGTAAATTTTGGGAGGGAAATAAATAATTTCTTGTTTTCCCCTAATTATAACCATGGTACATGTTCATTGAAGAAATTTTGGAAAATAAAAAGAAAAGCATATTAAAAAGAAAATATAAATGCTCTAAAATCCAACCAGGAGACAACCGTCATTTTAATATGTTCTTTTTCCAGGCATTTTTCTATGGCTCTGTGCAGATTTGAGAGTGTTTCATAAAATTAACATATTCTATGTGGATGGTTTTTATTCTGATTTTAAGACAAAACATTATATCATTATTTTCCTACATTGCTAAAAATTATCTTGGGAGGCTGAGGCAGGCGGATCACCTGAGGTCAGGAATTCGAGACCAGTCTGGCTAACATGGTGAAACCCCGTCTCTACTAAAAATATTTAAAAAAAATAGCCGGGCGTGATGGTGGGTGTCTGTAATCCCAGCTACTCAGGAGGCTAAGCCAGGAGAATTGCTTGAACCCAGGAGGCGGCGGTTGCAGTGAGCTGACACAGTGCCACTGCACTCCAGCCTGGGTGACAGAGTGAGATTCCATCTCAAAAAAAAAAAAAAAAATTATCCCTAGAGTCTCAGGATCCCTTTCAGTGGCTGCCCTAGGATGGGGTCAGGGAGGGGAGAGAGGGCTTTGTTTGCAGGACTCCACAGGTAACAATGTACCCCACCCCACCGCTTCAGTAAGAGAAAGTTCAATTTTTATATATTTGTTTGTGCCACTAAGATTTACTTTGGAAAAGGTTTGCATAACGGTTGAAAATCCTAACTTTCTGTTAAATAAGTTATATTTCTATTACAAAGAATTATCCATTCTATGACATACATTTATTCTCTATTATGTAAATGTATGGTTATATTACATAAATATATCATAATTTATTTAAACCACTCTCATTTGTTTCAACATTTCTTTTACCAATGAATACTATTATGGACCTCCTTCTATTATACGTATTCCTATGTCCTTAGGATAAATTCCCAGAAGTGAAGGCTTGCAGGTAGCAAGTACTCATCAATGTTAGCCCTTAGGGTTAGTAACCATGAAATGAGCATATACTGCTGGTGGGGGTGGAACATACCAATCCCCTGAAGAGAATTTTGGTCATAGAAGTAGCTGCGTTCCTTAGGCTGGGCCATCTGGGGAAATCAGACACACTGGACCCATCATCCTCACACAGGAACCTGGGAATATGTCTTCCTTGGAGAGTCAACTGGACAAGCCTTGCCTCTGAGACTTGCAGCATTACAAAAGGGGATCTTCCAGAAGAGGGGAGACACCCCACCATTTCTACCAAACAATGTGTCAGTCGCCTGGGTCCAGCATTTCAGGAGCTCCCTAGGAAGGAGTCTTTCAACTGGCGGTCCACCAGGCGTGTGCTCACTGGGGCCCCAGGCTCCTCCCAGGGCCCAGCTGTTCTGGACCAGCCTTGCCTGCCACTCAGACCACTCCATGGCCCCCAGCTGCACTGCTAGGTCACCCTGACAGCTCACTGAGAACCCTGCAGGCCAGCCCCAAACACACTCCTCTGGCAAAGCCTTGCACCTTGTCCTCAGCTGCCAACAGGGCACTCACTTAGTCCTTGGGGACTCGGCCTCTAATTCTGTAGTGCTGACTGGAGGAGGCTCAGGCTTTAGAGTCTAGAATGTGAACTCTGAAGTTTGTGGGAAAATTTATCTCTACCCATAAGGTCCTTCCACTAATCACCCTCCAAGCACCCTAAAAGGGAGATGTTTCCCTAGGTTTGCACCCCAGTTTCCAGGGCTGGTAGGACACAGGATCCCCACCGTACTTGGACATTCCTAATCAGTTCTGCCCAGCACTGAACACTCTCAAAAACAGAGGGTCCACTTCCCCCACCGCCCCTGATAAATCTCCCTTCCGAGATTCCTAGGGGTGTAGCTCCAAAGAGCTCACGGTACAAAAGGATATCCAATAAAAAGTGAATCTCCCATTCTTGATTCCTAGGCCCCAAGATCTCATTCCATGAGGCACCTAGAGGTAGATCAGGGACACGCACACATATATGTATGTTTATCATGTCCGAACATAAAATGCACCAAACGTTGGCTTTGGCCTTGATATTCAGTAAAAATCTTTGAATTGGCCTTCAACCTCAGCTTTTGGAAGTCTCAGTAGCTGAATGCCTACCTCAATATTATTTATAATACCCCTGAGAGTTTGTGCTTAATCTATAGTCATCATTACATGGGTTATCATTATATCTTTTTTTTTTTTTTTTTTTGAGACTGGGTTTTGCTCTGTTGCCCAGGCTGGAGTGCAGTGGTGTGATCATGGCTCATTGCAGCCTCAGCCTCCAGGGCTCAGGCAATCTTCCTACCTCACCGAAGTAGCTGAGACTACAGGCACATGCCACCATGCCAGGCTAATTTTTTTAAAGTTTTTGTAGAGATGGAGTCCCACTATGTTGCCCAGGCTGGTGTCAAACTCCTGGCTTCACACCATCCTCCCACTTTGGATGCCCAGAGTGCTGGAATTACAGGTGTGAGCCACTGCACCTTGTCTATCATTATATCTAATCAGCATATCAACATTAGTAATATGCACAAGGCATACCATTTAGATTTATTAATAGATGATACTATAAATATCAAATGAGTCTTGAAGTGAAATGAATGTCTCTTTTATGCTTCATATGTTAAAATTCTCAGTCATTTGAACTATATATATTTATTATTACAAGATTAAAAGGCCACAATAATTAATGTTTCACATAATGATGGTGAAAGCTGCTAATTTTATGTTCAAAAACAATCACTTTTAAATAGCAAACAAATTGAGAAAAAGACTGAGAAGAAGAATATTGAGAGAGAATGTTAGTGAGATAACTTTAGGAAGAACATTGTCATTGCTGTGAGCCCATGAATGTTGAACAATTTTCAATAATACCAGGCAGAATAATAGATATTTGATTAAGTCATAACTCTAGTATTTGTCAACTAGTTTGGTGCGTATCTCACGTGCATTATGGTAAATAAAATCACCTTTTATGTTTGATTTTTGATATTTAATTCCATTTAGGTTATGAGTCTTTCAGGAATAAATTCTATTTGGGAATTCACATTTATGAAAATGAATTTTTAAAAAATAGAATGTTTTTTAAAACATTCTACTTTTTAATGCTTATGGAATGTTAGGTAGCTTTTCTACCTAACATTCTATAAGCAGAAAAAAAATTGCAAAACCGTGTACAATATCCATGACAAATCACCTTTGATTCAGACATAACAAGGGATATAAAGAAAATGAAGAAAAGAAAAACAGTGCAGGAAAATGTAATATCTGAAAAATACCTGGCTTCTCTCCCATTCTCAGTGGAAAGTGAGCATCTATTTCTTATGACAAAACTGCCGTAAAGGCCAGGTGCAGTGGCTAATGCTTGTAATCCCAGCACTTTGGGAGGCTGAGGCAGGTGGATCACCTGAGGTCAGGAGTTCAAGACTAGCCCAGCCACCATGGTGAAATCCCATCTCTACTAAAAATACAAAATATTAGCTGGGCATGGTGGTGGGTGCCTGTGATCCCAGCTACTTGGGAGGCTGAGGCCAGAGAATCGCTTGAACCTGGGAGGCGGAGGTTGCAGTGAGTCGAGAGTCACCATTGCACTCCAGCCTGGGCAACAAGAGCAAAGCTCTGTTTTAAAAAAAAAACAAAAAAAAAACTGCAGTGATGTGATCACAGAGCTGTTTTACAGCTGATTGTGCTAGATGATTACTGTTCTTGCACCATAAGGCCAAACTTAGAATTTGACCATTAGCAAAATTATAAGAATAATTACATTCTTCGGGATGAAATTTCAGGTTAATTCTTGCATCCCAGGAGTTTCATTCTGAGATGGTATTATTTGGTTTTGACCCCAACTTTAACTGAATATTGATTTTAGCATTTGGCCAAGTGTGTGTTCTGGGCACACACTATTCCGCACCAGCTTTCCCACTTAACAATCTGTCATCTAGAGTGTTCCACATCTGGCTTTTCCCTAACAATCGCCACCAGCATTTATTTCACCAAACCCCTAATGATGAACTTGTAGGATATTTTCAATCTTTTGTTACAGTGTTGCAAAGACTTGTTTTTCCTTTTTTTTTTTGGAGACGGAGTCTCGCTCTGTTGCCCGGGCTGGAGTGCGGTGGCCGGATCTCAGCTCATCGCAAGCTCTGCCTCCCGGGTTTATGCCATTCTCCAGCCTCAGCCTCACGAGTAGCTGGGACTACAGGCGCCTGCCACCTCGCCTGGCTAGTTTTTTGTATTTTTTAGTAGAGACGGGGTTTCACCGTGTTAGCCAGGATGGTCTCGATCTCCTGACCTCGTGATCCGTCCGTCTCGGCCTCCCAAAGTGCTGGGATCACAGACTTGAGCCACCATGCCTGGCCTTTCCTTTTTTTTAATGAGACAAAGTTTCGTTCTGTCACCCAGTCTGGAGTGCAGTGGTGCAATCACGGCTCAGTGCAACCTCTGCCTCTGCCTTCCAGGCTCGGCTGATCCTCCCACCTCAGCCTCCTGAGTAGCTGGGACTACAGGTGCATGCCATCATGCCCAGCTAGTTTTTTATATTTTTTGTGAAGACGAAGTTTCACTATGTTGCCCAGGCTGGTCTCAAACTCCTGGACTCAAGTGATCCACCCGCCTCGGCCTCCCAGAGTGCTGGGATTATAGGTGAATACTATCCTTATATATACACAGCTATAATGGCAGAATGAATTCTGAAAAAATAGAATTACTCAAAGAGTACACGTTTTAAAATTTTGATGGATTTGCCCAATTTACGTAACATTACATTATATCTTTTCTTTTTATCTGTCTTTCTCTTATAGAAGTGATTCTCCACTTTTACTGCAGGAGTCATTCTGGGGGATGGAAAAAGTTGGCCAAAGTGGCTTGAGAGTCCCTGCATCTCCAGGCCCTTCTCATGGGAGGAGAGTCCCTTCTTCCTCCCGTGGCCCTCGTCCCCCTGGAACCTGGTCAGATGCTCCTTGAGGGCCACACTACATCTGGTTTTGTTTTGTTATTTGGGTTGTTTTGTTGTTGTTTTGTTTTGTTTTGTTTTTTGATAAGGAGTCTCACTCTGTCGCCCAGGCTGGAGTGCAGTGGTGTGATCTTGGCTCACTGCAACCTCCGCCTCCCTGGTTCAAGCAATTCTCCTGGCTCAGCCTCCTGAGTAGCTGGGATTACCAGAGCCTGCCACGACACCCAGCTAACTTCTTCTGGTTTTAGCAGAGATGGGGTTTCACCATGTTGGCCAGGCTGGTCTCGAATTCCTGACCTCAAGTGATCCACCTGCCTCAGCCTCCCAAAGTGCTGGGATCACAAGCATGAGCCACCACGCTCGGCTTACAACTGTTTTTTTGTTTGTTTGTTTTTTTGTTTTTGCCACCAAATCTTGCCTCTTTTGATGTCTTAGGCTTGCTGGGTCCCTTTTCTTTAAAATACCAATTGGCTAAGTGTGGCTGGTTGACTGTGCATAAAGGTTTTCAGGATCTGACCTCAAAGAAGTCAGTGATGTTGGGGCTTTCAGGATCTGTCCCTGGGCATTTTGGGCAGAGGGAATCCCAAAGCCCTCGACATTGAAGCTGTCTGGTCTGGCATCCTACGACCCTCCCTTCTTCTACCCCTTTCCTTATCTCAGGAGCAGAGACAAGGCCCAGGGTTCCTGGAATTCCTCCCTGAATCCCCCGACCCCCTGTTACCAGCACTTGTGATCTGGGCAAGGAGTGGGGCCCTTCTGGCTGTTTAGGGCATCTTTTTAGATTTAGAGAGTTCCTGTGTTCTCTTCATCTTCATTAATGTCCATATGGTCCCTCAGTGGTGATAGAAAAGCTGTTATTGTCACTTGATGTGTGGGAGGGACTTGAGACAAGTGGGCATAGGAAGACCAGACTTGCATCTCCACCTCAGAAAATGACAGGAAAATGGACATCTCAGTCACGGTTCTGTCATGTCCATTACTCCCAGGTTTCTGAAACAGCTCCTCCCACCCATCCTCCTCCCATGTGACAAGCAGTGTTGAGCTGGGCTTTGCACAGGGGTGGCCACAGATTGGCTGCCTGCCACGGTGTGCAGTCTTGAAGGACCCTACCCAAAAGCCCGGAGGGAAATCAGCTAAGCCAGTCAGTGTGGCTCTTTGTGGGATCCGGGCTGAAGAATGAGGATAAGATAGGTTAGTAGCGATGGAAGAATGGAGTAGAAACACCGAGACTGAGAGGGAGAAAGACTGTGCTGGCTGAAATTGGGAGAGAGAGAGAGAGAGAGAGAGAGAGAAAGGGTAGCTGGCCCCCTCTTGGCTCCAACCCATATCCAGTCGAATCACCATCTTACGATGGCTGAAGTGACTCCGTGATTCTTATTAACTGTAGGAGCTCTCTATCTCATGGACATCTATGGGTGTGGCTCAGAACTCACTCTTCTGGCCCAACTTCTCCCCCTACTCAAATACCCTACAAAGGAGATTCTTTGCCCAAAAGATGTTACCATTGGCTTGGCCTATGATCTTTACTTTTAAATTCCCTTTCAGAGAAAAGAGGAGTTTGACACATTCGTGTTTGCCTTCCTGGGCCACATCCAGAAATAAACGGTCTATGTGCTGAGGTAAATCCAAAATCCGGTTCCCTGACATCTCATCTCCCCACTCAGAGGAGTGAATCCAGCTCTCAGCCAGCACCACACACGTTCCTACTTGTTCTTTTCTGTGAAGTACTGTGGGGTGGAAGACTGACTATTATTATTATTATTATTATTATATTTTCTTTTTACCACATACTTTCTGAAAGATTTCCAAAACATTAGTTACACCCTCACAATTTTTATGTTGACATCTAGAATTTCTCATCATAAAAAGCTGCAAAAGATGTAATTTCTGGCATATTGTAAATACTGACATTTTAAAAATAAAACTGTTCTGTTAAAATGTAGTCAAGAGAATCTAAAAAGTACAGCGTTTAAAAAAATACAGAAAGAATTCTTGAACAATTGGAAAATTTGCTTTGTTCCTTTTACTCCTTGGAGTATCCTTCTACTTCTCCCACAGAATTTTATCCTAATGTAATATATTTTTAAGGCTGAAAGTCTTTTATTGTTCACCTATCATACTTCTCTGCAATGACAATATGTATATGAGTTATAATTTTAATTTTAAAAATGTCTTCTAAGGTCTAAGTCTAAAAATGTATTTGGGATTAAGATATTCATGATTATTATTGATGTCAAACATTATAAAGATATTTGAACTTTGACAATTATTAAATACAAAGTAAAATTTTAGAGAACAGAAGTTTAGAACAAATGTCACTTATTACCAGAATGAAAAAAATTAACAGGAGAGAAAGACAATGTGTGCACAAGAGCGAGTGTGCAATACCTCAGAACGCCGGTAAGTTCAGAAATGGAAAAGTCATTGTTGTTAAATGAATTATTTACAGATGAAATCTTTTAGATTGTGGACATTGAAATCTATGGCAGAAATTTTTAAAAATAGACAAGTTGGCAATGATAAGAAGACTTGTGCCCAAGTAAAAGATGAATATGAATTTTATAGTATTTGATAATCTTTTGGCAGAATTTAGTAAAAATGGTAAAACTTTTAAAAGAAAAATACGAGAAAATCTTTGTGAGCTTGGGTTAGGCAAGGACTCGATGTGACATCAAAGGCACGATAATCCATAAAAGAAAATATTGATTAATTGGACTTCATCAAAATTAAGAAAGACACTGTTAAAAGAATGAAGAGATAAGTCACAGGCTAGGAGAAAATACTTGCAAATCCAGAATGTATAAAAAATGATCAAAATCCAGTGCGACTCAGGCATGGTGGCATGCACCTGTAATCCCAGGTACTCAGGAGGCTGAGGTGGGGGGATTGCTTGAGCTCAGGAGTTCAAGACAAGCCCGGACACAACCCTGTCTCAAAAACCAAACCAAGAAACAAAAATCCAGTGAGAAAACAAATAATCCAATTAAAAAAATGGGGAAAAGGTTCGAAGAGACCCTCCCCCAGAGCAGATTTAGGGATGGCAAATAAACAAGTGGAAAGATGACCAGTATCTTTAGTCATTAGGAAAATACAAATTAAAACAATGAGATACCACAGCACATTATCACAATGGGTAAAATTCAAAAGGCTGATCAGGCTGGGGGCAGTGGCTCACGCCTGTAATCCCAGCACTTTGGGAGGTTGAGGCGGGTGGATACTTGGTCAGGAGTTCGAGACCAGCCTGCACAACATAGTGAAACCTTGTCTCTCCTGAAAATACAAAAATTAGCGGGGTGTGGTGGTGCGTACCTGTAGTTCTAGCTACTCAGGAGGCTGAGGTGGGAGAATCACTTGAATCCTGGAGGCAGAGGTTGCAGTGAGCTGAGATTGCACCACTGCACTCCAGCCTGGGTGACAGAGGAAGACTCTGCATCAAAAACTACAAATAAAAAATAAAATGAAAATAAAAACATAAAAAGGCTGATCATACCAGGCACAGTAAGGATGTGGGACAACTGGAATTCTCCTACACTGCTGGTGAGAATGAGAACTGAAACCACTTTGGAAAATAGTTTGGAAGTCAAGCATTTCAAAAGACAAAAACCACAACAAATTTAGCTTAAAGAATTTTTTCTGTTTTATTGCCATTCTAGAATTGAGCAACACTTCATTCCATAAAATAGAGCAAGTATTCCAATGAGCTGAGCAGAAGAGGCTGGCTTTATAGACAGAGAAGGGCTGAAGATAGCAAAAACTAAGAGAAAAGAGTAGATGGTCATTTCAAAGTTACTTTCCATGTTTCGGGCGACAGGGAGACAAAACGGGAAAGATAACTGGTTCCCATCAGGTGACTTCAGGTGACTTTTTGTCATGAGGATGAAAACACGGGGAACTTCTTTGTCGTGCCCATTAAAGACTGAAACTGGCCTGTCTGGGGAATTGGCTGTTCTTTCTTCTGATTTCTTAGAAGGTCAGATAATAACTTATTTTCCGTTTGGTGATATGGAACTTTAGCATGAGTGACTCCATTTTGACTTTTAGAGTGGTCCATTGGGGATTGGTGCAGGAGCTTAGTCCAAAACAACAGGTTGCTATAATTTGTGTTTAACAGCATATGCTTACTATACGATCAGCCATTCCATTCCTAGGTTTTTGCCCAAGACGAAGGAAAACATAAGTCCACACAGAGACTTGTACACAAAGGCTCATAGCAGTTTTATTGATAAGAGCCCAAAACTGCACAGGATGCAAATATCCATCAGCACATAAATGGATACACACATTGTGATATATCCACACAATGGAATATAACTCAGCAATAGAAAGGAACAAACTGTTGATACATGCAGCATCATGAATAACTCTCAAAATAATTATGCTGAGTGAAAGCCAGGAAAAATAATTAGAACAACAGGGCATACTGTATGATTCCATTTATATACAATTCTAGAAAATAAAAATGAATCTATAGTGACTGAGAACAAATTGTGACTGCCTGGGGAGGGGGTATGGAGACAGGAGGGGTGGTAGGGAAGGTAAAGGGGGTAGATGTGTTCACTATCTTGATGGTGGTGATGGATTCATGGGTGTGCACCTGTCAAAACTTTTATTTTACACTTCAAATATGTGAGGCTAACTGTATGTCAACTGTACCTTCATTAAGTGGTTAGAAAAGTGTGAGTAAATGTCCAAGAAAATGTAAAATACAAACCTACCTCTTACAATGTTCCTTTTACTCAAAGGTGTATGATTCATCTGTACAGTAAGGAATAGGGAACTTCCTACTTTCGCCTCTTTGCAATACTCTCAAGGATGCCCCTGGGACACAGACCAAGGCACCAGAGAAGAAAGTACTGTCGGAGCTCCTCCTTACTACTGAGAATGGTGAAGAGGCAGAGAGGATGAGCTCAAAAGCAGCATGTTTTATTCCAACTCGGAATATAGTCAGATAAGGCATGCAGCCTTGACCTGAGTGTCACGTGGAAGAAACAAGGTCCTGCTGCCCTCATGGTTGCTCACTGATGCCCTCGTTGCCTTCAGAGGTTTGGCGATCTTTCGCAGTAGTTGGGAAATAGGAGAAGTAAGATTATTAAACAACAATTTACCATCCTTTCTGTTCCTCCACTCTATAAGCCATCTGAATCCTGAACATCCCGAGTCAAAGCACCCCATCTCTAATGCCACATTGTCTGGGACAGAAATACATACAGAAAAGGGACAGATACAAAGCCCTACCCTGGACTCATCATGACAACTGTTGTAAGAGGTACCCTGGACGCACATTCTTAATCGTCTTCTCCCACGTTTTTCTGGCAGTGAGGAGGTTTTAATTTTATTATTGGTTTTTTGTTTTTATTTTTTACATCCAGGACCTCTGCAGCAGTGCTGCTAGGTGTGAGAGATGCGTCTGTTGCTTGTGAAGTGGGAACATGGAGAAGGTGAAAGGGTAAGTGGGAAGCAGAACACAGCCATGACCTCTTTACAGCAGGAGCTGTCTTCAATCAGTTTTAGAAAAGGCAGTTCTTGCTTTCCTTCAGTCTCTCGTGCCTGTGAGCCTCTTGTGCCCCTCGCCCTGATCCGAGGGCCCCTGATGCTGAGGGATGACCCTGGACTTCTGAACTCCGCTCCACCATTTACTGAGCAGCTGTGTGCTGCGTGATGTGGGGGTGGTGACACCTACCTTGCAGGGGTTCTAAGAGTAAATTGATTAAAGGACTTTGTGTAGCACGAAGGGCAGCCGGTACGAATACATGGCCCTCGGAAAACCCCCTTCCCTCTACATTTGGACAAAGGGCTACCCAGCACCTACTGTTTCCTGGTTAGAACCCGGGGCTCTGCAGCAGCCACATGGCCTGGGCTCAAACCCAGCTCTACTGCACACCAGCTATTTGACCTGGGGCAGTTTTCTCCTCTGATGCAAAATGGAGCTAATAATAGAATCTACTCTGGGTTTGCCGTGAGGCTGAGGCATGGAAAGTGCTTAGAACAGTATCAGGCATAGAGCAAGCACCCAAAATTATCACCAGTGTTACTGAGCTAAGCACGGGGGGTTCAGGCCTGTTTCCGCAATCTGAGTCACAGACATGTCAAAGTAAATGTGAAAAGTATGATCTTCAGCTTCATAAAAATTGCTTTGTTGACAAAATTCGAAAATATAACCTAGCATCCTTTAGGGAACAAATGATACCCATCCAATAAATTATGCATGAAACAACTCTCTAAGACACCTCTAGTGAAAAATGAAAGTATCCCTTATAGGGCCTCCCCTTCTCCATTCATCCAAATGAGAATTTGCCTCCCTTCCTCCAGCCCTTCTTACATTGTCTCCTTTCTGTCTCTTGCTAGAGTTAAGAATTGAATGGTGTTAAAGATCATCAAGTCATGTGTGTTTTAAGTTTTTATTTTGGTAGAGATGGAGTCTCACTATGTTGCCCAGGCTTGTCTTCAAGTCCTGACCTCAAGTGATCCTCCGTCTTGACCTCGCAACATGTTGGGATTACAGGTGTGAGCCACTGCACCCTGCTATCAAGTCCAGTGTTTCATATAAGAACTAAAGAGTTGAAACAGGGCCCATTCACATCAAGGGCATGTGGTTTGTACCCTAAGTAGAGAAAAGAACAGGAAGGGAAAGGAGAGGTCAGTGTGACTCACTCTACTGTCGCCGTTCTCACCTGAGCAGAATCCTGAAATGCATTCATTTTCTAGTGGACCCTATGGGGCTGGCTAAAGAACTAACCTGGGGACTCATAGTGGGAGCTAAAGTCTTCATATCTGAACAAAGTAATGTGCTTTCTGGGTATCTTTTCTAAGAAAATCATCAGAAACTAGGATAAATATACAATGATGTATTCCCCAGAATTGGTCTCCTCAGGAACAACCTTAATGTCCAACAATAAAATGAAATTTTAAATTCTAAGTTTCCTTTGTCATGGGAAAATGTTCAGGATATAATGTTAAGAATATAAAACAAAAACGCAGTACAATCTGTACTATATTAAAAGACATTTACAGCAAGAAGAAAGCATTATACTTTTCTGTATTTAAAAATATCTTTAATAACTGTTTTTTGTTTTAAACAGGGTCTCACTCTGTCACCTAGGCTGGAGTACAGTGGCATGATCACTGTTCACTACAGCCTTGAATTCCTGGGCTCAAGCAATCCTCTTGCCTTGGCCTCCCAAAGTGCTGAGATTACAGGCATGTGCCTGGCCCTGTGTATTATTTTATAATGGAAAAATTATTTTTTAAAAATCAGGGTAAGAATTCTGTTTCCCATATGGCATGAAGATAGATAGATATACTGTGTGTTCACCCAACCAGCATTCACTGAATAGATGCTGAAGACTCAAGAGGGAAAGGAGGGAAGAAGGCCAGGAACACTTATGAGGCAATCAAAATATGCCAGGAGCTTTGTGTTCCTCACTCTATTCCAACATCGTAAAATCCAGGCAAAGGTAAATGTAATTATCCCCCTCCTTGATTTTATGTTTATTAAATGAATGAGGACAGGGGATTTCCAAAAGACAGAAAGGAATCCCCGTCTCCGGGCTTGTCGCGGAGGAGGATTTGGCCCAGCCGCCTCTGCTTCTTTGCTAATGTTTTTTTTCTCACCACATCTTGCTGCCCGAACGCTCTGGAAGCTTTGGCTCCACTTCTACTGCCATTTGGAGTTTGATTAAAAACAAAATGCGGACCACGTTATCACAAGTACTTTCAATACATGTTTATTGCAAAACCACAAGCACAGTAACCATAATGTCAACATAACCGTATTTCCTAACGGAACAGGAGATCGCCATGCCTAAGTGCGTGCGTTTTCCAAAGAAATGGTGGCTTATTTGGAAGCTCACACGCTGTGAGTGATGACGAGAAGCCCTATTGTGAACTAGGAGTTCTAAACCATTAAACATTTAATTACCACTTTGGCAAAGCAATGCACATTACCATTTCTACAATGGAACAGCACAGAGATTTTAAATGCATCTTTATTTTTTATAATCTTCAGTATTCACAATATGTAAAATGAAGCAGCATTTTAAGTAAAACTCTATGCCAAAACAGTTTCTTAAAAAGTCTGGATTAAAAAGAAAGAAAACCACACATGAATAATATTTATCAGTGCTCACAGTTGACACTAACTATAGTTTTTTAAAAGAATAAAAATACTCAAGACTTCAACATTTCCTTACAAAAGTATACTTGGCCATAAAATAAAAATCTATAAAACCCCAAATATTACAAAAGTAAAATGCAAAAAAATTTTGTATACAAATGTAGTACAATCTTTACATGGTAAGGATTATTTAAAAACACACAGAACACTTCCTAAGTGTGGATGTGCTTGGGAGCTGAACTCATCACACACCCCTGCTCTGACCATTGCACAGACCTAGCAGGCGGCAGAGCGGGTGCATGGCCCCCGGCATCGAGTCTCAGTGTGGCAGGTTTTAAGCTCCCCCCTGCACCCATTCATACTTGCTTTATCTCTCATACTGGAGAAGTTTGCTCAGGCAATGGGGTGTCACAGGAGCTGCGGCACCTGCCTTCCAGGAGTCTGTACATAACCTATATGCTAGTGTTACTGCTTTAAAATCAGGCCCTGGAGCTGGGAGGACTCTCAAGAGATGACCCTGTCCTCTGGGACAGTCCTGACCCACTCTCGCAGCGAGTCTACCGCAGCCTGCTGGAGCACTATTTCACTCTGGCGGTCAGAGGGTTCCACTGCAGCCATTTCTGCCAAAAACTTTTTCCAGGATGGACCCAGATACCGAACAGAAAAGGACTTTGTTCTTTCACCTCTTGATATCCTCTTCAAAGAAGTCAGAGGCATCAAGTGTCGCCTGGGACTGGAACGAGGGAAAGGGGAGGCGATGAGTTGGAATGAGACTCAAGGCCCAAGGCTGAGGGGAAGGGATGGGGGTCTGTTGGGCATGTTAGGATCCACCAGTGTGGAGAGTGCTGCAGGCTCCCTCACCAGCAGAGGCCTCCGCTCTGGGTTTTTGCCATCATTCTATCTCCACTGCTGGCCTTCCTGCTCTGACTGTAATGTGGTGCAGAGCCATGAAAGCCAGACAACTAATGGCATAAAATGAGGCCAAATACACCTTGGCTCGAGAACAGACAGGGAGAACAATAAAGTGCTTGGGCTTTGGAGAGTGATTTTGGTTGGACAGGCTTTCTGGCTTGCTTCTAGGTATGTGACTGAGAGAGCGGAGGCAGATGGAAAAGTCTGGATGGAATAAGAGACAGTAGCTTTACTTGGATCGAAATCCCCTTAGACTACCAGAGATTTCTCTGCATCCAATAATTGATATGAAAAGTAATTACTCTGGCAGAATGCATGAAACACAATAAAGTAGGTATAGAAGGCATGCCTTCAATCAGAGAACATTTCTTTAGAGGGGTGATTGTGAAATTTAAAGACTTTTGAAGAAAACACAACTCTTCGCAGGCTGCAGTGTATGTCTAGATTTACACTGCGTTCTCAGAGCACAGGAACCTCCACTATGCCAGATGGGGCATCTGTGAGGCCAGCTTCCCCAGATGGCTGGTTCTACCTTCTAGAGTTTCCACAAGCCTTGGAGTCAGCTGCTCACATTTAAGAGAAGGAAGGAAGTGTGAGATGCCAGGCTGTTTCCCCACCTCCGGCTCCACAACTCTTCATGCTGGGGTCCTTTGCCCTGACTTGTTCCGCCTGTTTCCCCTGTCACTCTGTTTCTTGACCCCTCCCTCCCTCACACCCTCATTCTTTGAAAGAACTTCTAGTGCAAAGGGGAGTGGCTCTGGAACTGATGACAGAGGGAGGTTGTAGAATCTCCATCCCTCGAGAGATGAAAAGGCAGCTAGCCAGACCCTCTGCAGGCAGGATGTGCTTGGAGGCGGGAGGCTGGGCCAGATGACTTGGTGAGAATGAGCCAGCTTCAGAGTTCTGCTTTCCAGAACCTGCTTCCACCACAGCTCCATGCCTCCAAGCCTCCTCCTGTACTTTGGCTCGGCACACATATTAACAAATATGTCTACAGGTCTGACTTCTATTTCAATACTCTTCCACTGCGGTCTCACAGATCTCCTTACATGGTTCCTGTCTCTCCCTTGGTAGGAGGCTCTTTTGGCCTAATCCCATGCCTTAATGAATGAATCCTGGCAGATCTGAAACCTTTGAAAGCTTGTTAGCTTTCCCTAAAAATCTTTTCACTTATTTTCAAGCCATCAAAGCAGATTTCTCTGCCTTTCCCTTCAAAGGCTATCCGGGGGCATTTTTTAATTCTACGAAGGTCACACATAACTATATATTGATTAGGGATAGCATGGATTTTTAATGGCCCAAGGAAACAGGATTTAGAACATATTTTCCCAAGAGAGTAAGAGCCCGTACAGGAACCAAGACAGCTGTACAGATGAGCTACAAAGCTTCCAACAGCCCTTTGAGGGGCGGGTGTTGCTGGCTCTGAGTTAGTTTTTATGAATGGACTCACTGGAATGCAAATCTGCGGGCCAGGAGGCTGATTTGTTTGCTTCTGCATCCTCAGTGCCTAGCCCAGTGGCCAGCACGAAGTGGGAGCCCAAAACATGCTGGTGAATTATTAAATTATTAGCTACAGATTCCTCAATCCCGGTTCTTTTTTAAAAAATTCTTAATATGATCTGCTTTTATGATAAAATCCATGTCTCACTTTAGTGTTCATTATGTTCAAATTGTATTACAAAGTAGAATACAAAAGATCATATAGTCCGCTTTAAGATGAAACAGTTTTCCTAAGAAAAATTAAAGCTTTTTAAAAAAAACATGAATGGAACTTCAGGACCTAGATAACCAATAATTTACTGGTAAAGGAATACTGACAAAAGAGTGAAAAGTTAAGGGAATCAGCAGCTGGTTCAACAGAGTAACCTTTTTCCAATCAGATGGAAGGATAATTATAGGCAACAGAATACAGCATGGAGCTTCTGTGCCTAGGTGGCCTATATTAAGCTTGAGTAAAAAAGGAACAAATATGGGGGCTTCTCTATTCTGAGATAGAAAAGGGTCAAACATTAGGACTAAGGTATCAATTGATTGCTTTTTCCTGAAAAGGTCAGGTACAATTGGCAAAAGAGGAGGGAGGCCTGGGGGTGGGGATTCTTTGGGACATGGGGCAAGGATCCTGGAGCCAAAACCCAAAGGACAGCGGAGGTTTGGAGGAGAGGGGCGGCCTCACTGGGGACACCTGTATTACTTACTACAATAATTCCTCAGCAACAACTCATTGACAAGGAAGGGTAGTGCAATGCGAATTAGTGAATTCAGGGAAGGACTAAGAACCACCACCCCAACACACACACTGAACTCTACTAAGCAGGCCCTATTCTTCCTATGGCAGGTAAGATGGGATCGACCCCCTCTCATGACTTCTTCCAGGTACCTTCTGAGTCACAGACCTAAACAGAAACAGGTAGTTATGTGTGTAGGCCAAGGAAGTGATTTTGTTTGGGACTTGTGGATGCAATGTATTAGGATGGAGGCGGGATTTTCTTAATGCTTAATTTTCATAAGCCTCCAAAATGACCTATTTCTGGTGGGGAGGGAAGTAAATTCGGAACTGGGGGCATTTGTAGTAAATGAAATAATTGGCAGGAACTAAAACCTGCCCTTTTTAGCATTCTTTGGGTTTCTGCAAAGGGTCGGGGGGCTGAGACTTCACTAGCAATGCATCAAGTGTGATTCGGTTTACTCACAGGTAGAAACCTGAAGGCTTTCTGCAGTCTCCAGCCCCCAAAGTAGCCCTGCTCTATGTGGCTAGCTGATATCCCAGATTCTACCATTAGAAAGCCCCCTTTTGGTGTTTAGTCTTTGTTCTTTGTTAGTATTCAAATTCCCCTTAGAAAGGAGACCCATAAAGCCTTGTAAGCATATGCATCTTAGCGTGTATGCATTTGTTAAATTTTGTCTTAAGAGAAAGCTGGGGTACCAACAACATTCCCAGTCTCCCATAGGAACAATAACCCATTCCTCAGCCACGGAATGATGGAAGGGTTGGGATTCCTCATGCTAAAATTAATTGTGCCTTCAAACAGATCCAGGTCTTCCTCATGAAAGGAATTTCAGTGGGGCAGAATGTCTTTTCCTCGAAATCAGTTATGGTTTATGATATGAGGATAACATATGGGCTTCTGCTATGCATAATTATTTGGGAAACTGTCACTAGCTCTTTGTAATTGTTAGTTCAGGAGTGTCTTTGTTTTTTTAAAAACCTTCTGGCTGGGCATGGTGGCTCATGCCTGTAATCCTGGCACTTGGGGAAGCCAAGGCAGGTGGATCACTTGAGGTCAGGAGTTCGAGACTGGCCTGGCCAGCATGGCAAAACCCCATCTCTACTAAAAATACAAAAATTAGCTGGGTGTGGTGGCGCATGTCTGTAGTCCCAGCTACTCGGGAGGATGAGGCATGAGAATCCCTTGATCCCGGGAGGCGGAGGTTGTAGGGAGCCAAGACTGCGCCACTGTACTCCTGGCAACAGAGCAAGATGCTGTCTCAAAAAAAAAAAAAACAAAAAATTCTTCATTTTTCTGATTTTTCACTGCCATGTAATTGTACATATATAATTACTCTGTATACAGAATGAAGTATACATGGATGAAGGAATGAATAGATATAACAATCTGAAAGTTTCCCTAATGCTGGTACCTGCAACACATCACTAACAGGGCCTTGTAGAAGTTCCTTGTTGGTTTAAAAAGATAATGTATAAACTGGGAGTACTAGTGGAAAAGTATTGCATTCATGTTTTCTACTTTTCAGCTGTGTGTGACCAAGAGGTGTAGATCACAGAACTGTAAAACTTTTCAGTAAAAAGAAACATCTTCTCTGACTCTCCTATTTTAGAAGTGAGGAAGCCAAAGTTCAGAGAGAACAGATGACTTGCCCAAAGCCCCAAGGCTGCTTGGCAGCCGTGCAGAAGACAGAGACCCAGACTTCCTCACACTGAGGTTGGTCTTCTGGTTCACTTCTCTCTCACGGCTATTAATATTATGCTCATATTATAGTCACGAGGAAGTCTTGTTGGCTGGGCATGGGGGCTCACGCCTGTAATCCCAATACTTTGGGAAACTGACGTGGGAGGATTGCTTAAGTCCAGGAGTTCAAGACCAGCTTGAGGAACATAGTGAGACCCCCCTTCTCCACAAAAAATAACAAATTAGCCAGGGGTGGTGGCATGCGCTTGTAGTCTTAGCTACTCAGGAGGCTGAGGCAGGAAGATCACTTGAGCCCAGGAGTCTGAGGATACAGCGAGCTATGATCGTGCCACTGCATTCCAGTCTAGATGACAGAGACTCTGTCTCAAAAAAAAAAAAAAAAAAAAAAAAAAAAAAAAAACAAACAAAAAACCCCCCACAAAAACCTTGTCTACTAACATTAAAAAAAAAGAGCCTTGTTTACTAACACTTGAGGACAGATCATTCCTTGACATGCTGAAACTTTGCTCTTACTCTGTAAAATATCTGCACAGTGTACTGGAAGAATCTGACCATGTGGAGATGGCATCATTGCAAAGCAACTTACAATTCTTTCATGCCTTAACTAAAGATGTAAGTTCAAGGACTGACTTTCCTATCTGACCCAACAGTTTTGATTTCTACAGGTGCAAACCCATGCTGTCTCGTAATGAATCCGGCCACACCAAAGGACTCGTATCTGGTTTGATCTGATTCTGGCGGGCAAATGCAGTACCCCGACCCGGCTCCCAGAATGCTATCTTAACATCAGATGACAGATTTTTCTCTTATTGCATTTGATAAATTTAATAAAGCCTGCGTTTCATATATAAAGTCCTTTGGGAAAATAAACAGCACCTGCAGCTTATCTCCTCCCACAGACACTGAAAAAGCAATTTCTTCTTACTGAATGTGGATGCAGCATAAGATTTCATATGTTCACGTACAGGGCTCACGTGAGGGGGGCTACTGCACAAATGGAAACATGAAGGTGCTGGGCAGCTCTCCAGCTTTCCAGACTGCACATGCCTTGGTTATGTTCATATTTAAATAAGAATGAACTGGTATTTCTGAATTGGAAGAAACCTAAGGGAACATCTTTGTTCACTCCCTCATTTTAGAGATGTTGCTAAAGGAGAAATGAAGTCACTTGCTCAAGGTCAAATAGCTGAAGTCACCAGGCCAGGGTTAAGAGCCAGGCTTGTGGGCTCCTACACCAGTGCTCTTTTTCTCTGTCCTTTCTAGTAGGGTCCATGAAGAATCTGCTTGCCCGGCTCTCTCCTCTCCACTGCTGGCAACTCAGAAAATCTGGGTGTCACATAGCTTGCTCCCAAGCATGGTCAGAAATAAGAAGACAACACCAGAAAGGGGAAAGCTGCATGGGCAAGAAGACAGGAAAGAAAGAAGCAAGCAAATGAAGCTGAACTCCTGGCCTGCTACAGTTCATCATTTCTACTGACAGCCTGAAAGTTAGGAAAGACACAGAAGTTGACCAGGAAACGATAAGAATTATCAGAATCTCCATTAGCTATTTTTTTAAAAAATGAAATTGCACAAGCCAGGCTGGGCAACATGGCGATACCCCATCTCTATAAAAAATATAAAAAAATTAGCTGGCCATGGTGGTATACACCACCTATAGTCTCGGCTACTTGGGGGGCTGAGGCTGGAGGATTGCTTGAGCCTGGAAGATTGAGGCTGTAGTGGGCTGAGATCACACCACTGCGCTCAAGCCTGAGTGACAAAGTGAGACCCTGTCTAAAAAAAAAAAAAAAAAGTTGCACAAGATTATTCTTTTGACTTCTGTTTTCTACCATATTGTGTGCCTCTGCTGAGATGGAAGCCAAGCAAGCCCTGTTGAGGAAATTTATATGGATTTTGTAGGTCGGTTATTCACTTTCTTTTCTCACAGTACAGGGAGCTTGGTTCACAGTGTTAAGAACAGAAATTGTATTTCCAGTAAGAAAACACAATAGTGTATACTGGAACTCAACACAATAGTGCATATTGGAGCTCACTTTTGAACTTTAGAATATGATAGAGCTTGACGGTACATAAGCAGGTCTATGAAACATCTATGTTAACCACAATATGCTACATTTGGCAGATTCATCTGGGAGACAAATAAGGATCTCAGAAACTCATATGGTCCAAGAAAAAGATTGCTAGGTGACTCGATTTTAAATGCCCCCCCCGCCCGAGTTTTTAGACATAGATATGTAAATGCATACACAAGTTTCCTCTGAAAGAATGAATGATGCTTCCCTCCAGAGAGAATGGATTAAACAGCATGTTTGTATGGAGGTAGACTTTACTTTCTATTCCTGTGCTATTTTATAATAGTTATACACTCATGTATTTCTCATGTAATTTTCAAAACTTTAAAAGAAATGAAAAAAAAATTACTTAAAAGAATTACCTATGGCTAACCCATTGATCATTTAGGGATAGAATGCTGGTCTAGGAGCCGAGTGATCTGCCAAAACCTGGCTGTGTCATTTAACCTAAAAGGTTCTCTACTGATTTGTAAAATGAGGTGGCTGAATTAGATCATTTTTTTGATTCTATGATCCTTCTGGGTAAATGGGAAAGCCAATTTGAATTAGATGAAGTCTAAATTAAATAGTACTTTAAAAGAAGTATCATTTTCTAACATTAAGGTAAACTGACAGTTTCTCCAAGTTATCCTTGCCATTTTGTTCAAGGTTGCAGAAGTTGCCTTTATAAATCAGAAGAATTTATAAAGTAGGGAATGTGACGAGTTCTGTGACATTTGGGTTGATTTTCTGGTATCCCCTTTGGAGTCCCAAGCCTTACAATGTACTATGTCCAGCAAGCACGTTTAGAGTTAAAATAGCTTGATGTGTTTTGATCATTTCATCAAAGCTACTGAAATCAATTCTATTCTTTCATTTTTTAGCTAGGTTAAAAAAAAGTTTAATTCTCCCTTGTTGAATGAACAGAACAGCTGGGGCTGGGTAGCTTTTTGTTCTCTCTTTTTGAGAGTGGGCTAAGATGGAAAGCTACTGTGTGAGGCATATCAGATTCTAGAGCACAACCAAAAGACCACATAAAGCAATTAGCCCATATTCTAAAAATGCAACAAGTAAGAACTATAGAAACTTCTTAGAAATGTAATTCCCATTTCAAGGAAATACTTGAACTTCTAAGGCTTAGATGTGAGAAAACCTGTTAAATCTTTCTGGAGCACCTGGACTTATTCATGTAGTGAGCTTGCTAGCGTCTTGTTCAGGAGAGGAAAGACTGGGCGTATGGCCTTATTTCCTACTCAGGAATGAGAATGGATTTCTGCCAGGGACCCTGGGGAGGGGTTCAGGGTGAAGAAGCCTTTGTCAGAAAGTCAGTTCAAGAAAGTGGAAGGTCTCAGGGATAGAGCTGAGGTCAGATTCATCCAAGGGTTGAGAAAGGTATCTGACAAGTCAGAGCCTCAGAAAATCATAAAGTGATCTAAATCCTGACCACAAACAAATGTAAATCAGAGACTGAGGGCCATGTAACTGCCTGTATCACTTCCATCCCCCTGGTCAGAGATGACACCCTCAAGGGACCCCTAAGGGCCTTTGTATTAGTTCCTGGAATCCTAAGTTTGAGGTTCCATCTGAACCAGAAGGACACATGAGGAAATGAGAGCTCCAGAGTCAAGCTGTCTGCTGAGTGAGCAGGCCACCCCGCCTCTGTTGAGCACAAAGCACCCCAAAGCCCACTGTAAAGCCCTGTTCTAAGACCGCCCAGACACGTCCCCTCTGAGTATTGCTCACATTTCCTAACAGACCAGCACACTGTCTGATAGTAAAGAAATAAACTATCTTGTCTCTTCTGCATGAATATAATTCCAAATCAAAGTGGAATTGCATTTTTCTCCTACATTCATAAAATAAGTTTGATAAAATGTTCTCATAGTTTTCTGCGTTTTTTTAATATGACATTTTCTTCATATTACAGCTTTAGTACTTGCCTTAATATGGCAAAATGGTAGTAATTTCTGTACTTATTTCAGGGACAAATGTGCAATGTGATTTTTTAAACATTAATTTAAAGCAAATTTGCTATGCATTTTTATTCAGTCTTGAGCCTAAAGTGAAGCCTGTACTTACGCAAACAGTAAGATGAATGCCTGGATTTTAGTAAAACAGTAAAAAAAAAAAAAAAAAAAAAAACTAATTAAAAGTTAAGTAGATGGGGATTTAATCTCTTCAATTTAAAATCCCTTAGCTTAGATCTCTCATTAGAAGGGCTTCATTAAAACAAGCTGTAAACATTGTCCATAATTAAACACGAATATATGATCTATGAAAAAACTTGGCCCTCAGGCCATATATATTTAAATATACAAAATTCCATTTGTATTTGATTCTCTTGCTATTAGCTCCATCCTCCAGTGAAACGCATTTGTGTGTACAACTGTCTTGTTCCTACACCTCCACCAGGGATCATATTAAAAAATGCTTCTTCCCATAAACTGAGAAGTATTAATTGATAAGCCACAGGGAACTTGCACTACAGCATGTCCTTACCAATTCATAGTTTATGGGACTGAATTATTCATCGGAATCTTTTTACATGATGTCACTGCAACCCAAGAGCTAAGAGCTGTCAGAGCACCTACAGGATAGTGATGGAGAAAAGAGAATTTTACTTATAAACCAAATAATCACCTCAACTTAATCCTTATACTTCCCATACTCAACAATGGAAGCTTACTCTTAAGCCCTATCATTTCTGAACATGGAAGGTATTCATGCACACCCAAAATGGTCTAAATTAAGCTGCAATTCTGTGAGGTAGGAAAAAAACGCCTGGTTTGGGAGTCAGAAACTGTGAGCCTCAGTTGTACTTTACTTCTCTAGAATCATTTCTATAAATTCTAAAATGAGGGTTTGGATTAGTGAAGGGTTAAGATTTCTTTCAGCTGTAACATTTCATTAGGATTCTATAATGGTTAGAAAGTGTAAAGAGAGCAGCTGGTCTATTCTGATGCATGATAGAAATAAAAAAAAAAATATGATTTGCAATATTCAAGTAAATGATGCGTAATCTTCTCCCCACCCCCAAGCCTTCTGGTTCCCTTCCTGTCAGGTTTGGTATACGAAATTTCTGATCACTTAAAACAGCTGCAGTTTGTAATTAGAACAATTACCTGCTGGAGGGGTAAGAACATACAAACAAAATACAGGGACTCATCTCACCTCATGTATTCTAAAAACAAGAATTCTGAACAATGCAAGAATTTTTAAGCACTACCCACTTGGGATGTTTTGAACTAATTAGTCATTTAGGTAATACTTTTAAAGTGTTATTCTACTTTGTGTTAAAAGAAGAATTAAGCCTGGTGTGGTGGTGCATGCCTGTAGTACCAGCTACTCGGGAGGCTGAGGTGGGAGGACCACTTGAGCCCAGGAGTTTGAGTCCAGCCTGGGCAACATAGTCAGATCCTGTCCCTCAAAAAAAAAAAGTGCAATTAACCATAATTAAAATGTTCTACACAAGAAATCTTACTATAGCAGAACTTTATACCATAACATCCTCAAACATAATAGTTCTAAAACCAAGTACCTTATAATTCTTCCCTCTCCTTTCTGTATTCCCTCTGAAGAGGAAGGGGTGGTGCTTATTTAGCATCTGGTTCATGGTCTGTGGATATCCTTAATGGCTGGCTTTGAATCATTTTCAAGGAGTCTGCCTTCTTGGCCTGGTATGGTAGCTCACACCTATAATCCCAGCACTTTGGGAGGCTGAGGTGGGTGGGTCACTTAGGAGTCTGAGACCAGCCTGGGCAACATGGAGAAACACTGTCTCTACTAAAAACAGAAAAATTAGCTGGGCATGGTGGTGCACGCCTGTAGTCCCAGCTACTTGGGAGGCTGAGGTGGGAGGATCACCTGAACCTGGGATGTGGAGGTTGCAGTGAGTTGAGATCGCATCATGCCATTGCACTTCAGCCTGGGTCACAGAGCAAGACCCTGTCTCAAAAAAAAAAAGAGATTTCTGCCTTCCTTTTATTTCATTTTTATTTCAGAAGAATGACAGAATTAACTGGAACTAAGTCTAGCTTTTGTTTTTCTTCTTCTCTTTAGCAAGTTCCTTAGTTCCTTCAGTCTTTCTGCTATGTGAGCAGGGTGTTTATAAAGACAGATGATTTAAAGATGACTGAAGACAGATGTTAAATTTGAACGGTTTCTTACTTCCCTAGTTTCACAAGTTAGGGTCTTAGAAGTTGCCAAGCAGTACTAGGATGCTCCTCTAGGACCGAGGTGAGTTAATGCACAGCCTTGTACTTGCTAAGGGGGAGGGGAGAGAGACTTGGGGATCTGCATATGGGTGTGTCATGGCGTGCACAGGTGCAGAGAGGAGCAGGGCCCAGTGTTGCCCAGCTTTCCTGAACCATACTTCACCACCTTGGCTAATAAGAGCCACTTGCACTCTGTCCAGAAAAACACAAAAGTATATATACTTAGCTGACAATGAAGGTACAATTTCAAGTGAGGAAAAACAAGAAGAGGGGCTGGAGGAAGCTGAGAATAATAAAGGTACAGTAGTATTCTTGACTTTTTGGGAAAAGGGTTGGTTTTTTTGTGTGAGGGGAATGATGTAAATATGAATAGTGGTGATACCATACTCCCACTGCAGCGTATTTTACGTCACGGTGAAATCTGTTTCTGAGAGCTACCCAATGTGGAACTCTTATTTTTTAAAAAGCTATCGTCTGTAGAAAGAAGATAGGTACTGGCAAAACACTACCCTCTCAAATACACTGACTCCACAGAGAACAGAGTATTTTACAACCTAAGCTGAAACACAGGATGTAATTCAGAAATCATTCCACAGGGCTGAAAGTTTCAATGTGATAAATTATTATTTTTAAACTAGGGTCACTGAATAAAATCTAACCCTGGTAAATAATGGTTGGCTCTGGACGTCACATCTCATGCCACCATATACAGGCAGAAGATACAGTATGTCTACGTGACTTGTCATTTCATTTGTAACAAAGTGCTAGATCCTAATGGAATTACATTTTTCATACAATATTTAATGTAATTACACTAAACATTCAGTCACCCTCACATAATTATTTAAGGGCCTAGTAGATGAAATTGTATTTCACAGAAACAAGGATAAGTTGAGATGGAGACACAGTGCCTATGCTCGGAAGTCACTGGAAAGCACCTGATCACCATAGTAAAGATGGCCAAGGGCTTCTGACCTGATTAATAAGGAGTCATATAAGAAATGGCTTTATTAGAAAAAAATGTAGTGTACACATGGCTAATTTCTATCATCGATATACCTCTTGGCTATTTTATCATTAAAACTGGATACAGGGTTTGAACTTCTTTAGAAGTTAGTGGCATATCTTCCTATTCTGATATGTGACTTAGGGAAGGCATTATCCTCATGTGATAGACACCCTTTATTTCTTTTCATAATTACAAGTAATCAGTAGTTTAGCACTGGCACAAAACAGAGAGAGTATTACTTAGGTAGTGCTTTACGTGTAAGAAGTCACACTTCCAACCCCAGAATCAGGCACAGGTATGCCATCTGTAGAGTTTTAAAATCCCCTATTATCACTCAAGTCTCCCATTATTATTATTACCTAGTAGTAATTAAATTAATGTGATAATCTGTAACCTAACAAAACCTCTGAATGAAGTTTCTTTCTTCTCCCTCTTTTCCTGTTAGATGTGCAACTCCGAGCAAATGTGCAGTGTGCAGTATTGATTTCCAGCTCCTTTTAAACTCCTTCAAGTCTGCTATTAAACGGAGACAACCACGTCAAGATAGAGTCTGTCATAGGATTCCCTGAAGCATAGAATGAGGAGGAGACTGAGCAAACACGACCCGGGAAGGCACCAGTTGAACCAAGACAACTCTGTAAGACAAAAAACATGCAGTTTTAAACATTCCTGTATCACCAGCAGACCACCACCTGTATGCCGGAAGGGATCTGCTCTGCATTAAAAAGTACTTATAATAAATGCATCCTGGAAGGCCTAGAAACTGACTTTCAATAAACAGTGACAATCTGGAGACTAAGTGATGTGTGTAATATATGACGGGGCTTCCATGTGGAATATTTTTAATCAATATTGTTCATAACTTTTCTTCATCAATTTAATCCACCTTGACTTTGGTTACAAAATAAATTACTTCAAAGAAAAAAAATCAATCACCTTTAAATGTTAGTTTGATAATTATTTTTTAAGTACCCTCTATCACATCACTCTTGTCCCTGTTTATAAACAGCTGATGGATTAAAAAGACAAATACGAAAATCACCTGAATTTTGGGATAACACTTGCATATATTTTGGATAGAAATATCTATTTCTCAGCAAAAACATTAAGTAGAAATCACCGTAAAATAGATTAGAAAATATATTTAAAAATAAAACATACAAAAAATCAATCATAATTCTGCCCCCAAAGAGATCACTGTGAATATTTTGGCTAATTTCTTTCTAGTCTTTTTCTATACCAGCATGAATGGTTATGTATGATGCCAATTACTGGAAAACCTATAGGCATCATCTGAATGGGCAATTCTGTTGTTGTTTGATTTAATGTGTCAAGAACATGGTTCTTCAGAAATGCTCTCATGAATTCAGGACTCTCCAACAAGACAATCTTGAGCCATTTGCTACCAACACACACTGACCACTGTGGCTGCCTCTAGCTGCTTCCTGGAGCTCCAGGGACCCTAGGGCTGTGCATCTGTTCAGCCTTCCTCTACCCCAATCCCATCTGCCAGTTAATCCCAAGGCCCTGAAGTGAATAGCTCCTTGGCATAAAGAGGTTGGTAAAGGTGGTGGGGACAACGTTTCTAGTTTAATATCCATTCAGCAGTTTCAATTAAAAAAATAAACGAGGAAAATAAGCTCCTTGGTGCCTTTTTTCTTTTTTGGTCACTGTTACGGGTTTATATTTTCCCTTTGTACTTCTACAAAATGCTAATTCTGCCTTAATCTTCAAAAGTCATCCTAAAGATTTCCACACTGCTGCTTTAGTTTAATCCATAATTCATATGGCTAAAGGAGCAATTTATGCTCAGGAATGGAAATCAGAAGACTGACTGGCAAGAAGAGGTGCTACAATACCTTTTTTTCTGTAATATGCTCACAAATATAGCCTCCCCACCTCTCAATTACTATGTTTTAAAAGTCAGACATGCTATTCTATAGTATGTAACAAAGACATGTATTTCAATGGTATTTTTATGCAAAGCTGTTTTCTCTGCTTTACTTGGACTGAACATAGTCTAAATACTCAGAGAAGCTGTCATCTATGAGATCTTGTCTTCATTCTCATGTTTCCTGAAATGACACACTGGGCATTTTCTGCTTTTATGTTGACTATAGAACCCCTGGATTTCTGATAATTTTACTAGGCAAAAAGAAGTAGTAAAAAATTAAAAAGTAGTAAAATATAGACAATAGCATTTTGTTTGTATTAAAAGGGAGAACTTGGACTTCAGGGTCGAATTTCAAGCAACAGATAAGTATGGTAATTGACAAAATGGTTTACAACAATGACAGATGCTAAATCTTAGAGACTGTATTTTATGGGGAACAAGAGCAACACATAGCAACAATCAGCTTGTCCCTGCTTTTCTTAAACTGAGAAACTTGTCAAATATCGCCAAAACAGACCTTTTATTTCAGAGTTATTATTAGAATTGTAAAATCATTTCTTCTACATAGGTTCAGATGAAATCTCTAAAAACGTCTCATAATTGCTCTTTAGCGCCACAGTTTGTTGACTGGTTTTTACTGTGTGCCTCTCTCTGAAAAGCCAAATCCACCTCTCAGTAAATGCACTTGTCTCAGTCAACTTCAAGTGTTCTTTGAAATTATTTGCCTTTTTAGAAAGCAAAAGGTCAGAGATAGAGGAACCTCTACATTTTCCTGCTGAAAACCATTCACATAAACCACTGTTTAGGCGCTCTAATAAGCAAGGAAATAACTTGCCTAAAAATCTAACTTGACTTGGCAGTAGCAAAGTCAACTGCTGTCCTTTCTGATCCTGATGTAGATGAACTAACAGAATCCTGAGCCACTGAAATTTTCGTATTATAATTCTTTTCAACTTTTAAAATAAGCATGGTTTTCTAATACTCCTTCCCTTTGCCTTTCACTAGATAAAATATAAATCCACACTTGAAGGCAGGGCCCTACAGTCTGCCCCATACTTCCGCTGGGTCACTATTGTCTACTACACAGCAGTCGGAGTACTCATTCTGCCAACTTACAGTTTAGACAGGTGCTCGACCTTACTCAGTGAAGTGGGTTCTGCACCAAATGATGAGGCTCTGTTGGGACTGAATTATTTGGGATTTTGCTCATCCTCTTACCTTATTCTTCTGGAAGCACTGTTGTACTTTTCACTTCATCTTTCCCTTCAGTAATGCCATGCTTTCAGTTTCTACCACTTATAAGCACTTGTCTGTTTCCAGCTACCATCCTCCAGAAACAACTTCCTATTTTCTTTTATGATGATTTAATAAGATTGCTTCCTTTCTCACTCAAGGTGAGCAGCCAGCTGACCCCATGATTTCCCAGGATAATGCCCTGCTATCTTCATTCCACATCAATTACCCTGTAGATCTTACCATCACATTCCATTATTCTAATTCTTAGATATAAAATTACTTCTCACTAGTCCACATCTGTTGAACCTGCTCTTTGTTTTCCTGGTAACCATTAGTCAACACCTCCCACCTCTGCCAGGTCCCTGAATCTTTTGGGTGACAACACAGCTTCACATTCATGGTCAGCCACTTTAAAATGAAAGGACTGAGATAAAAATCGTGATGCTTTTAGCCAAAACCCGCTGCAAAGCTTCTAGAACAAAAAGTAATAGACAACACAAACTTCAGAATATTAAACAGAATCCATTTCAGAGCACATAAAGGATATAAGCGCATTCTCAAATTGATTTTTCTATGCGACGTTATTAGAATAAAGCATGCTATATCAACTCAATGAGATTCTCAAAACAAACACAGGAAGCAACTCAGTTTTCCAAATATGCTTATATTAGGGAGAAAGTAAGAACATTTTTTTTGAAAGTGACCTTGAAAAATCCAAGTCAGTAAAACTCTAAAAAACTTCTGACAAGGTTCTAGGTACCCAAAGCAGAACTGAAATAGGACGTGGAGACCCTGCGACCCAGGGCTCCACATAAGCCAGTGGCATTGGTACAGGAGCCTGAATCACATTTGCCCTCACTGACTGCAATGGCTCTAATCTGCAAGCAAATCGCCAGCAGAACCTAGCTTGCTAGGCAAGGCATTCTATTGTGGTCATTTTGGGGTTAGTCTGTATAGCCCTAAAAATTGTCTGATGTATTCACTTATCAGATAGCACACTGTAGGGGGAAAAACCCTAGTCAGGAAGTTTAGTACTTCCTTGAAAAGTGACTTTAAAAACCACAGATCCTTATGATGATTAAAATTCAGGACTTCTAGGTGGGGTGTGGTGGCTCATGCCTGTAATCTCAGCACTTTGGGAGGCCAAGGCAGGTGGATTGCTTGAACCCAGGAGTTCAAGACCAGCATGGGCAACATGGTGGAACCCTATTTCTACAAAAAACACAAAAATTTAGCCAGGTTTGGTGGCACATGCCTGTGGTCCCAGCTACTTGGGAGGCTGAGGCGGGAGGTTCACTTGAGGCTGGAAGGCTGATGTTGCAGTGAGCCATAATGGCGCCACTGCACTCCAGACACGGTGACAGAGCAAGGCCCTGTCTCCCCCCATCCCTAAAAAAATCAGGCCTTCTAATCACATAATAGTTGAATTTTGACATATAATTAACTTGTGGGTGAGTTTTCAAGTTTCAAAATAACTGAATAATGACATATGAACACTAGCTTTAATGGGAGGGGATTCAGTTTATCATATAAAATGTTTAGGGTACTGGGCTGCAGAACTAACAGTTATTGTTAGGAAACAGTTTTACAGAATTTTTAGATTTGCAATTTATGTATAATCATACCTCAGACCATAAAGAATGTGGACGGACCTCTGCTGTAGGACTTTTAGGGCAAGGTTAATTAATCCTACTGAAAACAGTTTCAACACAGATTTCACGGTTCTAGTAACTTTAGCCCTAGAGAGATGTGGATGATGTTTTCGTGTATTCATTACGCACACTCACAGATACACATATAAAAGCATTTCTTTGCAATGAAACACTAGATATTTAAATTCCTAGCATCAGTCAGCTAATTATCTAGAAGAAACAAAACAAACACTGGTGGGTGCCAGCTGTGCCCTGGACTAGGCTCTTTCACAGGTATCTTCTCATTAATTGCCTAAAATGTCAAAATTTAATGAGACCTTTTTCCTGGAAACCACCTTGGTGGATTAAAATTAATGATTATTTAAAGTTTCATAGGGTACTATGCTCACTACCTGGGTGATGGGATCATTCGTGTCCCAAACCTCATTGTCATGCAATATACCCATGTAACAATTCTGCACGTGTACTCCTTGAATCTAAAATAAACATTGAAGTTATTTAAAAAATGAGTTTCACTTTTGTTCAGAATAGTTACAAAGTTTAGGTGGAAACTTTCTAATATCTACATAGACATGTATAAGAATACATGGTCAGAAACCAACCAAAAAGAGGGAAGTTTTGTTTCTCCCAGCTAGATGAATTCTTGATTATATCAGAAATGGGCAGAAATAGTACTAAGTGTTTCTTCCGCTCCTTCTGCCAAAGAAATAGAATATCTGCTTGTATCTGGTCACTATGAATTTGCAAAATGAGGAATGAGCACTGATTGACGTCAGTTCCATTTAATTCACTCCAGACACCAGATGCTGTTAAGTCAAAACTGCAGCAGGACCCAGGAGAGTGACAGAGATAAACTACTGGCCAGGCAAAATGGTCAGGTGTGCACGAAGCTCTGTTGCAGTCAGACAGTTTAGGGCAGTTTCCATTATTGGTGTCTTCCCTGCCTTAAACTGATCAATAAAAATGTTTGTTATATACTAGAGGCCATAAGCAAAAGATTTATTGGGGGATAACATTATCTGGCATCTGCTGTTGTTCTTTTTAAATACTGGGAGGACAAAACTCTATTTCTAGCTGACAGAAAAAGCCATGCTCTGCTGGGCGGCACCGACCACTAAGCAAAACTGTGCCCACCAGTTGGAAAACTGCTTCTACCATCCCAGGGGGCATCACATGCTTTACCAGACAGACAGGCAATAAGCCACTTAATTTAAATTGTGATATAATTGAAGTGGATTAAAGCTGATATGTAACGATTGTCAGACTACGCTGTTGAGAAAACTAATTGGAAGCAAAGAACCTGATTCCTGGTGACGGCGCTTTTCCCTGATGGAAGCACGTGTTTCCAGGACAACAAAGAGTGGTCTTCTGACTTCATTAATATCACTCTCCTTCATATGATAAACCAAACTTGTATCAGGTTTAGCAAAGACCTACTTTACCTGCATTACTGATTGACAGCAACAATCTAATGCACTGTTCATTATATTAAGAAATTCATCTATCCTATGGACACTTTGCGCTGGTGGGTGAAAGTGCTACGCCAGAAGTTGTCCAAAACCCAGGGATGATTCTGTTTCACACTGGCTTTGAAAGTTTCTGGCCAGGTGCAGCGACTCATGCCTATAATCCCAGCACTTTGGGAGGCTGAGGTGGGTGGACCACTTGAGGTCAGGAGTTCCAGACCAGACTGGCCAACATGGTGAAACCCCATCTCTACTAAAAACACAAAAATTAATCAGGCATGGTGGCATCTGCTTGTAGTCCCAGCTACTCAGGAGGCTGAGGCAGGAGGTTGCAGTGAGCTGAGATGGTGCCACTGCACTCCAGCCTGGGCAACCGAGTGAGATTCTGTCTCAAAAAAAAAAAAGTTTCAAAATTTGTTTTCCAGTCAAGGAGGTTAGCATGGTTATTATTTCAGTTATAACCCTGTCAGAAACATTCCTATAAACAATTCGGCCTCTTGAAGGTCGCATTTTAGAGCATTCCTTACATTGGGTGACTTTCTCTCATTCATCAGGCTTTAAACTCCATATACACCCCTAACATTAAATTATACCCTGTGTTAAGAGAGATTCCAAGTAGTTTTAAAAAGCAACAGACCAGAGGTTCTCAATGAGAATCTGCATATTTGAATCACCTGGGCTCCAGTCCAGGTTAATTAATTCAGAAATTCACGGGACGGGGAGTACAGGGCCGGGCCAGGGAAAAGTGAGGGTGCACTTGAGCTAGAATGCATTTTAAGAAAAGCAATCGAGGAATTTTTCTTTTACTGGCAATGCAAGCTCACATTAAGTAATTTGCCTTAGAGACTTCTCCATATAAAAACGTTTATACTGACCCAAACTTTTCTTGTAACACATTTAGACAGTAAATAAAAAATCAGATTTCTTACCTGTGTGATAAAATGTGAGAAAAAATAAAAGTACTCCCATAAATATATTACTTAAAAAAGTGACAACTCCACAAGTAATTCCTTCTGGGACTGGGTAGACAGTTTCCACAAAAAGCTCAAAAAATATAGGTACACTGCTATTCAAGAACACTCCCAGGAGAATACAGGAGGCATACAACGTCACTAAAATAAAAACACAAACATTTTAGTTTCACAGTAGTGGCCGTGAGTCATATCAGACAGATCTTTGGGGTGTTCTCTTTCCCAAGTATTGACTCAAAAATGTCTTCTCTTTTCAAAGGTAGTTGATAAAGTTTGACAAAGTTTCACACATCTGCCAGCTCTCTGCTGTGGTTTTCTGGAGTAGACACAAACCATTTTATTGCTGGATGGGTACCAGTTTATTTCCTTTATCTTTCTGGTGGATTATTCCAGAGCACAAAACAATTTACCACCATCATATAATTAAAAGGATTCTTCTCCTGCTTGGTCACACTCCTTCAGACTCGTTCCATAATTTTAGAAAGAGAATGTAAAATCTAAGAATAAATGTCAGAAACATTAAATGTTACTGAAAATTACATATTTAAAGAGATTAATAATTTAAAGAGGTTAATAATTGCTTTCAAGCACAAAATAAACATTATGTAGTATGTAATTTCTTGAGAAACACAACGGAATTAGTCCTCAATTTTGGAATGGGTTTTAGGTCAACATTTTTTTTAAATGAGTAACTTTTCTGAAACACAGAAAAAGATTCCATCCAGAAACGTACAATTAATAGTGACTAGGATCCCCAATCAAACCATAAAAAATCTATTAACACTATTCTGTGGCAAAATCTATTGAATAAGGATGTTATTCTTATAAGAAAGTCTGGGGAAATATACTACAATTAATTTTATCATTGCTACTACTGTCTCTCTATAAACCTTTGTGAATTTTAACTTGAAGGTGAAAACAGAACCCAAAAGGAAAAAATGATACCCTATTTAGAAATCTAAAACATGTCTCTATATCCTAATAAGTATATCATATTCACTGATAATAATGAGTAGAATTTATCCTAAGTTTAAGGTTACAAGGAAAATATTTTTAATAAAAATATTTGTTAAGGAAAAAACAATCCTGTATGAGAATTTCAGAAAGTAAGGAAGTTACATTAAATCCGTTATGTATTATTCACACACTCACAGAACGTATCAAATTACCAAAGTTTACCACAACTGATGCGATCATCAACAGTCCATGACATTGTTGAAGGGGTAAAAAAAAAAAAAAATAATAGTATACACTGATTTCTAATAGAATTTCTTTAATTAACCTCCACTCTTGCTTCCCCCTCCAATTACATTAGTCTTTGGCGATTATAAATATTTAGTATATTCTGATAATACAAATAGTTGGTAATTACTTCGACTGTTTCTTTGAATAGAAGATAGATATGGAAATAGATAACAAAAGAATCACTTAGTGAATAAAGAACATACTACTGGCTAAGGCAGTGACCAAATTATGTGCACAATTACTTGGGAAGCATCTGATAGCTATGATAAATACCATTTAAAACGTGACATAATTTTCAAGAGATTCTTTTTTTTTTTTTTAATTTTTTTAATTTTTTTTTTAGATAGAGTCTCACTCTGTCGCCCAGGCTAGAGTGCAGTGGCCGGATCTCAGCTCACTGCAAGCTCCGC
>NW_012116377.1:10535369-10547836 GCF_000951035.1 Colobus angolensis palliatus
GAGTAGCTGGGACTACAGGCGCCCGCCACCTCGCCCGGCTAGTTTTTTGTATTTTTTAGTAGAGACGGGGTTTCACCGTATTAGCCAGGATGTCTGGATCTCCTGACCTCGTGATCCGCCCGTCTCGGCCTCCCAAAGTGCTGGGATTACAGGCTTGAGCCACCGCGCCCGGCAAGAGATTCTTAAAAACAAAACAGAACCTAATACTTCATGTTCACAATATATCTGCTAGATGTAGATCGTATAAATCATCACATTTTCTACTTACATATGACTCATTAGTGGTACCTTGGGAAATCTAGGGATGGAATATCATTGGTGGCTTCTATAGAATATTGTATTTCCAAAACATTTTAGAATTATTTATTTACTATTATTATTATTAAGATGGAGTCTCGCTCTGTTGCCCAGGCTAAAGTGCAGTGGTGCGCTCTCGGCTCACTGCAACCTCTGCCTCCCGGGTTCAAGTGATTCTCCTGCTTCAGCCTCCTGAGTATTTGGGATTATAGGTGTGTGCCGCCATGCCAAGCTAAATTTGTTTTTGTATTTTTAGTAGAGATGGGGTTTTGCCATGTTAGCCAGGCTGGCCTCGAACTCCTGATCTCAAGTGATCCACCTGCCTCGGCCCCCCAAAGTGCTGGGATTACAGGTGTGAGCCACTGCGCCTGGCCTAGAATAATTTATTGATCAAGCTGGCATGATGGCTCATGCCTGTAATCCCTTTGGGAGACTGAGGCAGGACTGCTTAAGCCCAGGAGTTCGAGACCAGCCTGGATAACATGGTGAGACCCTGTTTCTCCAAATAATAATAATAATAATAATAATAATCAAGTTATTTTTTAAAATAAAAATTTGTTGATCAGTCTGTGGTAGTCAGAGGAAAGAGAACCATTGACCCAAACATAGATGAGCCTAAGAGTTTAAAACAAGAAAATACTGAAGTAAATAACAGGAAAAAAATCAAGCTCTTAAGGACCACCAAGTGCTACTTCTGAGTAAAGATTCCCAAATTCCAATGTAATTAGCTGTTTTTAGGAAACATGTTTTGAAATAATACTTCCTACATTTTTATTTCTGAAGGAAATGTACTCCTACATATAATTTATAATCAGACAAATTAAAATGTAATAATTGAAAAATAATCACAATCTTGCTAATAGAATAATTCTATGTGGTAAAATAATGAAAATATAATAAGAACACACTGAAAGAGAACTATCAATATATAGTCTTGAAAAGAGAGATTTGATTTTAATGATTTTTTTTTTTTTTATCAAGCACGGTACAAAGAAAGGGGGATGGGATGTGTCAGTCCAGTCTCTTCTGACACATCTCACGGGGAAGCAGTGGACTCTGTCTGAAAACCCTGAGACCTCAAGACCATACAACTCCCTTGGCCCTCATTTCATGCTTATTAAGAATCTTTGGATTTTGGCTTTCTATATATCTAAATCCTGGGAGAACTTAGAAGATGAGGGATAAATAACTGTTGTTGGAAAGATACAGTTTTTATTGTGGTTAAACATTCCTGATGGAACTGTAAATAGTTCATCTTCTGGTGAGTAATTGGAAATGTCTATCAAAATAAATGATGTAATTACTCTTTGACCTAGCAATTTCAAGCCTAGGAATTTATCCTACTGCTATGCAAGTATAGGTATACAAAGAACACTTACCAAAAAAAATGTAGTATGAAAAGATTCAAAACAAGCTAAATAACTCCCAATGGGGCGGGGGGGTGTTGGTTGATTAAAATTTTGTAAAACATCCAAAGAGATATTATACAATTAAAAATGAGGCACCTCTGTATGTATTACAATAATATTAATAACATCTAAGATACATAAATGAAAAAGGTGCTGAAAAGTATGTTATATTAAAATAAAGGGCACATACAAATTATCTGTCTGTAAATACACAGAATTCCCTAGGAGAATACAGAAGAAACTGGCAATCAGATTTGCCTTTAGAGAGGAAAACTGGGGGTCACAGGAGAGTAGCGACTTTTCACTCTGTACTCTTTTTCTACTACTTGAATTTGAATTTTTTTTTACTATGTGTATAGCTTAGTTAATAGAATTAAAAGAAAATTCATGATGAACAAATGAATGGACAGTGGACACAACTCCACTTCATGTGAGTTTGTGAGCTCATGAGCTCAGAATTGGTTATCACCAGGTGAGCTGACCCAAAGAGCTGATGTCTATACCCAGGAGCCACATAACATAGCCTTGGCGCAGAATCCTTGACATGAAGATTCCCACTTCATTTGTTAGAATTCCTATATATGGAGGACAAATGGGCTACTATATGTAGGATAAATGGATGATACCACTTCAGAGGCCAGTAATCAAAAATTAGGTATTTTCATTCAATTGTCTCAGTATTGGTGTTTGCTTCTTGTATTACTATAAAAGTAATGACCAAGAGGTTTTTATTACACTGGATAGACATGTGGAAATCACTTGTTATTGCAATAAGTAAACAATCATAATAATTTACCCAGAAAGGGGTTAGATTAAGATCTTCATCATCAGAATGGGGGAAGGTAGCTGTGTCAGGACTGATTTAATATATTCCAGTGTTCTGGGGCATGCATAAAGCAGATGCTGATTATTCCAAGTCTGAATTTGACTTCCATTTGAGTTTTCAGTTTAGAGTCTCATATATTCAGTGGGTGAATGTCATCTATTAAAAGTCAGGCAGACAAGATAATTTCCTGCTTGTCATGGAGGGTTCAAACTACATGATCATTAAATATTTCCATAACTTTGTATAATACTGATACTAAAATTATAATCAACTGCCTTTCAATTAAAAATTCAAGGTAATTCAGCAGAACAAACACAACTAAAGTGCTGATGCAGGCTTTTTTTCTAATAAAAACCTAATAAAATTTCATGGGCCTACACTTTAAATTGCAAAAAACAAAGTCCTGTGCAGCACAAACTACAGTTAAAAATGAATGTATTTCAAGCACATGACTTGGATCATAACCCTGAAAGTACTCCTTCCCACCCTTGTTCCCACAACAAACGAAATTACTAAACTTTAGGGAAACAAAACTATGCATGAATACATTTTTATTAACTAAAGTTACACTAAAAACTTAGGGGATCAGTGGTTATAAAACAAATCACAGATAAGAATAAGAACTATTCTATCAATATCTAATGAGATTCTCAAGACAGCAGTAACAATTGCAACTTCATAATCTTGGATTTATATAATTTCTAAAAATATTTTAAAAACTGCTTTCACATATATTATCTTATTTGATTATCCTATCAGCTCTTTGAGGCAGGTAAAGTATTTTACAGTTGAAGTGACCAAAGTTCTAAAAGTAAAAAAACAGCTTATTTAGAAACACTGTAAATTAGCAGTGCTAATAATATGATTAAGGCCTACAGACTCTCTAGCATGTTTTCTGCCAATTCACTGTGTCAGAGTGAAAAAAACAAAAAATAACAAGGCCTGGTATTTTTTAATCCAATGGTATTGACATGAAAGGCATATTTCCCAAATCCGTATTCAGCACAAAAGCTGGAAGTGACTGCACATTATATGACAGAACCAAAAACAAAGAATATCAAAAGGTTACAAACAAAAAGATGAATTTTAATCACAATAAATATAACACTGGCCCCAAATGTCTAAGTATAGAAGAGGGAAAACTTAGCTTAAGCCTTTCTTCAAAACGACTTATCGGATACGTATTATGTGGAGGCTGCTATGTTAGAGCAGTAAATAACCTCAGATCACTCTTACTCTAAGGAATAGGATGGACACCTGCTGCCCCAGCAACCATTTATATGCACATTGTTAAGATGATAATTATATTCCTCTCTCCAAAAAAAAAAAAAAAAAAAAAGGCATGTCTAACCAATAGAAGCAACAGCTTTGGTGCTGAATGCAGCAGGAAGTGTGCTAAATTCTAGTAAAATATTTTAAGGAGGACCCTAGCAAGCTATGATAGGTTTAGAAGAGAGTGATCCGGCAGGTCAGTGGTGTGGAATCCACATCCGATGAGGAATGGCTCTAAGAATGGTGGTGGTGGTGGGGGGGATGGTTAGATTAAAAGCTAAGGTAGGACATGACAGCTGTCTTCAAATGTTTTGAGGGCTGTCAATGGAAGAGAAAGGGAGTAGACTTGTTCTCTGTGAGCTTTGTTGTTCAAATCAGTTATAACTCACTGGGAGGACGAATGTTCTAGGCCCCAGAGCTAACAACAAAACAGGTAATGTCTTCTCTTTTGGGAGATATTCAAGTTGTAGACAGATGAACATAAACCTGGGATGTGATAGAAGAGATTCACTTACTGAATGATAAATTATATTAGATGATGCCTAAAGTTCATTTAAGTAGATCAATAACAAATTTAAATATATGTAGGGAGGAGAACTTAACCAGGATATTAAAAACAAAAATCTTGCCAGGCATAGGGCTCACATCTGTAATCCCAACATTTTGGGAGGCCAAGGTGGGCAAATCGCTTAAGCTCAGGAGTTTGAGACCAGCCTGGACAATGTGGCGAAACCCCATCTCTACACACACACAAAAAAAAAAAAAAAAAAAGAAAGTTAGCTGGGCGTGGCGGCACACGCTGTAGTTGCTAACTTGGGAGGCTGAGGTGGGAGGATAGCTTCAGCCTGGTAGGTCAAGGGTACTGTGAGCCAAGGTCGCACCAGTGCACTCCAGCTTGGACAACAGAGTGAGACTGTTTCAGAAGAAAAACAAAAAACCAAAAAATCAAAAAACCTGTAGGTGCTTCTTGGTGGAAAAGAATAATAGAAGATTTGCTTAGAGGTTTATGAAGAAATAAGCAGCATTGTAAAATAACACAACACATTTTTATTATAAATTATCTTAAGGAGTAGAATCAAGAAATTTCTCTGAAAGTTAGGCTTATAACATTAATATACTTTACTGGGCAAACTTTTATTATTGTGCATACTGACTGAACTTTTATTTCACGATGAAGTTAGGAAAGTTAACTGGGAATTATTAGATTAGACCTTTATTACAACTATTTCACAATCCAATTAAACTTGAATAAGTGAAAATACACCTTTTGCAAATGAAGGTACATAAAAAGAGAAACAATAAGCAGCCAGAAGAAACATTCACAGTGTTTGCTAACTACATAGCTTTTCCATAGGTTTTGAGCATGCTGAATACATAGAATATACATGTATGCGTGTACACACACACAGATATACTTTTCTATATCACTGAGCTGTACCTCTTCTCTCAGCATCACATTTCTTCCTAAAAAAAGTGACTGCTGTGGCCTTCGTAATCTACCGCTGATTAAAATACGCAGTATATGCAACTGCGGTTCCAAAAGAGGATGAGGTATATTTTGCTGCAATGTACTATTAAATCATGGAACACTCACTGATGGCCTAGTCAAGCCCTCCAACTCTAAGAAACACAGAATCTGCTGGAAGACTTATTCCTCTTCTTGAAAATCTCCATAGATAAACATTATATGATCTTCCTCCGCATTTAATGATTCTTACATTAAGATTTTTCACAAATCCATTCTCTTCTTTTAATCCATATTCTACTTTTTCTTTCTTGAGCAGTCTGTCATAAGCACAAGACTTTGTCACTTTTAGTCCATAAAATTGAAGAGTAGTTAAGAACAGAGGCCAAATACATGAAAATATAGCAAGAGGATTACTCTCTAGCCTATACATGTTGCATGCCTTTTTTTTTTTTTTTTTTTTAAGAGACAGGATCTCACTCTGTCATCCAGGTTGGAATGCTGGAATGCAGTGGTCATGGCTCACTATAGCCTTGAACTCCCAGGCTCCAGTGATCCTCCCACCTCAGCCCCCTGAATAGCTAAGATTATAGGACATACCATGCCATCTGGTAATTTTTTTATTTTTTGTAGGGACATGGCCTCACTATGTTGCTCAGGCTGATCTCAAACTCCTAGCCTCAAGTGATCCTACTGCCTTGGCTTCCCAAAGTGCTGGGATTATAGGTGTAAGCCACTGACCCAGCTGTTGCATGCCTTTCAATACAACTGGGTATGTTTCCTTTCTTTAAAATAACACCTGAAGTCACCTTGTGGTCAGCTGTCACTCCCTGGGGGCTTCTGTCTAGCTAGCTGTCCTTCCTTACTTCCCCACCCAGCATGTTTCTGATATCACTGTCATAGCATTCTAGTAACTTTAGATGAAATTAGATAAATAATCTCTCCCAAGGCAACTTCTGTCAAACAGTCAAATTATACTGTTTCAGTAAACTCAACGAAGTGCTAACATTTTTCAAAATGCCATTTTCAAAGCATTCATCTGTTCAGTACAAAATGACTTGGTGAGTTGTGGCTAACAGGGCTGCTAGACATCTAGTTCTCAGATAAGATGAATAACGTGTTTTCACAATTTTGTTTACTGCATAAACTTCAAGATTTTGAAACTCATGTTATCTAGTCATGAGGTTATTTATTTGCCCTATTCTAAGTACTTCAATTAATAAAGACATAATGCAATTTTAAATATTCTGAATTTCCCTAAGGAAAAGACTCCAAGAGGATGTATGTAAGCAAATAAATGTATCAAAACAGTATGCTCTGGGATAGACTGGAATGACCCAGATTTTCTTCTGTAAAGATGGTAACAATAATATCACAACCAGTGAACTATAGAGAGATTGCAATAGAAAGTTTTAATGAGGTTGGGCGTGGTGACTCACTCCTGTAATCCCAGCTACTTGGGAGGCTGAGGCATGAGAACCACTTGAACCTGGGAGATGGAAGTTGCAGGGAGCTGAAATTGCGCCACTGCACTCCAGTGTGGGTGCCAGAGTGAGACTGTCTAAAAAAAAAAAAAGTTTTAATGAGACAGCAGTAGCACTTATAACACATGGGTTGAACAAAATTAACTAGCTTTCCATTTATTAAACAGTTTAAATTAGTGCATATATTTATAAATACATTTCATGTAGAGTCTTCTGATATATAAAAAGCCATAATAGAAATTCTAAGTTTGCTAGGAAAGAGGAAAAAGACTAGATATTTTCCTGATTAAAATAGGAATGACTAGTAAAAAAGAAACATGAATTTGCCATTATGGACTTTAAACACAAGCCTAAAGGTATAGATTTGTCTATAATTAGATTTTGTAGTAAGTTTCCTTTCATGAAACCTCTTCTACTTAAAAGGAATTAGGTCAGATTTTTACAAGGCTTGTAAGAGTATCTGTGACAGATTTATTTAAATTCTCGTGTTCCATTTAAAACGTGCCCCTCTACCTTCCTACAGCAAGTGCTGAATAAGAGTGACCACAACTGCTGACTACCATTGGCAACAAGTAATGTTTACAGCGGCTCACATGGAGCTAACATATACTTTATCCATTCATTCATTCATTCATTCACTCCTTCTTCAGGGCCTGTGCTAGGTTCCATAGTGGGAGTTGGCAAAAAACCATGCTCGAGATTTTCAGACTGGCAGGGAAGATAAGACATATATACCCAGGTAACTATTAAGTAGTATTAGGGGAGAGAGGCAAAAACCTGCTATAATTCAGAGAAGGAATGTGGACAAATCTAGTCCTTAACTCAGTGTGCTTGTACGGTAAAAATGTATCTTTCAGGAGTATCTAAGTGACATTCAAAAACTTACTTACAATTGAAAACGACAGTAGAACTTATAAGTTCTGTGGTTGTTAAGCTGGCCACATCAACTCTATCTTTCAATTCTGGCCTTAAGTTAATTTAGAATTCTGCTTTCCTTTCTGTCCAACATAATTGTTTTCAATACCAGACTGGTAAAATATGGTCTTGACTAGCGTCAATCACATCAATTTTAAGATTTAAAAGATGTATAATTTTCAAATACATTTTTCCCTGACTATAAAATTAAAACATACTCATACAAATCCAGACCAAAAAAAAAGAGATTAAACAATTAAGTTCACTCTTAATCCTCCACCCAGAGATAAAGCTGTTAATTTTATCATATTAAATTGAAAAGACATAAAATTTAATGGAATGTACTATCTTATAATACAAATTCTATACTTAATTCAAGGGAAAGAAATCTGTTCTTTATGTACTCATGACTATGTTCTTGTAAAATCTCACAGATGCTAACTTGACATACAGTATCACACACACACACACAAAAACTGAATGTAATGCCATGAATAAGAAGAGTTGTAAACTAAGACTGTTCTACCAGAATGTTGTACAACTGCTAAATTATGAAGTTATACCAGAATAAAATTTAAAAAAAAATTCTGGCTCTGGCTCAGAATACTTGCCAAAATTGTTCAAAACCCCAATGCAGGATGCCAGCGTGTACAACAGTGCACAGTATTTTACTCTGTATCTAATTATTACTTTGGACAACTGGGTTTTCCAGGCTAAGCATGTGTACAGAGAAGAGGGACTGTTGGCAGGATGGTGTAGAGCAGGGATTTCCAAGCCTTCTTTGTTCTTAGCACTCCTAGTGTCTCAATAATTTTTTTCACAGTGTTCCAAGGCCAAAAGAAATAGCCAACAATCCCATTAATCACATCATTTGGTTCAAACTATTTAATAACATGTATTATATGTCCTAACAATTTAGTAGCCATTAAAAAAATAATACCCATAAGCTAACGGAAATATATTTTTATTTCAATCTTAAAGAACCACAATTACTTATTGATGAGATGTCTGCACTGATGTGCACTGCAAGACTTTTAAAAGTTTGGAATCAGACTGGACACCCCCCACCCTCATTTTGTGTTCCACACTAATTTTTGTGTGGCACTTGTGTGTACTTCCTTTTTATCATAGCAACTGCCAAAAAAACTACTTTGCAAAGATATGATGTCATCAAACAGAATGCAGCAGAATCTAATGCAGAAATTGGGAACTTCTCTGAACTAGAGGTTCAACCAGTATCTGACAGATGTTGCGGATCCCTGTGCTGCCCTTGTGAGTTTACTGAGGCACTCCAGGGTGGCTGGCTTGGTGCAGAGGTTGCTAATTTTTAGTATAGGGCAACCTTATCCCCTCGCCCTATTATCACTGCAAACGTGGTAGGTAATCCCAAATAAATGGCTGTCCTTGAAAGATTTGATGCCTCTGATGTGTAAACCGGTGGTTCTTTTATTACAGAGTATAGGGGTTCAAATTGGGATATGCAATATTCCTTACATATAATGTAGACCAAAAACACCTGCCTTTTCAAAGATTCCCATGGAACACACATGCCACTGGCCAACAGGTCCCTATGGAGTCACTTTCAGACTTTTATTTACTTCTATTCATACAAATGCTTGTTATAAATGACTGTTACAATCTTACAATCTACCTTTATAACAAATAATCCTATAATTAAATATATAATGCAAAAGGTGGCTGAATATTACTTGCAAATAATGTAAAATATGCATCTTAATATTTTGCTGGAAGAAAGGAAGATGCACTAACAGTCTCTGGTTTATAAGCCAATAATAATCCATAATAAAGCCATAGCAATTTTAAAAACATCCCATGGTAGGCAGAGTAATGCCCTCCCTCCCCTAAAGATATTCATGACAATATCTGGAATTTGTGAATATGTTACTTCACAAGACAAAGGGGATTAAGGTTGAAATGGGACTAAAGTTGCTAACCAGCTGGCCTTAAAATTGAGAGACTATTCCAGATTATCTTGGTGGGCCCAGTGTAATCATAAGCATCCTTAAAAGTGGAAGTGGAAGAGCAGGAAGAAAGAGGAAGGCAAAAGGCTTCAGAAGCAGATGTAATGATGGAAGAAAGGCACACATAATGCGACGTGAAAAGAACTCGACCCAAGGTTGCTGGCTCTGAAGGCGGAGGACAGAGCCATAAACAAGGAATGTGGGTGACCTCTACAAGTTGGAAAAGGCAAGAAAAAAGATTCTTCCCTAGAGTCTGTTCACATTTTGATTTTAGCCCAGTGAGACCTGTGTTAAACTTCTACCCTACAGAAATGTAAGGTAATAAATTTCTGTTGTTTTAAGTTGCTAAATTTGCATAACTTTTATAGCAGCGATAGAAAACTAATAGACTGAATTGATTATATTAATAATGACAACAAAAACAACAGCAACTAAAAATGTTTCAGGTCTATCAGATAAGCTAAGTAAGCTGGCTGTAATATACTTTCAACAGGTATTTCCAGTAAGTTTTACTTTATATTAGTGATGTAATAAAACTAAATGTAAAATAAACCTATAGAGGCTGGTTCAAATAATTTTACTGAAGTATACCATAGTTTTTTTGCCTTTGTTAATTTTTATTATTGTTTAACAGTGATATAATGACTATAACCAGGATAAATATCTTTGTATTATGCTCCGATAGGAATTTTTAAAACAATAAGCATTTCCATGCTCTACGTTTTAAGGCTAAAGATTATACTTCTTTTCCATATGAAAAATACCAATTAAAATATTTTTAGTTATTTCTTGGACTCTTTAGATAAGATGATAGTTTGATGACTGGACAAGAGAAACTTTTTTGTATATTTAACAATTACTTATAGAAAGCAAGAAGAAGTCCTACTGTCAGAGTTATGTACATTTCTATGAACGAAAATATTTATTAAAAGTTCAAAAATAGCCTATGTTCACCTGTGGTTAAAGGTAGGTGTGTGATGCTGTTCAAACAGGTCAGAGTAAACCACGTGGATGACAGCGTAGCTCCGGAAAACAGGAGGAGAAGAATTAGTTTCAGCATACCCCTGATAAAATCTGCAAACCTAAAAACAAAAATGTTCTATTAATTCTAGTGGGATTTAAAAATACTATTTAAACAAATGACACACTTTCATTAACAACTACTTGAGGAATTTTCCATGTATTCTTTTAAAAGACAGTTTTTTGTGTTTTTTTTTTTTAACAAATTTTCTTACATGATGTTACTTTGTGATAATTTTTTCTCTCTTATAAAACACAAAAAAATGGCATCTTTGTTCAGGATCTACAATTTATAGGATATATTCTGAGTGTTTACTTTTTTTTCTTTTTTAGAGACAGGATCTCACCATTGCCCAGGCTGGAGTGTAGTGATGTGATCAAGGCTCACTGCAGCGTCAACCTCCCAGGCTCAAGCAATCCTTCCACCTCAACCTGCTGAGTAGCTGGGCTAAATAATTTTTTTTTTTTTTTTTGTACTGACAGGGTTTCCCTATGTTGCCCAGACTGGTCCTGAACTCCTGGGCTCAAGGATTCTCCCACCTCAGCCTCTCCAAATGCCAGTATTACAGGCATGAGCCACCATGCACGGCTGATTCTGAGTTTTTAAGTGCCACTGTCATTTTCTTTATATTTTTCTATACTTTCCAAACATTCTATAATGAATATATATTATCCCAGTTTTGAAGATCAGGCTAATTTGTTGACATGAACTTGCAAAGATCTCTCTCAAAATTCAAACTCACTCCAAGAACAAATACAGATGCCTTCACTGGAGCCTCTCAGGTCCTATGTGACCTGCTGCCTGCCACTGCTCTCTCTTTTCCTACTGTTCTCCAGTTGGATGGCCATGTTTCTCTTTCTCATACATGCCATGGTTGCTTACCACAGCAATATGTAGCTTCTGTACTTGTTCCATCTGCCTGGAATGGTGGTACCACCCGGATCTTCATGTCTTACTCCTGCTTACCCCTCAGGTCATTCAGGTCTCAGTTCAAAAGGCCCTCTGGGCTCAGTGAAGAAATCTTTCCCCATCCCATCTCCACTTTCTATTTTATTTCTTCATAACACTTTCTCTATTGGAAATTGTCCTGTTTTTGCATTTATTTTTTGTCTTCTCTACCAGACTGTAAACTTCCTGCAAAGAAAACATACACAGCATCTGGAATAGGAATATTATTCTTCTAAACTTGGGACTTTTATAGTATTTTAAGTTTTCATGTTTGAGTTTTCATGAAACTAAAGGGCATCTGGTAGAGATGCTTATCATTTAGCTATGCCAAAAAAATTTCCCACTTGCCAGCTGCTTTTCCTCACCTGCAGATTAACTGTTGATTATATAGGCACAATCCTCTGGCTGCACAATTTATTTTGTTCTTCAGAATTGTTCCTGTTATAGAATAGCTGATCCCATCTCAAATACGACATTTACTATATTCTCTCCACTTTGAATTTTCTAAAGTTAATTTTAATTTCTATTGTAATGATGTGACTGTCTTTCTTAAAACTTTGAACACTGTCTTCTGTTTTGTACTATTTGACATGATATGGTTAATCATGTTTGTGTTTTCTAGAATAAAATGACTTCCTATGAGAGCTGATGCCATCTTTTGGTGGGAAAAATGAATTAACTTTTGCCCAGTGACTTAAATTTGTCCTCAAGCAGAAAATTATTTTTCTTTTTTTTTTGAGACGGAGTCTCCCTGTGTCGCCCAGGCTGGAGTGCAGTGGCGCGATCTCGGCTCACTGCAAGCTCCGCCTCCCAGGTTCACGCCATTCTCTTGCCTCAGCCTCCCAGTT
>NW_012116377.1:10547886-10554983 GCF_000951035.1 Colobus angolensis palliatus
TTTTTTGTATTTTTAGTAGAGACGGGGTTTCACCATGTTAGCCAGGATGGTCTTGATCTCCTGACCTCATGATCCACCCGCCTCGGCCTCACAAAGTGCTGGGATTACAGGCTTGAGCCACCGCCTCCGGCCAAGCAGAAAATTCTTACATATGCTGAAAAAGTTTCCACAACTTTACAAAATGTTCCTCAAGAAAATCCAAAAGACTGTTTTAATCCCACGCTTACCTAACAGTTTTCAGATTTACATTTTGGTATGCTGCATAAACTTATTTGTCATATACAGAGATGACAAGGTATAAGAGAATCAAACAGGTTTTTGGTACAAATCAGAGCTGAATTGCAAGAAAGTTTCACAGAAACGGATCACACAAGAATAAACCGACAGCTGCAGTCTGCTATTTTTGGAGACCCAGTCCTTTTGAATAGGCTGATACCATTGAAATCTATTATTAGGACCAAGAAGTACCTTTAATAGTGGTCTTTAACAACATAATTACAAAAATATCACCCAAAGCACTCAAGTCTACAAGGTAGACATGTTCTAGGGAATCCCTAAAAACGGTGTTAGGAAAGTAATTTTAAAGTTGATTTTAGGGCTAGGAAATAACTGATACTGATTTCAGATCCCAGAGTAAGGGTAGTATTTTTTAGAACTTCCATTTCAACAAATGAAAAGCAGAAAAGTCCTCAGTCTAACTTTTCCCTATAGTTATATTGATATCTAGTTAAAATTAAGGGGTATAGAAGGAAAATAATGAGAAACAAACATTTGAGACATCATTTTTGATACATAATTGTTCCCTCTTTGACCAATTTGGTGCTCAGAACAGAATGTGATCAGTGATGACTCACTATAATTGGCTTGGAGATTTAACTAGAAAAATGAGGTATAATTCTTGTCAAAATAAGACAGGTCGATATATTTTTAATATCAGTGATTTCCTACAAATACTATTTTCCCCTTCTCCTTCTTTAGTTTTTAGTTTTCTTATATTTTCCTAACTTAAAACTTAAAATAAAATGATTTAGAAATTACAGTGTCAATTTATTCTTTTAATATCCCTGAAACACTATACGAAGCATAAAGTCTAGGTATAACATTATCCCACATCAATTATATTTAATATTTAGATATTGAAGTGATATATGGCTCTTATTTGATTTTCCCAAATACGTAATTAGATTCTCCTCTTCATGGTAAAGTTGATTGCCTAATTTTGTTTTTGAGCATAGTAAAATGATTTGGGAAGTGAATGAATATTATCTCTTTGGAAAATACCAAGAGTAGTTTTATAGGCATTTGCCTAAAAGAGTGACATTTTAATTCTTTTCCTTTTTTTTTTTTAGAACAAACGGGACCTTTTTCCTTCTTCTGACTAATTCTAACAATGTGTTGTTGTAATAGGTTATGATCAGAGTGTGATGATACTGAAACTCTTCACAGACATTTTGCATCAAAAAGGGATAACCATAGGAAAATACCTGCCAAAAAAGACCATAAATATATAATATCTGCTAATCAGGACATTGCCTGTTCATGGAAAATTCTAATGACACTTCTACGAATGATTTCTTCTCAAACCTTTTAGTCTCCACGACTATTAATTTGTCTTTATTATTACATTACCTTTTTCGGGCTCCATTTATAGATGTTGTTCTCCAATAACACGGAAAGAGGCAGTGTAATTACACTGGAAATACATTTCCAGTCTCCAAACACACACTCGAGGAAGGGACTACTCCAGAGAAACTTTCTTATAGCAGCAAATTCTCTTTTTTTTTTTTGAGATGGAGTCTCACTCTGTTGCTCAGGTTGGAGTACAGTGGCTCAATCACTGCTCACTGCAACCTCTGCCTCCCGGGGTTCAAGCAATCCTCCTGCCTCAGCCTCGCCGGTAGCTGGGACTACAGGTGCTCATCACCACTCCCAGCTAATTCTGCGTTTTTACTAGAGACAGGGTTTTGCCGTGTTGGCCAGGCTGGTCTTGAACTCCTGACCTCAGGTCCACCCACCTCGGCCTCCCAAAGCGCTAGGATTATAGGTGTGAGCCACCGTACCCATCCTGTTGGCAGTAATTCTATATAACGCATGTGAATTTTCTTGTAGTCTGAATAAGTACCCCTTTCTGACCTTTGCTTGTTTTACTTTTCCCTGAATTGCAATGTTTATTTAGGTGAGCCTATTTATCTTTAGGCTTTTTTCCCCTTCCTCTGTCCACTCACAAGTTTAACAAAATATTCTCACCTTGCCATAGCTATTCCAACAACACAGCCTCCAACTATGGACCAAAATCCAATCCAGCCAGCATCTACCTGTTAAGAAAGAAGCAGACACATTTAATATAAGACGATCATATTGCAATATAAAAGGAATGAAAAAAAGTCCTCTGTAATCAATATGTTAATAGCTAAATGGATGAAATAAAAGAATTCATGTGTAACTAATGTATACAAACATCTAAGAAAACATGTCCTTGATTAACTTTTTATTGGAATATTGAAGTCAACAAAATAATCAATGTCATCAAACAAATATTTTTCAAGTATGTACTACATGCCTAATGTTGAACTAGGAACTCTTAAAATTAAGAAAAGGATGGAAGATAGTCACAGCCCGAAAAAGTTTAAATATAACCAACATAGGAAACTGCTAGGTAATAATTGGATGCTAAAACATGGGGCAACAACTAAAAATATATCAGAAGGTGGAAGGCAGGGGGAAATGTGGGGCTGAGCAAGAAAGTAGACAGAGAAAAAGAAGTTGAGCTGGGTTTCAAACGTATAGCTTGTTCCCCTCTAGAGAAAACATTCCCAGCCCTGCCATTTACTAACTGTGTGACTCTGGGCAAATTATGTCTTTTTACCTATAAAATGGATTAAATGACATAATTTGTATACAGTACCCAGATCAGTGGCCAGGATTTAGGAAGTGCTCAGTAAACATTAGCTGTTATTATTATTACTAACTGATGAGGCTTCTCCATCTATCTAGTCTCTTTCCTGCCTGTGTGGCCACACTTTTTCACAGCAATCTATGAATGCTGCCTACATTTCCTCATCACTCCTGTATCTTTAACTCTTATTATGACTTGGTTTCTGTCCCAACTGATACTCTAGGTCTCAGTTCCTGCATTAGTGGAATGGGGATAATAAAGTTTTTTGAGGGTTAAATAAGTTAATAAATGTAAAGTGCTCAAAACATGTTAGTTGTTATGAAATAAATTTCATGTCTCTAATAATACTGGTACATCTTGTCTCCTCTTTCTCCTTCCCACAACCATCATGCTTGCTTTTATTACCTTCTTACTTCTTGAACCTTGTAAGAGCTTCTTAAATGGTCTTCACAATCTATTTTGCTCACTGTTGCCAGAATAATTATCCTAAGCATTCTGCATCCCTGCTCGGAAATAGCTACTGGCTTTCCTTGTGGTTACAGGACAAAGTTCAAACCTGACCTGGCACTTGAGCATTGTCCAAACTAGCATCTACCTTTCATTGTTTTTCGAGTCATATTTTTCATTACACTTGTGACAGGGATTGCCAGCTGTCCACCAAACGATTTCTTCTTCTACCTGGGTACTTAGCTAGATGACCTGTCCCAGTTCCTAGCTGGAACAAGTGACCATGTGTCAGCTCTCATTAATGGAAGTGAGCGTAAGCGAAGTGTGCCACCTCCAGGTTAGAACTTGAAAGAAGGTGTATGCCTCCTCCATGCTTTCTCTCCCTTCCTGTCAGCTGCAGTCTGGATGTGGCTGCCCAGCTGCACCCATGCATATAATGACAAGGTCCTAGGGGACAGAAGAGATACAAGTGGAAGCAGCCTCCATCTCTTAAATCAGTGTGAGGAAAAGAGCTGTCCAAACTGTGGACAACTATCCTAGATTACACACACTGTCCCAGATTGCAATGTGAATGACAAATAAATTTTTCTTAAGTCTCAGAATTTTGGAGTTCTACTTGTCCCAGGAGGATAGCCTACTCTAAGCGATACAGTAACTTTATATGAGTCTTTTGCTCTATTGGTGTTTGCTGCTGGAAGCAAACATGAAGGCTCTCAGGAGAAAGATAACATCCTGAAGCTTAAATTATCTCTGTATAGTTTTTCATACTATTGGCATTTGAGGAAAGATAATTCTCTGTTCTGTAGGACCACTCCTTTCACTGCAGTGCATTTGGTATCTATGATCCAAGGCCCACTAGGCTCCCACAAACAATTCCTTCTATCCTCTAGGTGAGTGGGCATGCTCTAGGTTAAGGACCACGGCACATCTGGCTGTACTGATGCTGGTACTTTCGGAACATTTTGTACTTTTCTACCTGCTTTGTTCATGACATTTGTCTTAGTTAATAAAATTCTACTCAATACTTAATTTAAAAATTAAAAAAAACTGCTTTCATTTAATTTTAAATTCTACTTTACTTAATAACTGATATGATTCAGGGTCTATATATCTCTCAGAGTTTGTACCAAGAAAGATACTTGGAAGGGCTTTTTAGGGTTTACAACATGAAGCACAGATCTGCCAGATCAGTATCATTTTTTGTGTCCATGACATGGGGCCTTACTCTGTCACCCAGGCCAGAGTGCAGTGGTGCGATCTTGGCTCACTGCAGCCTCTGCCTCCAGGGCTCAAGTGATCCTCTCACCTCAGACTCCCAAGTAGCTGGGATTACAGGCATGTGCTACCACGCCCAGCTAATTTTTTGTATTTTTGGTGGAGACAGGATTTCGCCATGTTGCCCAGGTTGGTCTCGAATTCCCGAGCTCAATTGATCCACCTGCCTCACCCTCCCAAAGTCCTGGGATAACAGGTGTGAGTCACCATGCCCAGTCAAAATCAGTATCATTTAAATGGGTGCTACACTTTTCCTTAACAAAACTGAGCATACTTGGAATACCTGCCATCCAGAAAAACAGGTGAGAAAACTAAAGGAAGGCTTTCTTCTTACAATAAAGGTGCTGCTATGGTCTGAATGTTGGTGTCCCTCCCAGATTCTTATGTTGGAACTTAATCCCTAACATGATCATATTAAGAGGTGGGGGCCTTTAGGAGGTAATGAAGGGATGAGTGCCCTTATAAAAGAGGTTGAAGGGAGCTGCCTTGCCCCTTTGCCACGTGAGAATGCAGCAAGAAGGTGCCATCTTGGAAGCAGAGAGTGGGCCCTCCCCAGATATAAATCAGTTGGCAACTTGACCTGGGACTTTCTAGTCTCCAGAACTGTGAGAAATAAATTTCTATGATTTATAAATTACCCAGTCTAAATATTTTGTTGTGGAAGTCTGAACAGACTAAAACATGTATACTAGGTAATTTAGATTAGTATTCTGGTTGAGAACTAGAAAATCTGGGGAAAATTTTATCTGAAGGCATCAGAGAGAGATAAGAAAATAATCCAGAATTCTGAAACCATGATCTAGGATGGGAAGATAATCTGAAGAGATAAGCGTGGTATTTGGAGACAATTTTCTTTTAGGGTTGTCTGCTAATTTCAGAGAAGGTGGCTAAGGGACTGAGAAGTTATTGACAGCCTCACTGACCTAGAAGAAAAAATACCACTTTAGGGCCTGCTGTGGGGTGGCCTTGTAAAAATCCCACATTTTAACTGGGCACTCTGAAGGGCTATACCTAAGAGTAGGAGGAACTAGAAATGGAACAGCCTCCTGAGGGACTAAAGCCCAGCTTCAAGTGATCTCAAGCTCTGAAACTAGATTAAGGTGAATACCAGACTCCCGCCAGAAAAAATATAAATTCTCTCTGAAAGAAAACAACATCATCTTTTTTTTTTTTTTTTCTTTTTTTTTGAGACAGAGTCTCGCTCTGTGGCCCAGGCTGGAGTGCAGTGGCCAGATCTCAGCTCACTCCAAGCTCCGCCTCCCAGGTTTATGCCATTCTCCTGTCTCAGCCTCCCGAGTAGCTGGGACTACAGGCGCCCACCACCTTGCCCAGCTAGTTTTTTGTATTTTTTAGTAGAGACAGGGTTTCACCATGTTAGCCAGGATGGTCTCGATCTCCTGACCTCGTGATCCGCCCATCTCGGCCTCCCAAAGTGCTGGGATTACAGGCTTGAGCCACTGTGCCTGGCCAACATCATCTTGATACTTAAATTATCTCCACAGTTTTTCTTGTACTATGTCTAGCACTCAATCAAAAATAACTGAATGCATAAAGAGATTTTTTAAAATTACCAAATATCAAACATATACATAGACCTACAAGGGACCAAGAAAACGGAATTCTAAGATACAGATTTGAAGTAACTATTTTTAATAGAGAAAAAAATAAAATCATGCATTTCTGCGGAAATCTGTCAACTATAAAAAAGAACCAAAGACAGGTTTCTTTGGTGGTGGCTCATGCCTGTAATCCCAGCACTTTGGGAAGCCGAAGCAGGTGAATCACCTGAGGTCAAGAGTTCAAGACCAGCCTGGCTAACATGGCGAAACCCCATCTCTACTAAAAATACAAAAATGAGCTGGGTATGGTTGTGCACGCCTGTAGTCCCAGGTACTGGGGAGGCTGAGGCAGGAGGACTGCTTGAACCTGGGAGGCAGAGGTTTCAGTGAACTGCTCAAGCCGCTGCACTCTAGACTGGGTGACAGGGCAAGACTCTATCTCAAAAAAAAGAAAACAAAAAAGAACCAAAGACAAATTTTATAAAATTTAAAGTAACTCATAGATGAATTTAATAGCCTATTTGACAGAGTTGAAAACTGAAATAGTGAGTTGGAAGAAAAGATAGCTAAAATATCCAGTCTGAAGCATAGGAAGGAAAAAGAATATGTCATAACAACAACAAAAAAGTGGGTGATGGCCGGGCTCAGCGGCTCACGCCTGTAATCCCAACACTTTGGGAGGCCGAAGTGGGCAGATCATGAGGTCAGGAGATCGAGACCATCCTGGCAAACACGGTGAAACCCCGTCTCTACTAAAAATTCAAAAAAATTAGCCAGGCATGGTGGCAGGCGCCTGTAGCCCCAGCTGCTCGGGAGGCTGAGGCAGGAGAATGGCGTAAGCCCGGGAGGCGGAGGTTGCAGTGAGCCAAGACCGCGCCACTGCACTCCAGCCTGGGCAACAGAGAAGAGACTCCTTCTCA
>NW_012116377.1:10556203-10568953 GCF_000951035.1 Colobus angolensis palliatus
AAAAAAAAAAAAAAAAAAACAACTCAAAATGGATTAAAGATTTAATCCTTTTCCCATTTGCCCTGAGAGTACTCGCCAGAGGCACTTTTGCAGCTGCAGCATTTACCCCAAGATATCTTCGCCATAAACTATCTTGCTTTTATGACTATTTTCACATCACTCTTAGTATATCAACTTTGGAGACAAAAGACATCATTCTACTTATAGCATTCTGTTTTTACTAGTGGTATTTCCATTTACAAAACACAGTAATTCTCAACTGCTGAAAATGTCAAATCCTAGAAAAAGGAGCATTCCTACGTGTGATGTTAACATCGTTCTCAGTCATTGGCTAGAGATTCATTTGAGGAATCTGATAGACGATTCTGATGATTCAGATGATTCTGATGTTAGTTCTATTTAGAAATAACTCCAAGAACAGTTTTTATATTTTCATATTGAAAGCCAGTCAGATTTGTTTCAGCATCAAAGAGCATGTTTATATAAAATTAAATGAGTGCTGGCAGCGAGCTGCACTTTTTTTTTCCCCCTAAAAGGGAAAAGGGTTCAATGTAAGACTTGAAACTATGAAACTACTAAAAGAAAACATTGGGGGAACACTACAGGACACTGGTCTGGACAAAGATTTTTTGAATACAGCCTCAAAAGACAGGCAACAAAAGCAAAATTACACAAATGGGATTACATAAGACTAAAAGGCTTCTGAACAGCAAAGGAAACAATAGAGGGAAGAGAAAACTTACAGAATGGGAGAAATATTCACAAACTATACATCCAATTAGGGATTAATAACCACTATCTATAAGGAACCCAAACAACTCAACAGCAAAAAAACCAATCCAATTAAAAAACAAGCAAAATACCTGAATAGACATTTCTCAAAAGAAGACACACAATGGCCAACAAATATACAAAAAGAAATGTTCAACATCACTAATAATCAGGGAAATGCACATCAAAACCACAATGAATAGCATCTCACCCCAGTTAGGATAGCTATCACCAAAAAGACAAAAAGTAACAAATGCTGACAAGGATACAGAGAAGGGGGAGTGCTTGGACACTACTGGTGGGAATTAAAGAAGTAAAGCCATTATGGAAAACAGTACAGAGGTTCCTTAGAAAACGAAAAACAGAACTACCATATGATGTAGCAATGCCATTTCTGGATATATACCCAACAGAAAGGAAATCAGTATATAAAAAAGAAATCTGCACTCCCATGTTTATTGCAGCACTATTCACAATAGCCAAGGTTTGGAAACAACCTAAGTGTCATCAACAGATAAATACATCAAGAAAATATCGGATATATACACAATGGAATATTATTCAGTCACAAAAAGAATGAAATCCTGTTATTTGCAGCAACATGGATGTTAAGTGAAATCATGTTAACTGAAATAAGCCAAATACAGAAAAACAAATATTGCACGCTTTCACTCATATGTGGGAACTAAAAAGGTGGATTTCAGGAAAGCAGAACATAGAATGATAGTTACCAGCTACTGATGAAGAAGGGTGGGAGGATGAAGAGAAGTTGGTTAAGGGGTACAAAAATACAGTTAGAAAGAGTGAGTTCTAGTACTCGATAATACAGTAGGGAAATTACAGATAACAATAACTTACTGTACATTTCAAAATGGCTAGAAGAGTTGTAAGGTTCCCAACACAAAGAAAAAATAAATGTTTGAGGTGGTGGATAGCACTCTTACCAATTTGATCATTACACACTGTGTACAGGTATCAAAATATTATATACCCCCCAAAATGTGCAACAATTACATATCAATTTTAAAAATAAGAAAAATAAAATAAAAACGTTAAAAGCTGCTGATTTCAATAGCTTCAAAAAGTATCAAATACCTGAGAATAAAGCTAACAAACACACAGAAGGTATCTTTGCTGAAAATTATAAAGCATCATTCAGAGACATTGGGACCTAAGTAAATGAGAAGAAATATAATGATCAAGGTTCAGAAAACTCAATTATAAAGCAGTTAATTTTGAAAATGATCTGTAGATATAAACACTCTAATAGAAATCCCAATAAAGGGGGATATTTACTAAATATCAAAACTAGTACTTATTTATAACACTAGTATAAATAACACAATTTGGTATTGGTGTAGGGACAAAGAGACTAAAGGAATCAAGTCTAGAAATACACCCGTGTATATAAGGAAACTTGCTTACAACAAAGATTAATAGAGGGCAGTGAAGGAAAAAAATGATCTTTTCAAACACTGATCCTAGGTTAACAAATATCTATGAGGAAAAAAGAAACTTAACCTCTATCTTATAATAAGTACAAAATCAATTCTAGGTTTAAATTCTAGGTAAATGTGACAGGTAAAAGAACAAAGCTCTGGAACAGCACTGTCCAACAGAACTTTCTTTGATGATAGAAATGTTCTCTATCTACACCATGCAACATGGTAGCTACTAGTCTCTTGTGGCTATCCTGCACTTAAAAAGTGCTACACAACTAAGGAAGTTATTTTTTACTTTTATTTCATTTCAATTGGTTTAAATTTCAAATTAAGTTTGAAGTTAATTTTGAATGTGGCTAGTAGCTACTATACAGGATGACACAGTTGTACAAGATAACATATTTATGAACTTGGAGCAAGCAAAGATTTATCTTTATCTTTCCTGCATTGCAGCCTCAGTCTGCTAAATCCAACATCTAGAGTTTCTAAGAGTTGGTTTCTAATGATTGCTTTGTAAATTTTTTAACTTTTATTTATTTATTTTTTGAGACCACTGCACCTGGCCAAATAGGGGTCAGACTTTCCTGTTTCTTTACATGTCTAATGCATTTTTTAAAAAAATTGTATACTGGACCGGGCGCGGTGGCTCACTCCTATAATCCCAGCACTTTGGGAGGCCAAGGTGGGCAGATCACGAGGTCAGGGGATTGAGACCATCCTAACACGGTGAAACCCCGTCTTTACTAAAAATACAAAAAAAATTAGCTGGGCGTAGTGGCAGGCGCCTGCAGTCCCAGCTACTTGGGAGGCTGAGGCAGGAGAATGGCATGAACCCAGGAGGCGGAGCTTGCAGTGAGCCGAGACCGCACCACTGCACTCCAGCCTGGGCGACAGAGCAAGACTCCGTCAAAAAAAAAAAAAAAAAAAAAAATTGTATACTGTATGTTGTGGATGATACAATAAAGAGATTCTAGATTCTTTTATTTTTTCTAAAATGGTTGACTTTTGTTCTAGTAGGCAGTTCAATTATTGCTTGATCACCTTGAGGATGTGTAGGCCTCATTTTGTGCTTTATAAGGATAGATCTCCAAAGTGTCTCCTTTTCAGATTTTTGTCTTTGTTTATGATGGGTCTAAACTAGAGTAAGACTTTATCTAGGACATGGTCCTTGATTCTACAGTTTGACTGGGCCAGAACTCCAAGACAATGCTTGACCTCTTCTATCTTTGTTCTGCTTTCAATCCATACCATTCTCTCTGTTAAGCCTCTAGTAGCTTTGCCCTTTATATGTGCAGCCCATTTCTCAGCCAAAGATTACTGGAGTCCCCACAAAGTCCTCTGCGGAGTTCCCTTCTGCACAGCTCTCTTCTTTACCTATTGGTAAGAAAAAGGTAGCCCAATAGTGGGCAAGAGACTCAAACTGGTATGTCACCAGAAAAGGATATTCAAAATATCCAATTCACATTGAAAAGACACCACAGAAGTCACTATGATGGCATACAACTGCACAGCTATCAGCATGTCTAAAGTGAAAAAGACTAATGTTATCACACAAGTGCCAAATGATGTGGGATGATGAGAAATTTCATGTATTGCTGGTAGGATTATACATGGATACCACCACTTTGGAGAAGTTTGGCATCATCTACCAAAGTAGCATACACTATAACCAGCAGTTCCATTCCTAGATATGTATCCATTAGAAATGTGTATATAAGTGCATAGAGACATGTATGAGAGCGTTAATATAGCATTGTTTGTGGTTGTCAAAAATAGTTAACAATCCAAATGTTCATTAAAAGCAGAATAGACAAATTGTTTTTTTTTTTTACTCATAGAATATCACATCAGTGTGTTTTCTTCTATTTACCTCTCCAAATTTCTCTCTCCTCTTTTCTACCATGCTATCTGGAAGCAAAGAGAAGGAATGGATGGCATCAAGCATATAGATGAAATGGTTATTTTTAAAGAAATGAAATACCCTTATTTAGAGCCCACAGAGGTGGTCAGAAACTAGATGAAGAAATAGCTATATAACTGATGATGGGATCTTAGTCTTCTTTATAAGGTATGAAGAAAGGATAAAGAATGGAGTCAACAAAACTAAGATTTCCTTTCTTTCTTAAAAAGCCAGTAGTATCATTAATAATGCCCAGAGAAATGCGAAATTCAAAACTATTGTCAAAATCAAGTAGGAAAATCAACACTATTTTTTACCTATTCCATAAAGATCTTGCTTTTGCAACAATGGTACAGGACAATGTTTTACCCAGTCCTTGAAGCTAAAACCAAGAACACGTAACCAGTATTTATAAATTAAATGAATGAAAATACCTACAACATATAAAGAAATAAAATACTTACTTGGCTGACATGCGCTGGTGTTAAAATTAAGTCCAGAACTCCAGACCAGCCAGCAAATACACCAAGTGGTATGGCATATGCTAAAGCAATCATCAAAAATCTAAAATTGCTGTGAATGAGAAATAAAAGGAAACATTGCAACAAATTAAAAATCTAGAATAAACATCGTCATGAAAAATGTATGTCATTTGGAAACTGGAACACCAGAATCAGAAAATATCTACAGAATAGCCATTATTAAAAACTAATAATAATAATAATAATAATAACAACATGCTGGGAAGGTAGCAGAGAAAAGGGAATGCATATACACTGCTGGTTGAAGTGTAAATTGGTTCAGCCACCAAGGAAGGCAGTTTGGCAATTTCTAAAAGAACTTAAAAGAGAATTACCATTTGACCCAGCAATCCATTATTGGGTATATACCCAAAGGAATATAAATCATTCTAGTATAAAGACACATGCACGTGTGTATTCACTGCAGCACTATTTACAATAGCAAAGACATGGAATCAACCTAAATTCTCATCAATGGTAGACTGGATAAAGAAAATGTGGTACAAATACACCATATAATACTCCTCAGACATAAAAAAGAATAAGATCACAACCTTTGCAGCAACACGAATGGAGCAAGAGGCCATTATCCTAAGTAAACTAACACAGGAACAGAAAAGCAAATACCACATGTTCTCACAAGTGGGAGCTAAACATCAAGTACATATGGACAAAAAGAAGGGAACAACAGACACTGGGACCAACTTGAGGGTGCAGGGTGGGAGGAGGGTGAGGCCAGAAAAACTACCTATTGGATACTATGCTTATTATCTAGGTGACAAAATAATCTGCACACCAAACCCCCATGACATGTAATTTACCCATGTAACAAATCTGCACATGTACCCCGAGCCTAAAAGTTAAAAAATATATATGTATATATACATACATATGCACATATATGTATATATACATATGAATATATACATATATAGTTATTCTTCAAGAAGTTCAAAGTGGCAAGCTTTATAAAAGAAAAAGTCTGTCAGTTAATAAAAAATCTGTGAGTTAATAAATTCAAGCTTCTGAAAATTTCTTTTTTAAGATGGAGTTCCACTCTTGTTGCCCAGGCTGGAGTGCAATGGTGTGATCTCAGCTCACTGCAACCTCTGCCTCCCTGGCTCAAGTGATTCTCCTGCCTCAGCCTCCCAAATAGCTGGAATTACAGGCACCTACTAGCACACCCAGCTAATTTTTGTAGTTTTAGTAGAGACAGGGTTTCGCCATGCTGGCCAGGCTGGTCTCGAACTCCTGACCTCAGGTGATGCACCCACCTCGGCCTCCCAAAGTGCTGGGATTACAGGCGTGAGCCACAGCACCCGGCTCACTTCTTGAAATTTTTTATTTTTACAAGAAAAATATTTTGTTCATATTGCTTAAAATTCTCAATGTTTATTATACAGATAACCAATATTATTTCATCAAATGAGTAGGTAGTTTAAAAGAAGCTCTGGCCAGGCATGGTGGCTCATGCCTGTAATCTCAGCACTTTGGGAGGCCGAGGTAGGAGAATCACTTGAGGACAGGAGTTTGAGACCAGCCTGGGCAAGATAATGAGACCTCATCTCTATAAAAATATTTAAAAATTAGCCGGGTACAGTGGTGTGCATCTGTAATCCCAGCTAATTGGGAGGCTGAGGCAGGTGGTTACTGTGTGCTATGATCATGTCACTGCGATCTGGCAGTACTTGACAAATCAAGCTTAGACTATTTTATGACCTAGCAGTCATGTTACAGGGTCTATTTTCCAAATAAATTTTCAGGTCTATGGTGACGTGCATGAGGATGTCACTGCAGTAGTGTTTGTGGTAACAACAAACTGGAGGCAATCTGGGTACACAATGAGAATAAGTAGACGAAATGTGATCAATTAATGCCATGGAGTACAAAGAACTAGGTGTACACAAAAACTAGGTGTCTCACAAAATGAGAGTTGTCCAGACATTACATGCCTCCTGATGAAAGGAGGCAGCATCACTTATGAAGTAGTCTTGTAAAACAAAAACAAAAGCAAAAATAAAACCTGAATCACAACATACTTCTAGTTAACAATTTACAGGGAACACAAAGGAGAGGGGAACAAGTCAAACTATACAATGAGGAAATCAACAAAATCCAGACGTTGGGAATAAAAGTGCTGGCTCCTTAACAATTAAATTATAAGAAACAAAGAGCCATGTCAAGGAAATCTATAGATTCTAGGGCACTTTGGACCAATTGCAATGTGTGGACCTAATATAGAAACTGTTCAAACAAACTGTTAAATGTTTATGAGATAATTGAAAATTTAAATATTGATTTGATATTAGCAAATTATTATTTAAAAGTTTTTAGTTAAAATAACGGTACTATATTTATGTTAAAAAGAGTCTATTTTTGACATATATTGCACATACTGAAACATTTCTAGATGAAATGGAGTTGTCATCTGGGATTTGTTTCATGATGCAGGAAGGTGGGAAGTGGGAAGTGGGTGGTACAAAGATGAAACAAGACTGGTTGTAAACTGACTGACAATTGTCAATACCGAGTTATAGGGGTTATACTATTCTACCTTTGCATATCATTGTAACATTCCAAAACGAAAAGTTAAAAAATAAAACCCATGTAGTACTTAGTGAAAAATGCCAAACAGAATGACATCCACAGTATGTCATAATTTAGATGAGTTAAACATAGATGCATACGAAACAGTACATATACTGCAAAAGTACAGAGACAAAGAGATACACATTAAAGGCATTTGAGAAGTGGCCTGGGTTGGGGGAGAGAAATGGGAGAAGGAAATACAAACGACGAAAAAATAGATTAATACACGTGTTCACGTGCTGGCAAATAATCTGACCCAGGAAGCAATGATTTCAGGAATTCTATGAGAGACTGGGGTTAATTACACTGGTAGGAAGGGAATGGGGCATGGCAGGCCCAGAGAACTCCCCAGGAGAGCCCAAAGGTAGAAGCTGGCAATTGTGCACAGTAAGGAATAAAAGACAAAGGAATGTTAGGTACTGGTGAAAAGGACTTTTTATAGAGAAGGAAGATCTTACACTTTATGGTTTAAACAGAATGAAGAGTTTGACTCCAGGGTAATTAGAAGTAAACACAAGTCAAAGTGGTTGGAGGGACAATTTTAAGTTAACTGTTTTTCCTTGTCAGAACAATCTTGTACATAATGCCTTGGCTTAAAATGCTTCAGTGACTCATTATTTCCTACAGAATAGTCCAAAATTATTAGTATGTCATAATATGACCCCAATCTACCTCTCTACCTTTCTCTATTGCTATCTAACATCTGCAGCTAGGTTTACATGGAAAAAAATTTATTTAAGTGGCATTGTTTTTAAAAAGTGATCATTTTATTTATTTTTTATTTTTATTATACTTTAAGTTCTAGGGTACGTATGCACAACGTGCAGGTTTGTTATATATGTATACATGTGCCATGTTGGTGTGCTGCACCCATTAGTTCATCATTTACATTAGGTATATCTCCTAATGCTATCCCTCCCCTCTCCCCCAACCCCACAAAAGGTTCCGGTGTGTGATGTTCCCCTTCCTGTGTCCAAGTGTTCTCATTGTTTAATTCCCACCTATGAGTGAGAACATGTGGTGTTTGGTTTTCTGTTCTTGTGATAGTTTGCTGAGAATGATGGTTTCCAGCTGCATCCATGTCCCTACAAAGGACCTGAACTCATCCTTTTTTATGGCTGCATAGTATTCCACGGTGTGTATGTGCCACATTTTCTTAATCCAGTCTGTCACTGATGGACATTTGGGTTGGTTCCAAGTCTTTGCTATTGTGAATAGTGCCGCAATAAACATACGTGTGCATGTGTCTTTATAGCAGCATGATTTATAATCCTTTGAGTATATACCCAGTAATGGGATGGCTGGGTCAAATGTATTTCTAGTTCTAGATCCTTGAGGAATCGCCATACTGTTTTCCACAATGGTTGAACTAGTTTACAGTCCCACCAACAGTGTAAAAGTGTTCCTATTTCTCCACATCCTCTCCAGCACCTGTTGTTTCCTGACATTTTAATGATCGCCATTCTTCCTGGTGTGAGATGGTATCTCATTGTGGCTTTGATGAACATTTCTCTGATGGCTAGTGATGATGAGCATTTTTTCATGTGTCTGTTGGCTGCATAAATGTCTTCTTTTGAGAAGTGTCTGTTCATATCCTTTGCCCACTTTTTCATGCGGTTGTTTTTTTCTTGTAAATTTGTTTTGAGTTCTTTGTAGGTTCTGGATATTAGCCCTTTGTTAGATGAGTAGATTGCAAAAATTTTCTCCCATTCTGTAGGTTGCCTGTTCACTCTGATGGTAGTTTCTTTTGCTGTGCAGAAGCTCTTTAGTTTAATTAGATCCCATTTGTCAATTTTGGCTTTTGTTGCCATTAAGTGATCATTTTAAACTGTCATCTTACAAATGTGTGCCACTAATCACAATTCAACCTAACTTTTTTTAAACCTATTATGTGAAAGGCAATGTACTATGTGCTATAGAGAAGTGATTTTCAAAAACTTTTTACTTTACTTTTAGTAAGAAATTTATTTTTACTTTGGGACTTACTCATATATATGCAACATATATACTGAAACAAAAGTCTAAAAGAAGGTATCTTTATTACATGTGATGAAATAATATTTTCTATTCTATTTTATTCCATTCTATTTTGCTTAAAGAAAATGGCTGTCAAAGCACTGAATTAGTTGGCTGTAAACCAAAGTTTGAAAAACAGTATTACATAGTATTTGAAATGTGGCTGGTGCAACCAAAGAACTGAGTTTTTAATTTTATTTCATTTTAACTAATTTAAATCTAAACTTGAAGCAGAAGCAGTGAAAGGTACTTTTCCATTAAACATAGCTCTGTTTGGTAGGAGTACATTTCCCTTTAACAGCTGCAACACTAAGATATTATTATAGTGTGCATGCTGGGGCAGGTGTTGTCTCTAGTATGATAATCCATCACTGATCTTGGTGTCAATGAACGGATTCAGTTCTAATTATTTTCTTCTACACACTGATGTGACATGTGACATTGTAATTTGTGTATTTGAATATTTTCTGTAGAAAGAAGAGACCAAAATAGAAGAAGGCATGTTGCAAACTCCACAACGAATGGCAATTACAATTTGCTGCAGCAGAGCAAAATAAAATGTCTGCTGTGGAAAAAAAGTTTAGAATAATTAACTGAATAATAATAAAAGACATTTTAGCAAACACATGGTCAATTTTATAGACATTTCTTTTCAATGATCAATAAAGAATTAAGAAAATTAGTTGCCTGAATCAGAATTAAATGTCGGGCAAACATTTAAATGATTTTTAACAGATCTGAACTTATAATTTGGCCAGCTATAAAATGGTTTAGATCCTCGTACAAAAATAAATGCATTTTAGATGAAGAGATGCACTGGATATCAAAGATGTTATATGAATAAAAGACTGTAACATATTTCATTAATAAGTTTTAATATTGATTACATGTTAAAATAATGTTTTAGATATGCTTGGTTAAACAATATGCTACTAAAATTGATTTTACTCATTTCCTAAAACTAATTTTGCTTATTAATTTTACTTATTTCTAATTAATTTTACTTATTTTTCCTTTTAAAATAAGATTATTAAAAATTTTCAAAGATTTTTATCCCAAATATACAAAGAATTAAAACAAATTTTTTAGAATTTCAACAGCTTTTGGTGTACAAATGATTTTTGGTTACACGGATGAACTGGATAGTGGTGAAGTCTGAGATTCTGGTGCACCTGCTACCTGAGTAGTGTACGGTGTACCCAATATGGAGTTTGTTATCCTTCACTCACTGCCATCCTCCCCATTCTAAGTCTCCAAAGTCCACTATACCACTCTGTCTTTGCCTACTCATAGCTTAGCTCCCACTTATAAGTGAGAACAAACAGTGTTTGATTTTCCATTCCTGAGTTACTTCACTTAGAGTAATGGCTTCCAGTTCCCTACAAGTTGATGTACAAAGCATTATTCTGTTCTTTTTTATGGCTGAGTAGTATTCCATGGTGTACATGTACTCATTTTCTTTTCCCACTCATTAGTTGATGGGTACTTAGGTTGGTTCCGTATCTTTGGAATTGCAAACTGTGCTGCTACAAACATGTATGTGCATGTGCATGTGTCTTTTTCATACAAAGACTTCTTTTCCTTTGGGTAGACACTAGTAGTGGGATTGCTGGGTTGAATGGTAGATCTCCTTTTAGTTCTTTAAGGAATCTCCATACTGTTTTGCATAGAGGTGGTACTAACTTACATTCCTACCAGCAGTGTATAAGCATTCCCTTTTCACTACATCCATGTCAACATCTATTGTTTTTTGACTCTATTCTTCCAGGGGTAAGGTGGTATCTAATTGTGGTTTTAATGTGCATTTCCCTGATTAGTGATGTTGAGCATTTTTTCCTATTTTTTTTTGGGGGGGGGCTGTTTGTCTTCTTTTGAGAAATGTCTTCTGGTCATGTCATTTGACCACTTTTTGATGAGTTTTTTTTTTTTCGTGCGGATCTGTCTGAGTTCCTCGTAGATTCTAGATATTAGTCTCCTGTCAGATACAGAGCTTGCTTGCAAATATTTTTGCCCATTCTGTGGGCTGTTTGTTTACTCTGATGTTTATGTCTTTTGCTGTACAGAAACTTTTTGTTTAATTAGGTCCCATTTATTTATTTTTCTTTTGTTGCATTTGCTTTTGGGGTCTTAGTCATGAATTCTTTGCCTAGGCCAATGTCCAGAAGTATTTCTCTGACATTATCTTCTAGAACTTTTATGGTTTCAGATCTTATATTTAAGTCTTTGATCCATCTTGAGTTGATTTTTGTATAAGGTGAGAGATAGGTATCTGGTTTGATTCTTCTACTTGTGGCTTGCCAGTTTTCCCAGAACCATTTATTAAATAGGGTGTCCTTTCTCCAATTTATGTTTTTGTATGTTTTGTTGAAGATTAGTTGGTTGTATGTATTTGGCCTCATTTCTGAATTCTCTATTCTGTTCCATTGGACTGTTCCATTGACTACTTTCATACCAGTACCATGCTGTTTTAGTAACTATAACCTTGCAGTATAATTTGAAGTCAGGGAATGTGACGCCTCCAGACTTGTTCCTTTTGCTTAGGATTGCTTTGGCTATTTGGACTCTTTCTTGGTTACATATGAATTTTAGGATTTTTTTTTTTTCTAATTCTGTGAAAAATGATGTTGGTATTTTGACAGGAACTGCACTGAATCTATAGATTGTTTTGGGTAGTATGGTCATTTTCACAATATTGATTCTTCCAGTCTATGAGCATGGAATGTGTTTCCACTTGTTTGTGTCATCTATGACATCTTTCAGCAGTGTTTCGTAGTTCTTGTATAGATATTTCACCTCCTTGGTTAAGAATATTCCCAGGTATTTTAATTTTTTTGCAGCTATTGTAAAGGGGATTGAGTTATTCATTTGATTCTCGGCTTTCTCATTGTTGGTGTAGAGCAGTGCTACTGATTTTGTAACCTGAGAGTTTCCTGATTTCATCTATCAAATCTAGGAGTCTTTTGGAAGAGTCTTTAGGGTTTTCTAGGTATATGATCATATCATTGGCAAACAGTGATAGTTTGACTTCCTCTTTTTCCAATTTGGATGCCTTTTATTTCTTTCAGTTGCCTGACTATTCTGGCTAGGACTTCCAGTGCTTTCAAACTGAAGTGGTGAATGTGGGTATCCTTGTCTTGTTCCAGTTCTCAGGGGAAATACTTTCAAGTTTTCCCATTCAGTAAGATGTTGGCAGTGGATTTGTCATGTATGGCTTTTATTTTGAAGTATGTCCCTTCTTTGTCTAGTTTGTTGAGGGTTTTTATCATAAAGAGATGCTATTGGCCGGGCGCGGTGGCTCAAGCCTGTAATCCCAGCACTTTGGGAGGCCGAGACGGGCGGATCACGAGGTCAGAAACCCCGTCTCTACTAAAAATACAAAAAAACTAGCCGGGCGAGGTGGCGGGCGCCTGTAGTCCCAGCTATTCGGGAGGCTGAGGCAGGAGAATGGCGTAAACCCAGGAGGCGGAGCTTGCAGTGAGCTGAGATCCGACCACTGCACTCCAGTCCGGGC
>NW_012116377.1:10569630-10645340 GCF_000951035.1 Colobus angolensis palliatus
TCAGCACCCATCAACTCGTCATTTACATCAGTTATAACTCCCCATAATAGGCCCCGCTGTGTGATGTTCCCCTTCCCATGTCCAAGTGATCTCATTGTTCAATTCCCACCTATGAGTGAGAACATGCGGTGTTTGATTTTCTGTTCTTGTGCAAGTTTGCTGAGAATGATGGTTTCCAGCTGCACCCATGTCCCTACAAAGGACATGAACTCATCCTTTTTTATGGCTGCATAGTATTCCACGGTGTATATGTGTTGGTTGGCAATTTTTAAGTTACTGAATCAATCTCATGGCTCATTATTGGTCTGTTCAGGGTTTCTATTTCTTTCTGATTTAATCTAGGAGGGTTGTATGTTTCCAGAAATTCATCGATTTCCTCTAGATTTTCTAGTTTGTGTCTACAGAGGTGTTCATAGTAGTCTTGAATGATCTTTTGTATTTCTGTGGCATTGGCTGTAACATCTCCATTTTCATTTTTAATTGAGCTTATCTGAATCTTCTTTTCTTGGTTAATCTAGCTAATGGGCTATCAATTTTGTTTATCTTTTCAAATAGCCAACTTTTTGCTTTACTGATCTTTTGTATTTTTTGTTTCAATTTCACTTAGTTCTGCTCTGATCTTTGTTTTTTCTTTTTTTCTGCTAGCTTTGGTTTTGGTTTGTTACTGTTTCCCTAGTTTCTTGAGGTGTGACATTAGGTTGTCAATTTGTAATCTTTCAGACTTTTCAATGTAGGCATTTAGTGCTATAAACTTTCCTCTTAGCGCTGCTTTTGTTGTATCCCAGAGGTTTTAATAACTTATATCACTATTATGGTTCATGTCAAAAGAATTTAATTTCCACCTTGATTTCATTGTTAGCCCCAAAATCATTCAGGAGCAGATTGTTTAATTTCTGTGTGTTTGTACAGTTTTGAGGGTTCCTTTTGGAGTTGATTTCTAGTTTTATTCCACTGTGGTCAGAGAAGATGCTTGATATGATTCTGGCTTTTAAAAATTTATTGAAAACTACCAGAAAATGTAAGATTCCTTATGTGGCTTGCATTTTATTCCTATTGGACAGTACTACTGTAGCAGATATAAAGACATAGATACTACTTCTTTACCACAAGAAACTTACCATTTGGGGAGAGGAACCCAAGAAAAGAAAGAACCAAGTAAGCGAGAGTTGCTGGAAGAATCAATAAAAACTTCTCACAACTAACTATGAAAAAATTTCAAATGACAAAGTATAGTGGTCCAATTGCAAATCACAATCAATAGTAGTGTTTTATATATCCCAAGAATTAAATTCAGTACTGGGCATTGAGCCTTCAAGAGTAGAGTTTAATCTAACTACACTTAAGTTACACTAATAAAAATAAATAATATATTAGGCTTCTTAAAGTATGATCCTACTGCTGGTACATAAAATGATTTCAGTTGATATGTGAATAATATTATTTATTTTATTCACTTTGTATTGACTAGTGCCTGCTTATTTTAATATGCCTTAACAAATACATAATAAATTAAAATAATGTGCATATTAGGAAAAGTATAACACATAGAATCCATGATTTCACACACACTATTGTATGACATAGGGTTCTTTATATCATACAATTTCAAATACAAATCAAGTTATTTAAGAAAAATAAAATATTTGATTTTTAAAACATTAAGCAAATAATAGTATAGGTGATATATAGAGAAGGCAAAAATTAGAGAGGTTTTTGTTTTTGGTGATTTTTCAAGATAGATTTCTGGTAGAAAATCTAAAATATTCAATTAGTATTTTATCAATTACTTACAACCTAATTAATAGGTTGCTGAAAAATTACTATCTTAAATTATTTTTTAAAAATCTGAAGTTATCTTGAAGGTGTCAGTCAAAGCCATCCAATGACTCTCAGTATATTTACCTTAATAATCGACAGACGCTTCTCCGATAACTCAACCGCTGGCTAGCTGCAGCAACACTGGGAGGAAGAGGAGGTCGGGGTGGGAAATACGCTAGTGTTGCAGAAAATATTAAGCAGACAACTCCAAATTCTGAAAGAAAAAGATAGGTAAAATGTTAACCAGGCCACACAAAAAGTTGAATACTTCAAGTATTTATTCGTTTTTTCAAACAGGGTCTTACTCTCTCACCCAGGCTGGAATGCAGTGGCATGACCATGGCTCACTACAGACTTGACCCTCCTGGGCTCAAGTGATCCTCCTGCCTCAGCCTCCCAAGTAGCTGTCACCACAGATGCATGCCACCATGCCGGGCTAATTTTTATTTTTATTTTTTGTAGAGATAGGGTCTCACCATGTGGTCCAGGCTGGTCTCGAACACCTGAGCTCAAGTGTCGTTCAAGCCATTCTCCTGCCTCAGCCTGCCAAAATGCTAGAATTACAGGTGTAAGCCACCATGCCCGGCCTCTCAGATACTCATTTATCTAACAAATATTTACTAAGCATCAACTGAGTCTGAGGCTCGTAAAGATAAGCAAAATATAGTATCTAGCCAAGATTGCTCAGTCTAGTTTTAAAAAAAAAGAATATATAAAGATACAAATTTCAGCAAGTAATTGGTTAGAGGTTATACTAACAATGATGTATATGCTGGTACTATGGCATACAGATAAAAAGATTGAGGAAGTAAACAAATGTTGCCTTATGGAGAAAATATTAAAAGCCAACAGTACCTTACTATAAAAGAGATTGTGAAACAGGTCTAGGATGATTGTCTAATAAGTATGGCACTCAGAAAAAAAACTGGTAAGAAATAACAGGATAGGAGGTTTGTTTGATTCATGATAGGATAATCTGATGTACTGTGTAAGACAGACCCAATTTATAGATTGTACGGGAAATTTGAACAAGAACGCATCCAAAAATAAGAAACCAAGAGACAGAACAGAATTTAAACACAAGAGTAGCTAATGTAGAGTATTAAACAATCAGAAGTAAAATGAACACCCAAACAATCTTAATTTGTCCCCATTACAGAAGAGAAGGTTCTAGCATCCCAATCTTTCCCTCTATAATTCTGGCACTTGGAAGTTCCAGCTTTTGATAACTGTGTCTAGTTTTGTAGAAAAGCACAGCACTAGTAGAAAAGTCAGGAAACTTGGAATATAGACCTGTCTATGCCATTAATTAGCTTGTAATTTGAACAAATCCCTTAATCTTTCTAGGCCAATAAAGGGATTGAATTTAGGGATTTCTAGAGGTCCTTTCAGTTGGATAATTTTAATTCTAGGGCTATATTCTTAGCAAAAAGGACAACATTCCTATAAGACGATTAACCACAGATAACTGTTCAATGCAGTTAGAAGTTTAAAGATTCCCATTGTTTTAAACACAAGATTGTTAACAGATTCCTTTTTCTTCTTCTTTTTTCTTTTTTGGTGTTCTCAATCTGTTTATTCTTTGTCAATCTGAGGAGCAGTGTTCTAATTTAGAGTTATTTTAATTATTAGTAATACTGAATGAGCACCTAAAATATGCATATTGGCCACTTGTATGTCTTCCGTGATTGCCTTATTCATATTCTTTGACCCTCTATTGGCATTTTTGTAAACAACTTCACTGAGATATAATTCACATGACACACAATGCACACATATAAAGTGCACAATCTAGTGGTTTTTCATTTACTAGCAGAATTGTACAGTCATAACCACAATCAATTTTAGAATTTTTTCAACATCCCAAAAAGAAACTCTGTACCCATTACTCCCAATCTCCCAGCCTTAGGCAACCTCTGATCTACTTTTAGTCCCTACAGATTTGAGTATTATGGACATTTCCTATAAATGGAATCATATAATATGTGGTCTTTTATGACTGGCCTCTTTCATTTTGCATAATGCTCTTAAGGGTCATCCATGTTGGAGTATCAGTACTTTACTATTTTTTATTGTCAAATAATATTCCATTGTACAGATATACCACATTTTATTCATCCACTCATCAGTAGACAGACATCTGGGTTGTCTCCACTTTTTGGCTATTACAAATAATGCTACAAAAAATGTATACATTTTTACATGGGTGTATGTTTCCCTTTCACTTGGATACATATCTAGAAATGGAATTTCTGGATTGTATGGTAATCTTTGTTTAACATTTTGAGGAACTGTGAAACTGTTTCTAAAGCGGCTACACCATTTTAGATTCCCATGTATGGGAATGTATGAGGGTGCTAATTTCTCCACTTTCTTGCCAACACTTTATTATTTTCCCTTTTATTGATTCTAGCAATCCTACTAGGTGTGAAGTGTATCTTATCATGGTTTTAATTTGCATTTCCTTAATGACTAATGACACTGAGTATCTTTTCATGTGTTTGATGGACATTTGTGTATTTTCTTGGGAGAAATGTGTTTGAGTCCTTTGCCCACTTCTTAATGGCGCTGTCTTTCTGTTGTTGAGTTGCAAGAATGCTTTATATAATCTGGATATAAGTCCCTTATCAGATAAATGATTTGCAACTATTTTCTCCCATTCTGTGGACTGTCTTTTCCACTTTCTGGATTCTTTGAAGCACAAAAGTTTCAAATTGTGATGAAGTCTAACTTATATTTTTTCCTTTGTCACTTGTGCTTTGGATGTCTTCTATAAAAAGGCTTCACCTAATCTAAGGTCATAAAGATTTACTCTTTAGTTTTCTTCTAAGAGTTTCATAGTTTTAGCTCTCACATTCAGGTTTGAGTTAACGAGGGGGTTCAAATTCATTCTTTTGAATTTGGATATTCAGTTGTTCCTGTACCATTTACTGAAAATACTTTTTCCCTTATTATCTTAGGACCCTTCTGAAAAATCAATTGACCATAAATGTAATGGCTTATTTTTTAGAATCTCATTTCTGTTCTACTGATTTATATGCCTATCCTTATGCCAGTACTATGTTATCTTGTAGCTCTGTAATAAGTTTTGTAGTTGAGAAGTGTGAGTTCTCCAATTTTGTTCCTTTGTTTTGGATGTTGCTGGTCCTTTGCATTTCCAAGTAAATTTCAGGATCGCCTTGTTGATTTCTGCAACAAAGGCAGCTGGGATTTTAAAAGGGATTGTATTATATTTGCAAATAAATTTGGGGATATCTTCACAATATTAAACCTCCCAACGTGAACATGGAATGTCTTTCCATTTATTTAGGTCTTCTTTAATTTCTTTCAACAGTGGTAGTCTTCAGATTATAAGTTCTACACTTCATTTGTTAAGTTTATTCCTAAACATTTTATTCTTTTTGATGCTATTGCAAACTGAATTGTATGTTAAGATTGTTCGTTGCCAATATATAGACATACAACTGATTTTTACATATTAATCTTGTACCATAAAACTTTGCTAAGCTCTTTTTTTAGATCTAATAGTTTTTAGTGAATTGCAGAGAATTTTCTATATTCAAGATCTCACCATTTTCAACAGAGACATTCTTTACTACTTCCTTTACAATCTGGGTATCCTTTGCTTTTCTTGTTCAGTGATACTGCCTAGAACCTCCAGCACAGTTTTAAAAAGGCATGGAAAAACGGACATCCTTGTCTTGTTCATAACCCTAGAAGTGAAATGTGATGTTACCTGCAGGTTTTTTGTTTGTTTTTTGAGACAGAGTCTCACTCTGTCACCCAGGCTGGAGTACAGTGGTGTGATCTTGGCTCACATTACAACCTCTGTCTCCCAGGCTCAAACGATTCTCGTGCCTCAGCCTCCCGAGTAACTGGGATTACAGGCATGTGCCATCATGTCCAGCTATTTGTTTTGTACTTTTAGTAGAGATGGGGTTTTGCTATATTGGGCAGGCTGGTCTCAGACTTCTGGCCTCAAGTGATCCTCCCTTTTTGGCCTCCCAAAGTGCTGGGATTATAGGCATGAGTCACCATGCCAGGCCTCTTGTGGGTTTCTAATAGATGCTTTTTATTAGGTTGAGAGAGTTCCTAATTCATTGTTTCTAGTTCATTGAAAGGGTGTTGGATTTTTCAAATGCTTTTTCTTCATCTTGTAAGGTGATCATGTTTTTTTCCCTTTTATCTGCTGATATATTACATAAATTGAGTTTTGAATGTTAAACTAACCTTGCATTGCTGGAATAAATCCCATTTGGTTATGGTATATCAACCGTTTTATGATATATGTTGCTGGAATCAGTTTGCTCATATTTTATTCAGGACTTTTTGTTTATACTCATCTGACATCTGGATCTGTAGTTTACTTTTCTTATGTTACCTTTGTCGGGAATAATTTAAGAATCTTTAACTTTTAAAAATGACAATTCTAGCACAGTATTTTGAATAGAATTAAGTCACGGGACAGTATTTCAGAAAGGCAGATTGGCAAACATGAAAGCAATGAAGACGTAACTGGGAAACTGAGCAGGGGCTTCTGCTTGACTGCATAGGAACCATGAGCTGCATGCACTCCATTGATACATGCTTAACAGTGGTTAACATCATGTAAAAAATACAATAACTGCTTAGGTTTTCAATAAAAAGAATAACATGACCAAAATAAAGTTTAAAACTTATGTTGCACCTGTGTTCAGTTTTATTTACTCATTTTTACATTTTTATTTTTTCTTTAAAAGGAATAAGTTGTGTAAAGGAGGTGAAATGCTTTATATACTGCTGCTTTCAGTTTTAATCCCTCTAAACCATATTTTGAAATGTAAATGTTATCAAATAACTCTCTGATGTACAACTCTTCAGAGTGTGGCCTTTGCCTACAATATGGTGAACCTCAAACCCTTCAGCCCTGCTTAGAAGGTTTGCGTGGGGCTTGCTTTCCTCTCTAGCTTTACCTACTACTGCTCTCACCAGATCTAAGCTACTCTGGGCTTGAACGTACCAGGGTGTCTCCCTTCACTGGGCTTCTCCTTTAAGTTTCTTCTCGATAGTGTAATCTTCCTGCCTACTGTATTTAACCATCATTCTCTCATTCCTCAGACTCTGATTTAGATGCTGCATCTCCAGGAAGCTCTACTTCACCTCCAAAATCTGGGTTAGGTGCTCCTTTCCAAGCTCTCAGAGCAATTGTAGGCCTTTGGTTTATAATACTCACTGTTCTATTTTATAACTGTTGACCTGTCTGTATCATTCAGGACACTGTAAGCTCTGTTACACCAGGAACCATGCCTATCTCAGTGACTCGCATAGTGACAGATACACAGGCATTCAAAACATGTTTGTGAAATTGATAAGTGAACAAAGAAGTTAAAACAAGGTTCAGTATAATTGGGTTCCTTATCGTTCCAGTCTCATTTTCTGCCACTTGCTACCTATATCCAAACACAAACATTTATACCACTCCAGCCATACTCAATTACTTGCAGTTCCCTAGACATATTGAGCTCTCTCATACATTCCCTGCCTTTGCAGTTACTATTCCCTCTGTATGGAATATACTAACCACTCAAACACTTGGTGAACTCCTACAAAATTCTTAACTTTAATTATTACATTCTTGTTGAAGCCTATCCTCCCCCCTCAACTTCCCTACAAACCCAGGCAAGTTAGGTCTCCCAACCTCTGTATATCTTTATTTGTATTATAATTGTCTCATCGTTGACCTTACCAATTCCTAGTGCTTAGCACAGTGCTTGGCATATAGTAAACACCTACAAAAGGTTTTCTGAATGCAGACGAAATAATATACAGGCATATAGAGAGAGGGGCTATATCTATGAAAATCTGTAGGAGACTATACTATAAGAGTGGACCAGGGCTCGACTCTAGAAATAAAATAATTCAAAGAGAATATTTTAGAAAGGTCAGTATCCCTAAATAACAGACTAAACATACAGAGAGTAGGAAATGAGGATAAACTGTAGATGATCAAGGTAAATAAGGTTACAGAACATGGCCAATAATGGAGAAACTACAAGGAAGAAAATGGGCTTAACATCTACCAACAGATAGATGTTTAACAAATGGTTATTGTCAATCACGACGTTTTCTGTCCTGATAAGATATCTAGAGAGGACACAGAAAATGTGTTATACAGTGCTTAACTGCAAATAGATAAAAAGACTAAAATTAAGAAATATCCCTCCATGTGGCAATAATAAATTTAAAATTGAACTTCCCAGGAAGAGTGTTAAGTTTTAATTAAGCATCTCTATATCATATGATAAGGAATGCACAGTGTATGTAAGTTTACATATTAGTCCTCTCAAGTATTTCATATGAAGGTGTCTGGTATACAAAACGTAGAGTGAAGATGATTGAGATAAAAGACAAAATATAACAAGAAGAAAATAAACTTCAAATTACCTGCATATAACACAGCCTCTATGCGATCTTTAATATGCGCCCTGCTGCTCTCTGCAGTGAGAAGAGGTGATGTCCCATTGGGAGCTGGAACAACAAGTGGTCCAACTAAAAATGCACATGCTCCCCCAAGATAACTGAGCATTGATGCAATAGCTGTGGCTGTGGCCCTTTCATCTGCAGAAAACCACGTCGTGGAGAGAAATGGTGCTGCATTCATTACAGTTGGACCTGCCAATCCATTTAACATCTGTCCTCCATGAATTAATCTGGAATTTAAAAATTAAAAGGCTGTGAGGTATTTGAAACAGGCATTTTCTAAGACAAAAAGAAATGAGCCAAACAGCAGTTTTTAACTATATCAATAAGCATACATATCTGTAAAGAATATGACATGCCTAAAAGACACATTGATTTACCTTCTAAAAAAGGTATGCTGACTCCCTATGAGGGAGATCAAACATAGTAATAGTTACCATTTATTCATTTCACAAATATTTACTGTCACCTATGATTTGTGTCACACGTCAAACTAAGTACTTCTTGTAAGTACTTAGAACCTTGCTTCATTTAGTTGTTATAACAACACTAAGTGGTAGCTATTATGATCCCCATTTACTGAGATGAAAAATCTTAGGTTCGGAAAGATTAAGAAACTTGCCCAAGTGCTGACAGGCAGATCTGAAATTTAGATCCAGGTCTGATTCCAAAATCCACATTCCTTCTACTAGACTGCCACTCATTAACAGACCTACTAAGTACCACCAGCCTTACAGCTGAGCTCAACATTTCATACTCATTCTTTGCCAAATGGTGGAAATACAAAAAACGAAAGAGTCATTGAAGCATCTTCTAATAGAAAAGGTCATTGAGGAACTGGAGGACCTGGGTTCCAGCTGAGCTCAGAGCTAGCCCTGAACAATACCTAACTTTGTGGGGTTCCATTTCTTCCTCGTGAAATGAGGAGATCAGTTTAAATTGAATATGCATTTACGGAGCATCTGTTAGGTTAGGGTACCGTAATGACAGGATCGCTAAGTCCCTTCCAGTTCTCATACTCCGATTCTGACTTAAATTGTAAGGATTAATGAAAAGCAGTTTCTTTTTTTCCATTCCATTTGTTATCTTGCTGACCTTCTCCCAATATTCTACTTAGCACTCCTGTTCCTTGTTGACCAACTCTTTTCTCCCATTGCTCCCCCACTCCTAATACACACGTTCACATTTAAGAGCTGCCTTGAAGTAGAAAAGAGGCCAGAAGTCCAAAGAAAGCACAGGCAAGAAAGGGAGACATGTCAACCTCTCTTGCCCTGGAGATAGAGGAAAGGGAAGGGACAGTACATGTGATATTTTCATGATATGAACTCATCTTTTTCTTCTGCTTGTTTTGCTTTCTAAGCACTATGTGTGTCTCAAATCCTCTTTTTTAAACTGCCATCTTAAGCTAGTTAGAAAAAAAAAAAAGTTTTCTGAACGCAGAAGAGAAAAATAGGCACATGAAGAGAGGAAGTGTCCTAATGTAGAAACACAAGAGTGGGAAGTGAAATATGTGAATTAGGGCTGCCCATAGCTTCATAATGTTGGAAAAATTACATGAAGGCAACATAGCTCCAAGTGTCATTGATATTACTAAATTTAAAAAACTCAAGACATTTAAAAATCTCCCTGTGTAAGGGGAATTATTTTCTAGATGACAGAAACAATTTAAACTGTTTACTTCCTCCAAAAGCCAGTAGAATCCAAGCTGTCCCACAGCAGTTTTATTATAGAAATGTTCCAGCAGTAACATCATTAAGTGGTTTTAATCATTACCTGTGATGGCACAACAATGAGACAGTGTGTGATGGTTCATAAAGTAACTGCTTTGATATTTGATACTTTTTATGAGGTATTAGACTCGTGTCAACTAGAAGAAGGCTTGGAATGAGTAAACTTTACTATATCTAAAAATGTTAAGGGTAGAACAAGAACATGGAAGAAATAAATAAAAAACAAACAAACAAAAAGACTGATAAGAAACCAGTACTCCTGGCTGGGCACAGTGGCTTATGCCTGTAACCCCAGCATTTTGGGAGGCCGAGGTGGGTGGATCACTTGAGCCAGGAGTTCAAGACCAGCCTGGCCAACATGACAAAACCCCACCTCCTCTAAAAATACAAAAATTAGCTGGGCGTGGTGACACACGCCTGTAATCCCAGCTATTCAGGAGGCTGAGGCATGAGAATCGCTTGAGCCTGGGAGGCAGAGGTTGCACTGAGCCAAGATTGTGCCACTGCACTACAGCCTGGGCAACACAGCGATACTTTGTCTCAAAAAGAAAAAAAAAAGATGAAAAAAAAGAGAAAAAAAGGAAAGGAAAGGAGAGGAGAGGAGAGGAAAGGAAGGAAGAAAGGGAAGGAGGGAGGAAGGGAAGGGAAGGGAAGAAGGAAAGGAGGAAGGGAGGGAGAGAAGAGAAAGAAAGAAAGAAGAAAGAAAGAAAGAAAGAAAGAAAGAAAGAAAGAAAGAGAAAGAAAGAGAAAGAAAAAGAAAGAGAAAGAAAAGAGAAAGAAAGGAAGGAAGGGAAAAAATGAAAAGAAAGAAAAGAAGGAAAAGGAAAAGAAAAGAAAGAGAGAGAGAGAGAGAGAGAGAGAGAGGGAGGGAGGGAGGGAGGGAAGCTCCTCATAGTTAAGGAATAAAACTCAAATTATTCCCACGGCTGAACTCTTTGATACCTCTCAGTGGAATCACAAATAGACTATTATCCAAGCAGCAAACCTAAGAGTCAGAGAATGTGTGAGTTTCAGATAATTTAAGGGCCATCCAAGTCCAGTTTACTTGACTCTTAGACCAGAACATTTCTCACTATGACACAGTATGTGTTAAAGTAGTATCCAAAGAAGGAATAGCACCAGGGACACTTCAGATGGGTTCTTGGTTTAAAGGTCCTTGAACTTGGGAGGTCAATCTAGGGCATACAAGTTATAGTTAAAAATCATCTCAGGAATTAAAACAAGCTTATGTGGTGTTGTAAAGTTACTCCAATTTTAGATAATTACATGCTTTTGCATTAAAAGTCATCATACACCACTCTTCATAAACAAGCTCAGTAGGAGAACTAGTTAGCCTCTGAATTCATGAGAAACCTGGCAGGGAAATCCAGTCCCACTCCTCCCAGCACTTTGTAGTTTTCTAGAACTTAGTCCTGCTCCTTCTGACACTTATATCCTAGCATCCCTCAGGGTTCAGCAGTTTCTAATGTGTTATAACTGGTCATAAGCACTGTTGTACTGGGGACTGTGATGTTACAGTAATCTGTAGTATCAAGATTTTCACGTTTGCCTGACACTATTTTCTACCACCTACCATTAACAAACCCCATTTTATGAAATAAATTCACAAAAAGATATTTAAATAAAATTCTGCTTTATATATTAAGTCTAATTTTTCCATTTAATAGGAATGCAAAATTAGAGATATATTTTTTTCTGGAAAAATACTGACCCTAAGACATCATAAAATCACATGAACATTACCATAACCTCCTTAAAATGATAATAAATGAAATAATATAATTATAAAATGTTAACTATGCATTTATTACTGAAGTCAACAAACATATACTGAGTAGTCACCATGTGTTGGGTAGGCACTATGATAGGCAAATGAGAATGTAAAATTAAAAAGCTAAAGACCTTGCCTTAAGAATCCCTAAAAGCAGGTGAAGCATCACTTACCAGCACTGTAGCAGGAATATAAAGAAAAAGAAGGCAATGGTTTGGCCTGGCCCTATGCTTATGTTGCCTATGACAAGAATACAGACAGAGGTCTCTGCATGTCCTTCTTCTCTTCTGACCTCTGGCCCTGGTCTATATATCAGGGCTTTGCATATATACATGTGGAGCTGAAGGTCCAAACTCCATCTAAGCTCCATCTATCCCCTCCAAATAGCTGCCCCTTAGCTATCCCTTAGGCCTAGGAAGTACACAGCAGGGATGCAGCCTACTCTTGGAAGAGCAGGCCTGGGGAAAGAGGCTTATTGTAAGGACTGTTTTTGGGGTTTTGTGTAGCTAGTGCATAAGATTAGAGGGTGGAGGGCAGGGTGTGCACATCCCCTTGGCCCTATGAAATCCTTAGTCTCACATGGAAGGGCAAGGCTGAAAGCCAGAATGGGACACCCTCAGGCATGGAGTCCAGGACAGGGACTCTATGGCATGGTTTAAAGTGGTACTGGCAACACAGTGGGGAGGTGGAGGACGGATGGTCTGGCGAACGGTCAAGGTAATATAATAGATATGGCCAGGCGAGGGGGTGGATACTGGTGAGGAGGGCACCCACAACTCTGTACAAACATCCAGTATGTGGCTAATATAGGCCAGAAGCTAAGAAAAGCAGTCTGAGCTGAGAAATACAAGTTGGAGGTAGATTTGGTTGGGGAACAAACACTGGAGAATAACAATATTTTTAAAATAGAGGAATGGGAGTCAAGCAAGATGACTGAGAAGGAGCCATTATAAGGCAGAAAAAAAGAGGAAAGACTGGTATCACAGCAACTAGGGAGAGATGAATTCCAAGAACATAAGAGTGAGTGGTCAACAACATCACATCAAACAGAAAGATCATTTATAACAACTAAAACGTAACCACCGGATTCAGCAAAGAGGAGGTCATTTGCGGTCTGAAGAGAAGCAGTTTCAGTGGAGTGTTCAGCATGGAAGTTAGACTCATGAGGAAATAGAAATCTAGATTTAGACTATTTCTAGAAGAAACAGATGTAGGAATAAAAATTAGGTATATAAGCTTAGCAAAGTGAACTGAAAAGAAAAAACATCCAGCTTAAATGAACAGTCTGAACTAAAAAGTCTCAACACTTTCACACACTGAAAGATAAAATGCAACGCACGATTATCCTAATGCTTTCTAAGCACTTACGAAAGAAGCTGGCTTTCAGAAACTAATACCTATTGATCTGGGCTGACTAATAAAAATAACGAAGAAAAACAAAAGAGGAGTGACTCACAATCTTCAGTACAGTGAAGTCAACCACACAGTTTAATATTAATTGTTTATGTCATCATTACATGCCTGAGTTTTGTTTTACCATGTAATAGTTAACGTCCTTGTAGGTCAGGATCATGGCTGCAGTCCCCACAGGCCTCACTCCCATAGCGCTAAGGCACTGTGGATGCTCTCGGGAACTCACAGACTGAGCCCAGTACAGTGACATGCAGTCACTGAAACATGCAACTAAACTGCGTTTCCAAAACCACACAAAGTTATCCAAATGCACACGTCAGATCAGTTCTGTTGATAAATTTTAACAAGTTTAAATTCAGTAATACAAAAAAAAGATGACTAAGAAATATTCTCAAAATAAAGCTTTAAAAAAAAAGATGTTTTAGGGTGTTTTAAAAGCAAGGCCAATGAGACATGACTGTCCCAAGCACAGTGGACTTGGGAAGGGTGGGCAGAAGTTAGGAGTGTGAGGAGGCAGCTTTGTCTTCTGGGCGATAAGCCCTGGAGCAGAAAGGCAGTTGTCTGGAAATGGACTAGTTAGTTTACGGGGTCTGACTCTGGCTTCCTTACCTGAAACTCCACATCTGAAGAAAGCAGGTGCATCCTCACAGTTAATGGACTGCATTTCTCTTGTACCTCTGCAGGACAAGCTGTGAGAGATCTGTCAGGAGGCAGATGTGTTGCCTCCTCCTTTAGCCCAGTCTCCTCATACTGACTCCTTAACTCTCTCCTGTTTCTCCATCCACCTCCCAACCCACGGCCCCCAACTCCCTTTTCTTCCCTCCTCTCTGAAGTCTTCTTCCTTTTCCCTTTTCTCCTTACCTAGCCTCTGTCTTCTTCTGGAGCCTGGCTCATCCTATCCCTACAAGCCAGATGGAAAAGTAGATGAGGGAGGGTGTATTAGTCCATTTTTATGCTGCTGATAAAGATATACTGGAGACTGGGTAATTTATAAAGAAAAAGAGGTTTAATGGACTCAAAGATCCACATGGCTGGGAGGCCCCAGAATCATGGTGGAAAGCGAAGGAGGAATAAAGGCATGTCTTACGTGGTGGCAGGCGAGACAGTGTGTGCAGGAGAACTGCCCTTTATAAAACCATCAGATCTCATGAGACTCACTCACTATCACAAGAACAGCAGCATGGGGGTAACCACCCCCATGATTCAATTACCTCCCACGAGGGCTCTCCCACAACATGTGAGGATTATGGGAACGACAGGTCAAGATGAGATTTGGGTGGGGGCACAGCTAAACCATATCAGAGGGGAACTTCTCTTGCATTGGCAGAACAGGGATGATGAAGACGAGGGAGGGAGACCTGGGGCTGCCCACAGGCATCAGCACTGCCGAGACTGCTAGCCTACGGCAGGACTAGGAGAAGACCCAGCTAGGCTCAGCTCCGGGTGCGCTGCAGAGTCCCACTGCCCTCAGTTAGTGCTCCTGCCCACAGAAGACAATGCCTGCAGGGGCATGTGGGACAGCGCTGGTGCACAGCTGCATTTCTTTTCATATTATTCAACTGACTATAGCTTTTCACACAAATGCCAATAGCTGAAGTGCAAACTGAAGATCTACAGTTCATGTCCTCTAATGTACTTGACATTGTAGCTTGCATTTAATACTCTGGTATCTTAACCTTTTGCTTTCTGATATCCTGGAAGAAATACCTACGATTCCTAAATTATTTCTACTTAAATAATATGATGTTTTAGAATTAAAATCTTTAGAGCTTATAACCCAACCCCTTCCAGAAAGTTAATAACACATGTAAAATTACATTTCTAATTTTATAACTTTCCTTTCTCTAAAAAGTATGGCGGCGGGGGGGAACTCCAGTCATATAACTAGCTAGTGGCTCAGCCAGAACTAGAAATCGAAATTATAGCTAATTTCATCAGTCCACAAATCTCTGCTCTCTCACATGATCCCATTCTGAAGGTTCTCTGTTAATAATAACAATAAAAAAAAATTACTGATTGTTAAGAAAATCCAATGTTCTTAAATCCAAAGGCACACAGTACAGAATATTTTTATTCTGTTCATAAACCTACTTTATAAACCTCTAGTTTATTATGACTAACATTGATGCTAACATTCAAGTTGGCTTTTTAGAAATCTGGCAGATACTTCCTCAGTGCTATTCTAGTATTCAGAATTTAAATTATATATATTTTTAATATGAAGTAATTTAGAATACATAAAAATACCTCCAAAACTCCATATGTCAATAGTTCAGAAACTTTCTCCCAATTCCTAATTATGCCATATCAAAATAAACTCTTAGGTCCCATTCTTTTAAAAAAAAAGCCTTTAAAAAAAAGTCATGTTTATAGGATTTTTTTGATGTTGAAAATGGCAAAAGTGCTGGAAATAGTTTTCCTTTATTTAGCCCAAGAAAAGGTGGGCAATAAAAAGGGTTTGAAATGTTATGAATTACCTACAGGAAAAAGGAAGATAGGAAAAGAGAAATAGATGTGGTGGTGGAAAAGTAATGAGCCTTCCAAAAACTTTGGTATCACAGCCTGTTTTCTTTCATAAAAATCTATTTTATTTTTGTATCCTTTATTAATTTTGGTCAATAATGATTCAATTAAAAATACCTACTGAGTATCTGCTATGGTCAAGGCACCTGCAGCTAGGCACTAAAAGGAATATGAAGATGAGTATTATTACAGTCTTGGCCCTAAAGAAGCTTTTAATATCTTATCAAATACCAGCTATAGAAAATACATTAAAAACACAGTGAAAATAATATTAGATTAGCTATCACGGGGCTTAGCTTCTAGTCTTAGCTAAATTAATTAACCATATAATCTTTAGAAAATCACATTCTCTTTCTGTTTCATTTTCTCCAAAGATACTTTCTGTCTCACAGGATTTTTTTTTTTTCAGGCAGGGTCTTGCTCTGTCTCCCAGGCTGGACTGCAGTGGTGTGAAGGCAGCTCACTGCAGCCTCGACCTCCAGGCTCAAGTGATCCTCCCACTTCAGCCTCTCAAGTAGCTGGGATGAAAGGCACGTACTACCACACCTGGCTAATTTTTAAATTTTTTGTAAAGACAGGGTCTTGCTATGTTACCCAGGCTAGTCCTCCTGGCCTCAAGTGATCCTCCTGCTTTGGCCTCCCAAAGTGCTAGGATTATAGGCATGAGCCACTGAGGCTGGCCTCTCATAAGGTTTTTTTTTTTGAGATGGAATCTCACTCACTCTGTTGCCCAGCTGGAGTGCAGTGGTGTGACTTCAGCTCACTGCAACCTCTGTCTCCTGCGTTCCAATTATTCTCCTGCCTCACCTCCTGAGTAGCTGGGACTACAGGCACATGCCACCACATCCGACTAATTTTTGTATTTTTAGTACAGATGAGGTTTCACCATGTTAGCCAGCTGCTCTTGAACTCCTGGCCTCAAGCAATCTGCCCACCTCAACCTTCCAAAGTGCTGGGATTACAAGTGTGAGCCACCAAGCCCAGTTTCTCTCATAATATTTTTATTAAGGTCATATACAATAATCTCTCAGCAATGCAAAGGGGAAAAATGGCCTTAGTACTGGTCTGAGAGATGTCTACTTCCCCTCATTTTGTTTCAATCCTTGTTTCTTGTCACATAACTTTTGTCTTTTTGTTTAAAAGTATATATTAATACACATTCATAGTAGAAAATTTTGAAAAGAAATGCATAAAGAAGAAAAAAAATCATCTATAAACTGAATACCCCAAGTGAGACAACCACTACTAATATTTTGATTTTCTAGTCTTTTATTCTTTCAGTTTTTTCCCTAATGCATCTCTCTCATGCTCTCGATCAATCAATACTTAATCATACATAGGTAACCACAGATATCACACTGAATACACAGCTTATGCACTGAATCATTTTATAGTCTATCAAGCATTTTCTCATTTCACTATTCTTTATAATAACTGTTAATGATTTTGTGATATTGTATTATACATACATATAAAATCTCATTTAACCATTTTCCTAGTATTGGATAGTTGTTTCCAACAACTTATTTGCGAATACTAATAAAGCTGGTGTGAAAATCTTTGTATGTGAATATTAGCTACTTTCCAAATTATTTCTTTAGGGTAAGTTAAAATGTATGAACACTCTAGATCTTAGGAAATATACTCGCAAACTGTTTTTCAGGAGGGTTAGTAGTAATTTACATTCCCATCAGTAGTAGCTGACAGTGTCCGCTTCACCAGCATAGAGTATCACTATTTAAAAATACACGCACACTGCGGGAGGTGGTGCACACCTGTAATCCCAGCACTTTGGGAAGCCAGGGCAGGTGGATCGTTTGAGCTCAGCCTGGGCAATATAGTGAAACCCTGTCTTCACAAAAAATAAAAAAATTAGCTGAGTATGGTGGCACATGCCTGTAGTTCCAGGTACTTGTGAAGCTCAGGTAGGAGGACGGCTTGAGCCCAGGAGATCAACGCTGCAGTGAGTCACAATTGCCTGGGCAACAGAATGAGACCCTGTCTCAAACAAACAAACAAAAAATAAATAATACACATACACACACACACACTCTCTCACACACACGTAAAACTTGGTGATTAGTTTCCTATTCCTGTTATAACAAATTACGACAAACTTAGTGGTTAAAATGATACAAATGCATCATCTTACAGTTCTATAAATCAGAAGTCCAACATGGGACTCCAGGGCTAAAATCAAAGTGTTGGCAGGGCTGGGCTCCTTTCAAAAGGCTCTGGAAGAGAATCTGTTTCCCTGCCTTTTCCAGCTTGTAGTGGCCGCCCGCATTTGTTGGCTCAAGGCCCCCTTCCTGTTTTCAAAAGCAGCAACTGCAGTTGCTGGAAAAGGCAAGGAAACCTTCCTCCGACTTCTTCTTCCTCGCATCTATCAGTCTTTCTCTTTATGATTTTCCTTTATTTTCATGTTCGAAAAAAATCTTTCCCATGTGGAGATCAAATAAATATCCCCATATATTGTTTCTCAGCTAAATATGTAACCATTTCATTTATTTGAATTTATTTTGACATATCATATGACACAAGGATACAAAATGGTCTTTTCCTTCCAAATAGGTAGCCAATTTGCTTGTGGCAGAGATGATTAACTATTATCCTAGCGTCATTCTGTTTTCCTTCTAGTTACAGAGGACCTTAAATTTCTGCAGGAGTAAAAGTGCCCCTCACAGCTAGCTGGGGCCTTGTTATTACTAAGTTCAGGCCAATGAGACTAGAGCAGGAAGACCTCAAGGTCACCTCCATGAAGAATGAAGACAACTGCTTCCCTGTGCTCTGCTTCTTCCTTTGGGGTGCAATGTGACTACTGTGCTGATGAACTGGCTGTTTACTATACTGTCAAGGTCATCTACCCGGGGAGAAGGTAACAAGACAGAGGGGACCCAGGTCCCTAGACGACCTTGTAGATCAGAACTGCTACCTGCCCTGGCCCACCTGCTTACTCTGGACTATTAAATAAGAAAGAAATACCATCTTGTTTGAGCCACGCTATTTTGATATCTCTTCATTACAGCAACTTAACTTGTCCTCCAATTGAGAAATTAGCTCAAGAATTGGGGTGCTGCATTCACAAAGGCACAAGATGTTGGCACTGACTTAGTGGTCAGGCTATAGGCAGGTGACCTGTAGCAGCAGCAATACCACTGCTTGTGATGACCTGGGATTGGTTGGAAAAAAATCAGAACATTACGCTGTTTCCTGCCCCTTACTGAGTTTAGGATGGCACAAGAGAGATATAAAGAATTAGCTGGTTTGCAAGCAGAGATGGAACAGACAAGAGCTCTGCTAAGACAGTTTCTCTGCCTGAGGCCTGCAATATAAATTTAATGAGAATCCAGAAATTTGAAGCCTCAGGTTGCTTCTGAATCCAAACGGCAGGAAATAAAATGTGCTTTGGAGCCAGTCTAGCAGCAAAAATTAGGTTAAGGGTGTTATTTTTCTTCCCAGGCCTACTTTTTTCAGATGGCATCAAGGTAAGGCTACCACTAAATTGAGAAAATCTGCGATGGGTACCCAAGCTGGTAAAGGAAAGAGGAGATTCAACAGGTGTAAGAACCATTAGCAGAAGGAGAAATATTTTGGCATGGCTACAGTTCCATGGAACCTACCTGATATAAATAGACCAAAAGACTACTAAGCATATGAGGGAAGCATATTGCCAAGATACTACAAAACAGTTCTACCAAGGTTTAAGACTGCTTGATCCCTAAAGTAATCTTCAGGTTCCCAAATCAGCATCAAGCAGAAGGTGAAATGTCCAACAACCACTTCAGGTGTGGTCACTGGGGATAATGGACAAAAAAGAGCCTTCCAGAGGACAAAGCCAAAAGTCACAAACAATAATCAAAGAAATTACTCTCAGAGAGCCACAAAGATCTGATAGAGCCCAGAGATTCTGGATTCTGAGCTGGATACACTAATTGGACAGGACTTCGAGTCTTCTCCATTGAGGAAGGATGAATGTGTTCTCTGCATGGGAAGAGGGGAGTGCATGGACATATGGAGGCATCTGACAGCAGAGACTCCTAACTGTTTCCGCCTATTTATTCTCCCTTTCTTTGTTTTGGTATGGCATCCTTGAGTTTAACTACATACACTGCTGCTGAGCTGCTTTTCCAATCTCTCTTCCAGATCCATGTGGCCAAGTTTTAAGTCTGCAACTGATGAGATATGGCTAGAAATGACAAAAACAGGCCGGGTGTGGGGGCCCACATCTGTAATCCCAGTACTTTGAGAGGCTGAGGCAGGCAGATTACTTGAGGCCAGGAGTTCGAGACAAGCCTGGCCAACATAATGCAATGCCATCTCTACTAAAAATACAAAAATTAGCAGGGTGTAGTGGCAGGTGCCTGTAATCCTAGTTACTCAGGAGGCTGAGGCAGGAGAATTGCTTGAACCCGGGAGGTGGAAGTTGCAGTGAGCCAAGATCATGCCGCTGCACTCCAGCCTGGGTGACAGAGTGAGACTGCCTCAAAAAAAAAAAAAAAAAAAAGAAGAAGAAGATGCGGTCACCTGCCTTGGATATCCCACTTCCCCTCCTGTGGGCTGGAATGACAGCCAGATACAGACAATAATATCACCCTAGGAGATGCTGGAGCAACAACAGAGAAGCGACTTAGGTCCTGGAAGACCTTGCAGAACAAAGCTGCCTACTTCCCTTGAATAGTCCACTATCGTTTGGACCAGGGGTGTCCAATCTTTCAGATTCCCTGGGCCACACTGGAAGAAGAACTGTCTTGGGCCACAGGTAAAATATACTAACACTAATGACAGCTGATGAGCTAAAAGAAAAAAAAAAATCACACAAAAAAACTCATAATGTTTTAAGAAAGTTTACAAATTTGTTTTGGGCCACATTCAAAGCCATCCTGGGCAGCATGCATGCCGTGGATTAGGCAAGCTTGTTATAGATTGTTTCTTGAGAGAAAAATGAACTACTACCTTATTGAGCCTCAATATATTTGGTTTCTTTGTTATACAGCTCAGTCTGTACTGATACTAACATATACTGTCAATAAATGTTGACTGTTAAATTATAAATTTAAACAATGAAATCTGAGAATCAACAATTGTTAGCCATGTCTACTATGTCCATTTTTCTACTCAATTTTCAAAAATGCTCATGTTACTTATAAGTTATCTATTATATTTGCAACACCATTTCTCCTAGTTTGCATTTTAATTTTATAATCTGTTTTGAAGCATAAAGCTGCAATATGTTGTTAAAATGTTAGCCTAACTCTAACCCAAAAACCCTTTCCCTTTGTGATTTGTGTGTTTGTTTGTTTGTTTTTGTTTTTGAGACAGGGTCTTGCTCTGTGGCCCAGGCTAGAGTGCAGTGGCGTAATCTCGGCTCACTGTAACCTCCACCTCCCAGGTTCAAGTGATTCTCATGCCTCAGCCTCCTGAGTAGCTGGGATTATAGGCATGCACCATGCCTGGGTAATTTTTGTATTTTTAGTAAAGACTGGGTTTCACTATGTTGGCCAGGCTGGTCTCAAACTCCTGACCTCATGTGATAAGCCTGCCTCGACCTCTCAAAGTACTGGGATTACAGGCATGAGCCACCATGCCCTGCCTTTATAAACCTTTTTACTCCTTTTTTTTCCCTGGTAAGTGCTTATCATGACTGATCATCTTTTCTTATCAATCTTTCTTATCTGAAGTCCATCTGACCACTATGCAGAAATACAGTCATGAGTTTTACTTGCCTTGAGTTGCCTGCAGTTTTAAGAGTCCAATTAAGGCAAATAGACTTGTTAGAGGCTAATCCTTAATCTGCTTTAAAATAAGACATTAAATGTATTGTGTGATTATATTCTAGGATGGACAAGCACAAAGCTATTTGTTTAATCAATTATTATTTAAAGTGAAGATGGGAGGTAGTTCTCAAATTTAAATGAGTATAAGACTAGGGAACTAGGAAAGTAGTTGTCAAATTTATTTTATTTTATTTTTTTTTTTGAGACGGAGTCTCGCTCTGTCGCCCAGGCTGGAGTGCAGTGGCGTGATCTCGGCTCACTGCAAGTTCCGCCTCCCGGGTTCACGCCATTCTCCTGCCTCAGCCTCCCGAGTAGCTGGGACTACAGGAGCCCACCACCACGCCCGGCTAATTTTTTTGTATTTTCAGTAGAGACGGGGTTTCACCGTGTTAGCTAGGATAGTCTCGACCTCCTGACCTTGTGATCTGCCCGCCTTGGCCTCCCAAAGTGCTGGGATTACAGGCGTGAGCCATCGCACCAGCCGTAGTTGTCAAATTTAAATGAGCATAAGACTAATTAAAAGAGCTTGTTAAAACTGCTCATTCTCAGGGTTCACTCAAAAGCCTAACTCACTGGGACTGGGTTGGGGTCCAGGGATCTGTATTTTAATAAGCACATAGTCTGTGAATTATATTTTAGAAGACATTGATATAGGGGAATCTGAATCTTCTGTATTTTACTGAGAAGAGTCTTAGTTGTCAAACCTAACAATTGCTACTTTTTACATCAAAAGATTCATATTTCTATGGTGGGGAAATTTATATATAACCCTTCCTTCTCTTTACTTTTCTTATTATTAAAGCTCTGAGGTGGTGATTTTAGTTTTACTTCGCTAGTGCTTTCAGTTAAAAAGGTAATATAGGATGGGTACGGTGGCTCACACCTGTAGTTCCAGCACTTTGGGAGGCTGAGTTGGGAGGATCACTTGAGCCCACAGTTTGAGACCAACCTGGGCAAAATAGTGGGACTTTGTCTCTACAAAAAATTTAAAAATTAGCCAGGCGTGATGGCACATACCTGTACTACAAGCTATGTGGGAGGCTGAGGCAGGAGGATCCCTTGAGCCTAGGAGTCTGAGGCTGCAATAAGCTACGATCATACCACCACACTCCAGCCTGGGCAACAGAGTGTCTCCAAAAAAAAAAAGGTAATATATGCACATGGTAAAAATATTCCCAAAAGTAGTAAAAAATAAAAAGTAAATGTCCTTTCCACCTCAGACTTCTATTCCTCAGATGCTCTCCCCAGAAAAAAACCAGTGATACCCTTCCCATTTTTTTCTAAGTAAGAACATGCTAAACATAATATTCTAAAGTTTGCCTTTTAACTTAACAATATATTTTGGAGATGTTTTCATATTAGCACTTATAGGATTTTTAATTCCTTTTCACAGTGCAATATGATTCCATGATATACTGCATCATAATCAGTCCTTTGCTGAAGGCATCTGGGTTACAGCCAGCCTTCTGCTATTACAAGCAAAGCTGCACAAACATGGTAATTCTTGCAAATTCACAGAGCTTTACATGTGGGCTAATTTTCCACAAGTGCAAATATAGGTGTAGGTTAAAGGACATGTATATTTGAATCTGGTAAATACTGCCAAAGTGCCCTCCAAATAGAATGACGTCCCAAACTGCTCACACATCAGCAGTGTCTGTTTTTCCCCACATCTCAGGCATAGCACATTATGAATTTTTTTTCATCTTTGCCAGTAAATAGACATTTGTCTGCTATTTTAATTTTCATGTATTTAATTACAATGAAAGTTGAATATTCTCCTGAGTTCTCTCAAGTTCTCAAGAAAGAACTCTCTTGAACTTCTCTTGAGTTCATGCCATTTATATTTCAACTTCTGTCATTGCTTGCTCATATCCATTACCTGTTTTCCTCTTGAGTTTCTATTTTTCTTATTGATTTCAAAGAACTAAGGAATTACTCATTTGTCTTACTGTTGCAAATATTTCCCAGTTAACTTATCTTTTGACTTTGTTTCGCCGTATATTCAATCATAAAGATAATCTAAATTTTTACATAGTCAAATGTATCAAGGCTTTCTTTTATGGCTTCTGGGATTTGTGTCTTAATTGGAAGGCCCTCTCTACCCTCAGATTCTGTAAAACAGTCATGCTCTAATACTTTTATGATTCATTATTTACATGTAAGTCTTTGATCCAACTGGGATTTACTAAGTGGTTGGGCAGGGATCTAGGTTCTTTCTCCTATTTATTCATATAGCTAAGCAGCTGTCACAAAATCATTCACGAAACAATTCACCTTTTCTGTTAGGGTCATTTTAAACATAATCCTGTCAGCTGCAAATAATTTCACAATGGAAATCACGTCTGTAATCCCAGCACTTTGGGAGGCCAAAGCAGGCGGATCACGAGGTCAGGAGATCGAGGCCATCCTGGCTAACACAGTGAAACCCCGCCTCCACTAATAATACAAAAAAATTAGCAGGCGTAGTGGTGGGCGCCTGTAGTCCCAGCTACTCAGGAAGCTGAGGCAGGAGAAGTGCTTGAACCCTGGAGGTTGCAGTGAGCCGAGATTGCGCCACTGCACTCTAGTCTGGGCGACAGAGCAAGACTCCGTCTCAAAAAAAAAAAAAAAAAGAATTTCACAGTGGAGTGTATATCTAGAAAATCTATGTTTACTAGAACCAAACTATTTAATACATGCTGGTAAACATTAAGTATTGTTAATATTAATGAAAATTACACCAAATGGAAAGATAATGTGGTGTGTATTGGCACATGTTTACCTGTGTAATAAACCTGCACATCCTGCACACACAACCCGGAACTAAATAAAATTTAAAAATATATATGGCATGTGTTATGGGAATCACTGGATATACCTATGATTAAGAGTAGATATAACTTATTATAAGTTCACCCTCTAGAAGTCCTTAAGTTGTTTACTGGGAAAGCAATATAATATTTCACACCATAGAGTAAGCGCTCATTGCAATAGAGTGATGGCATTTACAATTTTGGGGGGTATTATTTGGCTCCAGATCATAGAAGAAAAAATGCTTTATAATTTGTTATTCCAAGTTCCTTATTTACTTAAGAGAAACGTGGCAAAATAATTTTTTTCCTGAATTTTCATCGGTACTATGCAAATAAAAGAAATACTGATACTATATATAAGTAGAACACCATTAGGAAGAGCTTGTCAGAATGCTGCTATTCTCATGTCTTGATACTTAAGTGAGCTAAGATACAGGAAGTCAAGGGTGCAGGGGAGCCATTCCAAAAGGCTGGGTCAGAAGCTCAAAAAGTTCTGAGTGAAAAAAGGCCACAAAAACACAGACTTCTAAATGCTTGTTTCAACACTGGCGGAGACTGAAGCTTAAAAGTGATGGTTACAGACTCGATTTGTTGAAAAATACATGTTCCAAGTGTAGCATTTTCATTTTAACAGCTGCATCATGCATTGTTAATAATACTGCTTAAAAGAAATGCTTAAAGACTACAAAATGAAGTCTTATTTCAAGGGGTTAATACTCCTGTAGTCTTCATAGATGAATGCCTAAGATTGAAAAATCAATTTATATACTCTTTTTATGAAAGATTTAATCTCTGAACTTTTTATTTCTACTTCTTACCTGTTCTACATTTGCTTACATTTCTTTATGAATTGTTTCTTTTTCATACCACCTTCTCCAACAAGATGGACAGTCAACTCTATTATTCCCAGAATTTTATATCTGGAAAGGATATAAAGGGATATGAGACTGGAGACAAGTAATAGTATGCATGGCCCAAAACAGAAGAAAAGCTAGCAAAAATAATAATAGGCACTTTTTTTTGAGATGGGGTCTTGCTATGTTGCCCAGGCTGCTCTCAAACTCTGGGCACAAGAGATCCACCTGCCTCAGCCTCTCAAAGTGCTGGGATTACAGGTGTGGGTCACTGCACCTGGCCTTAATAGGCATTTTAAAAGAAAGCAGTGTTGAATTTAAGCTTACATGAAAATTTGTACTTAAAATCTGTGGATGCTTGAAAAAATACACCTCTGCGTGTTTGAAAAATTAAGAGCATCTCAAATACAATAATGAGACTTGTGTTAAAATCTAACTCACAAGGATGGAAAATTATGACTAGCTTTTCATAGAAACCTAGATGACTGTACTATCTCCCTTTTAAAATACGAACCCTTGTGCCCTAAATTTTCTAGAAAGAGAACACATTTTGAAAATTCAAAACTGAACATTTATTTTGAAACTGAAAAATTCTGTTCCAAAAGAAAGTCAACATCTTGTCCCTGAAATCCACTCTTCCCCACTTCTGTGTTCCCCATCTGTTAATGGAATCGCCAATTTCAGAGTCCCTCCAGTGAAACTTCCAGCATATCAACTCCCATATCTTTTTCTCACATTTTCCCTCAGGTCTGTGCCACTCTTTCCATTCCCCCAAGTTCCCATAGCATGGAATCATTCTGGACTCCTTTCTCTTACTCCCCATATCTGTTCCATCAGCAAATGGACCAGAATATAATTATATTTTGAATATTCAAGATGATCAGCATTTGACCACTTCTCACCACTCCCACTACCACTACTATGGTCCAAGCCACCATCATCTCTCACCTGGTTTATTGTACTCGTTTCCCAACTTTCCTTACTTATGCCCATGACCTCAAGCTTCAGTCTATTCTCTGTGGAGCAGCCGAACACCATGGCACTCTCAGCTCAAAACCTCCAAAGGTTTCCTAGCTCAGAAAAAGCTGAGGAGATGATGTGGTCTTAAAAGAGTCTGGTCCCACACTCCCACTACCACCCCATAACTGCTCTGACCTCATTTGCTACCTGCTCTTCCCATGCCACACCAGCCTCCCTGCCAGGCATCCCTGTCCCTCTTCTGCCCTAAATTCTTGCGGTTCTCTCTGCATATAATGCTTGATTCCTAGATACTGCATCATCTATTACTTCTGTCAGGTTTTTATCCCAAAAGGTGATCTTCCCAGTTAGGTTTTTCTTTCTGAAATCTCACCATCCTTTCTTTGCCTTTTCACATCCTTCTTTCCTATTTTACCCTCCCTGGCACATACTATATATTTTACTTATTTATCTAGTTTATTGCTGGTTTCCCTGAGTGGAAACTACATCACATACACAGTATGTAATGTAATGTACATTACATAGTAAATTACTATGTACTATGTAAATGTACTATGTACTATGTAACGTACTATGTAATTTACTACATTACATAGTAATTTTTATCTGCTTTGTCTTCTATCATATTCCCAATGACCACAAGAGAGGTTGGCACATAGTAGAAGCTCAGTGAATTCTGTTGAATGAATGAATGACCTAATAAATGAACCAACAAAAGAATGACTCCAGCTTGGGGTCTCACTGTATCATTCCAGGTCTTCTGCCAGCAATCTCTACCCCTTATAATCAATCCAACATGTCTCAATCCATAGTGAATATAACACAGATCTGAAACTAGCGCTCCTCTGATTAAGAGCCTAAGGGTCTTCCCACTATCCAGTGAGTAAAGTGCACTGTTAATAACATAGGATGGCATCATGACTCTTTAGAATCAAAATATCACCTTCTAACCTCATCTCTTTTTTTTTTTTTGGAGACGGAGTCTAGCTCTGTTGCCCAGGCTGGAATGCAGTGGCGCGATCTCGGCTCACTGCAAGCTCCGCCTCCCGGGTTTACACCATTCTCCTGCCTCAGCCTCCCGAGTAGCTGGGACTACAGGCGCCTGCCATCTCGCCCGGCTAGTTTTTGTATTTTTTAGTAGAGACGGGGTTTCACCGTGTAGCTCAGGATGGTCTCGATCTCCTGACCTCGTGATCCACCCGTCTCGGCCTCCCAAAGTGCTAGGATTACAGGCTTGAGCCACCGCGCCCGGCCTAACCTCATCTCTTTATATCTCATTTTTACACCTTAATCTGTAGACCAGTATCTCTCGAACTTGAGTAATTTATGGGTCCTTCTGAAAGGGAAAAAATTTCTCAATGACTCTCAAGGTCACATTCAAGGACCCCAGTCTGGGAAACACTAATTTAAGAAATTGGCATCCTGGTCAACAAAAACACCTTTTTATTGCAGATTATTACTGGTAAAATAATATTGTATTATAACCAATATAAAAACAAAATTTAAAACCTTCATATACCTTACACTCTCTAAGAATAAATCCATGGTTCCAGTTGCAGAAGGGCTGCTATATACAAATAAGACTACCTATCCACCCCAGAGAAGACCTATGATTACCTGCCTCCATGGCTTCACTCTTGCTAGTCCCCCATCCTGGAATACCCTTCCCCTGACTATAGTTACCAACATTCTACTCATCATTCAATGCCTAGTTTAATTACCACCACCTTTATGGACTCCTCTTTTTGATACCTGCAGCCAAAACTTCTACTAGTCTCTTGGGGTAATTTTGTATTTCTTCTGTAGCATTAACTACACTATTATATAAATAGTATGTTATACTAATATATTTACAAATGGTATGTTATACTATTATTTTCTCATGATTATTGTTTCTGAATAATATGAAGATTAACTTACCCTTTTTATTTCCACAACAACCAGTATAGCGTCTTCCATATGACAATAAATGTCAATTAAATTAATCATCATATAGGGTAAAAAAATAAACGCTTCTGTAAATATGACCCTTTACTGATCTTCTTAAAAATTTATACACAAAATAAAATGAAAAATGAGGGAGAAATGTTATTGACAGGATTTACCTTCTTTTAAGCATTAAGTCTGATATAGGTATGCATCTTAGACCAGTTCCCAAAACCATAAGGAAGGATGTCAGGAGCACAGTTATCCGGAGACCTAAAATGAAGAAAAAAAAACATTGAAATTACCTTGATTTTCTCCTAAATCCACTGTTAAAAATAAAGATTACTTTTAGTCAATCACACTGACATTATATGCTAATATTATGGCTTTTCTGTATAACTTTAAAAATGGGGGGAAAAAAAGACGACGAACCGTACATGCTGAAAATGAAATGATGGGCTGGGCATGGTAGCTCATGCCTGCAATCCTCTTTGCACTTTGGGAGGCGCAGGTGGGCAAATCACCTGAGCTCAGGAGTTTGAGGCCAGCCTGGGTAACATGGTAAAACTGTCTCTACCAAAAATTATTAGCTGTTTGTGGTGGCACACACTTGTAATCCCAGCTACTTGGGAGACTGAGGCATGAGAATTGCTTGAACCTGGGAGGCAGAGGCTACAGTGAGCTGAGATCGCACCACTTCACTCCAACCTGGGCGACAGAGTGAGACTCTGTCTCCAAAAAAAGAAAAAAGAAAATGAGATGATTCTAACTTTAATGGAAAACAGGAATGTTCATATCAAAGACGGAGGAAGAAGTTCTATTAAGTTTAATTTTTCAAGAGGAATGTCTAAAATGTTCCATTCAGATATAATACTTAAAAATATGGCAAATAATTTTAAAAGACTAGATATTTTAGTTTTACATCTCTAATAGAAAAATGTGAATTTTCAAATGTAAGCTGCTAATAAAAAAAACTCTTAACTATCCCTAAAAAGTATTTTAAGGTGATAGATCATTGCTTTAAGATTTCTCAAAAATGCCAACTAGGGAACTACATATTTTATAATCAGAACAAGCTAATGCTTGTTAAAGGGTCATAGGAAGTGGTCCTTTAGAACTTTCTGATTATCAATATAATCACAGTCTTTATTTTTTCTTGATTTATCCGATGGTTTTCATTATAAAATAATGCTTAATAACGTTAAAAAATCACGGCTTAGGACTTTAGAAGACAATGTGGATCAGATAGTTTTTTCCCGTTGTATTCCAAACACAACAATTACTTTGAAAATGTGTGTCAGTGGTTGTTCACACAGAGGGCAAAATATACAAGTACAAAAATAAGATAATTAGAAATAGACACAATATTCTAGCTATGGCAGAATAATCTAACAGAACTCTTTCTTCCTACTGTTGGAATGCTACACCTCTGTTAATACTAAATTAACATATCTTACTGTTTGTGGCAGTCACATCATATAGGTGGTGCACAATAAGTCTACGGCAAAGGTGGCCACATTGCTTCAAATTTTTCCCAAATCCAATATCACCTTGAAACCATTTCACACAGAGAACAGACATAAACTGATTAATGTAATATTTCTTTTTTTCCCAGGGCTCGCTCTCTCTCTTTTGGCAGAGGGTACATGGTTAAATGTTTGGTTTTCAAAGAGCTATTCTGCTTGAAGGAAACTGAAAGTCAACAAGACTATAATTATGCAGATCAAACATAGCAAAGAAAATAAACTTGAGATCCACATCAGGCACACACGCTATGTTAGGGATAATTTGTGATATGAACTGAATTACTTTATAATATTCTTATATAATCTGAACATGATTAATACAATTTACCAGAAGGAATACCATAGGGAATTGTGTTTCTTGGTAACAAGTAATGCATACATACTGCTCATTTACTGCTTCTACTAACAGAATACAGACTTTGAAAATCACATTACAGCCACAGGAAACAGAGTACAATTAATAAAAAGTACACACACGGTCACAAATATCCTAAAATCACAAGATGTTGCTCTTATAAGGATATACTGGGTACCTTACAAGATACTGAATAGAATTTTTATAGGTTGGAGACCATAAGGCTTACATTCTACATGATACTTATTTTTTTCTAAAGAGTTTGTTTGCAATTAAGGTAAGCAGACACCAAGTAAGCAGTGAGGCATATTGTTTATGGCCATATGGTCCAATAACCAGGCTTCCTATTGTTACTGCTAAAGGCTACCATACTTCACTCAGTTATGCTTTTTATCAAATATTTGACAATACAACAGCTAATATAAACTTTTAAGAGTAAAGAAATTGTGAAAAACTGCTTACTAAAGTAACCTATGGTCAGGCACCAGGTTAACGCCTATAATCCCAACACTTTAGGAGGCCGAGGTGGGAGGATCCCTTGTAGCCAGAAGTTTGAGATTAGCCTGGGTAACACAGTGAGACCTCATCTCCACAAAAATACAAAAATGAAAAATAAAGCAACCTCACAAGTACAGTGTGGTGGTTTTCTTGCGTATTTTTAATTGCTGCCAAGTGTTGTTTAATGTATCCCAGCTGACAATCTTGAATAAAATGCTTTCTTCATGTCACTCACATCTTGACAAGGCATGACTCTATAATTCCATGTAATCAAAAAGATATCAACTCATCAAGGGAGAGGAGTTATGAGGACCCCAGGAGAATAGCCTTATATAGTTTGGATATTTGTCCCCACTCAGGTCTCATGTTGAAATGTAATCCCCAATGTTGGAGGTGGGGCCTGGTGGGAGGTGTTGGGATCATAGGGACAGATCCTCGTGAATGGCTTGGGCCATCCCCTTGGTGATGACTGAGCTCTTGCTGAGTTCACAGGAGATGAGATCTGGCCCTTTAAAAGTGTGTGGCACCCCCCTTCCCCCACTTTCTCTCTCCTGCCCCTGCTTTCACCAAGTAGCATGGCTGCTACCTCTTCACCTTCCATCGTGATTGTAAGTTTCCTGTGGCCTCCCTGAATGATGAGCAAATGCCAGCACCATGTTTCCTGTAAAACCCACAGAACCATGAGCCAATGAAACCTCTTTTCTTTACACATTACCTAGCCTCAGGTATTTCTTTATAGCAACGCAGGAACTGCCTAACACATTGGCTTCTGAGACATATAGGACTGCTACATAAATAGATCCCAAGTGATTACAACAGTAATAGGATGTAAGTGCAAAAGCCATCTGTGAACAATTTCAGAAAAACAAACATTATTGAAAATAAAAACATTTCTTTTCAAACACGGCATCCAACATTCAGAATGCTTCCTTTCAACAGATGCGATAACTCCTTTTGCTGGGGACCACTGAGTGTAGGAATGGAAGCCTCCACTGCAGATGTCTAAAGAATCAGGCTGCAGAGTTGACTAAATCCCTCCCGCACAACCCACACACCCATAGTGGAAGCATGGCAAGTTAGCAACAGGCACAGAGCTCACCTGGTAAGACCACCCCCTTCCCTGGCTCCACACTTCCACCAACTGAAGTGAAGATGAGCTCTGCTGGCTCCGGGGCAGATCCTCTCTTCTCTGCTCATAACCCTCACAGCCTCGTCACCCTAATCTGCCTTGGAGATTGTCAGAACTAATGACATCATGCCTGTTTTTCCTGTTTAAATGAGACAAAAAAGATTCAAGATTCACAGGTCATCCTTATCCTGATAGGGCTTTATACATCCCCTAATGAGACCTCATCTCTGCCACCTACCTCCTCAACTCCAGAAACCTACCTCTGTGCCTTCTGGAGTGCTCAGGCATAATCAGTGGAATCACTACCTTCCCGAAGCTCTTCTCCAAACATTCTCTCTACCTTCTTACTCCCACAGAAATCCCTTACATTGCTTTCCCTGCCACTTCCAGATCATTCCTACTCTCTCTGCCCACAAGTTACCTGGTCTTTTTTCTCCCCATGCTTTTAAGAATTTCTCTTTATCACTGGTTTTAAAGAAGTATGAACATGATGTGCCTTGGTGTAGGATTCCTTATGGGTCTTCTCCTGGGATTCTTAAATTTCTTAGATTTGTGGGTTTATAGATGTCATTAAATTTGGAAAATGTTCTCACCATTATTTCCTCAAACATTTTTTTTGCATCACTCTATCTCATTCCATGCTCTCCCTGCTTACTTTTCTCTCTTCTCCTTCTGAGATTCCAATTACATGCATATTAGTCCACTTAAAATTGTCCCACAGCTCACTGATAACTCATGTTTTTTGTTTGATCATTTTTAGTCTTTATTTCTCTATGTTCCATTGTGGGATAGTTTCTAGTGCTATATATTCAAGTCACACTGACCTTTTCTTCGGCAATGTCTAGACTGCTGTTATCTCCTGTCTAGTATATTTCTTTCATTTCAGACATCCATTATATTTTTCACCTTCCACATTGATCACATTTTTCATTTCTAGAAGTTCAATGTTGTTCTTTTTTTTTTTTTGAGACGGAGTCTCGCTCTGTTACCCAGGCTGGAGTACAGTGGCATGATCTCGGCTCACTGTAAGCTCCGCCTCCCAGGTTCACACCATTCTCCTGCCTCAGCCTCCTTAGTAGCTGGGACTATAGGCACCCACCACCACAGGCACCCGCCACCACACCCGGCTAGTTTTTTGTATTTTTTAGTAGAGACGGGGTTTCACCGTGTGAGCCAGGATGGTCTTGATCTCCTGACCTCGTGATCCGCCCACTCGGCCTCCCAAAGTGCTGGGATTACAGGCGTGAGCTACTGCGCCCGGCCCAATGTTGTTCTTTTTCTGTCCTCTTTGTCTCTCTTTAATGTGTTCATGCTTTCTTTCTTCTATCTTCTTGAACGTTTGTAGTATGTTTATAGAGATTTTTCCATTACAGGTCTTGGGAACATGAACTATTCCCAGCCTGTGTGATCCTGGGGAACTGTTCTGCCTGTTCTTTTTTGGCAGTCCTTCCTCCAGTCTTGGCTAATTTCCTCACATGTATCCTCTGATCAGTTTTCTGCTGAAGACTCAAGAGGAACACCCTGCCGATCCAGAGCATTCTCTGTGAAGTTTCCTCCTCCATTGTTTTCTACCTTAAAAATTCTAGCTATGTTGGCCTCTTCGAATTCTCACCTCCGTCTCCTCAATTCAGGAAAACTGCTGGGCTCTGAGTGAGCTCCCCATTTCTGTGCTCCTGCCTGGCAATTCTCTCTGGATGGTAAACTGAAGCAGTCATAGGGATCACTGCCCTGTCCTGCCCTGCCTGTCGACCAATGTTTGAAAACCATTGTTTTACATATTTTGCTTTGTTCTAATATTTATTTATCATTATTTTTTAGAGATAGGGTCTCACGATGTTGCCCAGGATGGTCTTGAACTCCTGGCCTGAAGTGATTCTCCTTTCTCAGCCTCCCCAGTGGCTGGGATTAAAGGTGTGCCATGCCCAGCTCCTGAAATTTATTTAGTTCCACATATTTTGATTCCTTATTTTTCATTTTTAATTAAGATAGAAGGATACATTCAGTTCCCATTACTCCATCATGGCCAGAACACCCTTTGGTCTAATTTTTTCTAATACCCACTGCTCCTTGCTGTGGTTGTCTACAGACCACCATACACTTGCCTCCCGGTTATTCGCCTTCACTGCTTAAAGATGTCTTGGCTCATTGTTACTCCTCAGGACACTATCCTTTCATAAACCTGGTGATTTCAATATCCACTAGATGATCCTTTCAGTATGCTAGCCTCTCAGATCTCTGACCTCTTGTTCCATGGTCTGAGGTAGGCTCTTAGCCCTACCTCAGCCATCCACGCTTTTGTTTATACTCTGACCTTATCTTTACCATAACTGCATCCATGTCATAATCTCAATTTCCTTTTTTTTTTTGAGACGACATTTTGCTCTTTGTCTGGAGTGTAATGGTGCGATCTCGATCTCGGCTCACTGCAACATCTGCCTCCTGGGTTCAAGCAATTCTCCTGCCTCAGTCTCCCGAGTAGCTGGGATTACAGGTGCCCGCCACCAGGCCTGGCTAATTTCTTGTATTTTTAGTAGAGAGGGGGCTTCTCCATGTGGCCAGGGTGGTTTTGAATTCCTGACCTCAGGTGATCCACCCGCCTTGGCCTCCCAAAGTGCTGGGATTACAGGCCATAATCTCAATTTCAAGTACCCCATTCCTCAACCATGGCCTCCTCTCTTTCCCATTCATTCCCTCTAGTAGTCTAACAAGAACAAATTCTTGATTCAATACGGAATGACAGTCTGGGAGCTTGCTATTTCTTCTCAACCACCTCATGTGTTTTCTCTGTCCTCCTTAGATTCCATGGTCCATTGTCAGATTTCTCTCTACCTAACCCTCTACTCTTGGTCTGCACTTTGTCAGTCCTATTCACCTGGTAAAACTGCAACTCTGGTTAAATCTCTCTGCCAACTCTGCCCATGCCTGTACTTGCCCAGCAGAACAGGCTGGAGGGAAACACACAACCATGCTGACTGGTCTCACTTCAAATTAATGATCAGTCACTGAAAGCAGCCCTCAGTGCTACCCAACAATCCTACTACAACTTCCTAAACCATGTGTCCTTCATTTCTCTATAAAATAGTTTCATAATTTATCCTCTCTCATTTGTTCCCTATTTGTATCCTCTCTCTCTGTTCCCCTATTCAGGGGATCATTTGTATCCTCTCTCTCTGATCCCTTATCAGGGGATCATTCTGTTTCTTATTTTTCTGAGGGGAAAAAAGCAAAGACAACTTCTACAAGCTCTTATCATCCATCATCTGCATCTGTATGTGTATACTCTATCTTCTTTCCTGTTACTACTAAATAATCAACTGTCAATGCTTCCATCTAAATCTAAGGCCAACTTGTCTACCTGTGCCCTGGAGGACCGCATCCCATCTTGCCTACATGGCTACAGCAGTTCCTCCCTTTCCCTCGGCATCATCAATTTCCCCCCTTTTATGGAACTGTTACGATGTTGCATTATATAGATATGCTTTAGTATCTCTTACCAAAAACAGAAAAAAAAAACAAAACCCAAACCTCCTTAGTACCCACATTCCCTCTGGCTACTGCCCATTTCTCTGCTGCCCTTTATGGCATAACTTCTTGAAAGAAATGTCTACACTCACTGTCTTTGATTCTTCTCATTGCATTTTATTTCAAACTCACCACATCATTCAAGGGAGATGATTCTTTTAAAGGACGCCAAAAGATCTCCATGTTGCTAAATCCAGTGCTCTATTCTCAGTCCTCACTAGTTAGTTCTTTCTTATCTTCCCAACCTCTAAATGTTGTAATGCCCCAAGGCTCAGTCCTCTACTCCAGGGAAGCTCCACCCTTCTCCACAGGTGATCTCTCCCAGTCCCACAACACTTTTTATGTATTTTTTTTCTTTTTCTTTCTTTCTTTCTTTTTTTAACCAATAAGAATGAGCTTGAACCAGACCCATGACTTTAAATACCATTGTAGGCTGACAACTCCCAAATATACCGCACAGGCCTCTCCCCTTAACTCCATACTTGTATATTCAATTGACAGTTTAATCTGTCTACTTGGGTATCTAATAGGCATTTCAAATCCCTGATCTCCATGCCATCTGTTCCAAAATTGCTCTTTCTACAATCTTCCACAAATCAGTAAATTGAAGCTCTATTTTCCCAATCAGTAATACTAAAAAGTTGAGAAACAGCTTAGACTCGTCTCCTTCCTTCATGCTCCACATCTCATCCTTCAACAAATACTGGTGAATCTACTTTCAACACATATCTGCAATCTAACCACTTCTCAAATCCTCCACTATCACCTTAGTCAAAAGCCACCATCAGCTCCCATCTGGGTTATTCTACTAGCCTAACTTGTCTCCCTGTTCTGGCTCTTGTCCTAAAGACAAGAGCATAGTCATTGTTTGACTCTTCCACGTAAAGCCCGTCAATGGAGTGAGGCCTCTTCACTCAATAATGGCTGAGATGCCATTTAGGAATGACTTACAGGGCCCTGTATCTCCTGGCCTCTCACTACCTCTCTGACCTCATTTCCTACCACTGTTTCCCTCACTGGCTCTACTCCAGCCACAAAGGCCTCACTGCTTTTTCTTGGATATGCCAGACAAGTTTGGAATCTTTAGCTTTGCTGTTCCCTTTGCCAGAAACAGTCTTCTCCAGAACTAACATGTCAGGTGTCTGCTCAAATACACCTTATCAGTGATGCCTTCCCAAAACCCTATGGAAAGTATAATACCACCCTATCACATTCCCTTCCTCCTTTACATTGCTTTTCTCCAAACCATGTATCAATATCACCAGGTGACATACTAAATATTTGCTTTTCTTGTTTGCTGTCTCGATCTCCTTATTAGGAGGAGGGTCTGTGAGGGCCATATCCCCAGTGCATGGAACACACTGGGTTGCTATCTCCTTGAAACTTTTAGTTAGCTTCGAGGGCACACTTGGTCTTGGCTCTATGATCTCTCTAGCTAGTCCTTTTCTGTCTCCTTGCTGGTAAATGAAAAAGGGTGGGAAGGTACAAACCCATTTTAGGAAGATAACCAGTCTTCCACGCTAATCAGGCTGAGGCTTGAGGCAGCACAAAGACCAAGAACCACCTACCCTCCAGGGTACAAGACACTTTAGTGCCTTTCTTGAGCCTAGGAGTTCAAGACCAGCCTGGGCAACATGGTGAGACCCCGTCTCTGTAAAAAATACAAAAAACTAGCCGGGCTTGGTGGTGCGTGCCTGTAGTCTCCGCTACTCAGAGGCTGAGATGGGAGAATCACCTGAGCCAGGGAGGCTGAATTTGCAGCGAGCCAAGATCATACCACTGTACTCCAGCCTGAGTGACCAAGTGAGGCTCTGTCTCAAAAAAAAAAAAAAAAAGACATTTTAGTACCCAAGGATGCCAGAAGCAAGAAGTAACTTTCTTTCTACGTGTGTAGATGGAACACCTGTAGCAGACAAGCCAATATATAAAAATGTGTTTGCTTTCTTCTACTAAAAATGAAAACTACTTCCTAATAAAGAAATTTTTAAAAATATATTTTTAATTGCTTCAATCAAAGGAAAATATAAAATTGAATTCACCATAGAATCACAAGAACTACTGAAGAACTAAAGTACCTTATTTTATAAAGTGAACAGGTAGTTGCTAATTATCCTGCCATGGATGGATAGTAGGTACAATTATAATAAGAAGGGTGCAAATTAATACTTTTCTACCATAAAAAACAAGGTTGTCTAAATTTGGGGAATAATACTGAAAAATGCTCCTGACAAAAATAAAAAGAAACTACAACACAACATTTTCCCCTGAATTTAGCCAAACTTGTTAAGGGAATGACCAAGGAATTATCACAGATTGGAGGAAACTAAAGAGAAATAACAACTAAATGCAACAGAAGACCACAGACTGAATCCTGGAACAGAAGAAAAATACATTAGCGGAAACAAATAAAATCTTTTTTCTTTTTTAAAAAATATTATTGTAACATTGATGATAGGTAAAGTACTTCTTTGGGTTTGTTTGTCTGTTTGTTTTGAGACAGGGTCTCATTCTGTCACCCAGGCTGGAGTGCAGTGGAGCGATCATGACTCACTGCAGCCCCTACTTCCTGGGCTCAATTGATCCTCCAGCCTTAGCCTCCCCAGTAGCTAAGACTACAGGCGCGTGCTAACATGTCCGGCTAATTTTTGTATTTTTTGTAGAGTCGGAGTTTCACCATGTTGCCCAGGCTGGTCTCTAACTCCTGGGCTCAAGTGACCCACCCACCTCAGCCTCCCAAAGTGCTGAGATTACAAACGTGAGCCACTGAGCCCAGCAGAAACCCAAAGAAAATCAATATTTAGTTTAAAAGCAAACAACAAAAACCCAAAGAAAATCTCCATTTGGTAGAAGCCCTTCCTCGGTATCTAGTACACATCTTCTGCAAAAGTATTTGCTCTAGCTGGAAGTTCTACAGCTGTCGAGACACACCCATTCAGGGCTGGATATCTTTGTTAGAAGGTCCTTCCTTGTATTGCTTTGAGTTACATTCCTTTGTAACTTGACTCAGTCTAGTTCTTCCTTCTAGAACTACACATAAGTCTAATTCCTCTTTTACTTGATCCTCATAGTCTATATTTTGCCTCAAGTTTCTTTTTGAAGTGTGATATACCCAAGTTTCCTTCACATTACACATCATGATTTTTATACCCTTTATCATTTTTGTGGCAGAACCTTCAAAGTTCTGCAGTTTGTCAAATGGCCTTCTCAGAATTAAGCTCAGAACTAAACACTAATGTAGAGCCTATCAAACTATTTCACTTCTTGTTTTGGACACTATGCTTCTATGCCTAAAACTGTCCTTTCTTTTTTAGCAGCTACATTACATTGTTGATCATTAAGGAATTTACAATCAACTATTCCTTAGTCTTTTTCACATGGATTCCAATGAAGTAATTCCAGTGAAGGAGGAGAGAAGGAAGCATAGCTACTAACATGACCCTGCCATTATTACTCTCTTAATAACCAATTTTGAGTGCTAACTACATGCCAGACAATTGCAATTCTATACCTACCTACACTTGACTTTTGTGTTCCCCTCAAATTCGTATTTTGTTTGTTTATTTATTTTTCTGAGACGAGTCTTGCCCTGTTGCCTAGGGCAGAGTGCAGTGGTGCCATCACAGCTTACTCCAGCTTCGACCTCCTGGGCTCAAGCAATCCTCCCACCCCAGTCTCCCAAAGTGCTGGGATTACTTGAGCCACTGTGCCTGGCCTCAAATTCATATTTTGAAATCTTAACCCTCAAAATGATGGAATAAAGAAGGTGCAGACTTTGGAAGGTGATTAGGTTATGAGGGTGGAACCCAAGTGAAAAGGATTACTGCCCGTATGAAACAGACCTCAGAGGGATCCCTAACCCCTTCCTCCATCTTATGTTATAACGAAAAGACCACTGTGTAGGAAGCAGGCCCTCACCAGACACCAATTTTGCCTGAGCCTTCATCTTGGACTTTCCAGCCTCCAGAACTGTGAGAAATAAATTTCTGTGTTTATGAACTACCCTGTTTATGGTATTTTGTTATAGCAGCTCCAGTGAACTAAGACAACCTTCTAAATCTGGCTAAAGAACTCATTGCAACAAAACTTATAAAACCTTGAACAGAAACTGTACAAAGTAGCTCCCAAGCATTATTCAATTAATAAATATAAAATCTTGCACAACAGCCTCTTGAGGGTAGACTGTCACTACTAATCATTTATCCATACTTATGTGGTATGTATGCCTTGATTCTCAGTCCTATGGCTTTTTTTTTTTTTTTTCTCCTCAGAGAATCACACTGGCAAGTGGTAAAGAGAGATGTCCAGGGTACCATTCTAAGAAAGCATCTTCACTCATCTGCAAACTTTAATTGAAAGTCACAAATCTCAACTGAGAAAGCCACATACACACATTTTAAAGCTGCCGAGCACCACCTTCCAGAAACCAAAGTGTCAGATCTGAGTTTCCCAATAGCTCTTCCTGGGCTGGAGTCATCTATTACACAAAACCAACTCATTATTTCCTTACATCTGGGCACCATCAATCTATTTTCCGACCTTTTCACCCTCAACATCCCCAAATCCCTTTGAAGTCAAAGCATCAGTCATTTTTGTCAGGTGTAAAACACACTGCATGTGCACGGGCATGCTCTGATGTTCACAATATGTAAAAACTTGAACATTTAGAGATCGCTTAAATCCATGGCGTTGCATAAACGGCCTGATAAAAATATAAATATTTGCAAGGTAGCCTTCCCACATTTGTCGCTTTGGGGACGGAGGGTTCCTAAATCAGAAATGGAATGCTAGCAACACTCCATCACCTCACACAACCCCTATGCCGGGGCCAAGGGAGGCGGCTGGCAGGCCTGGAGCGCGGGCAGGCGGCGGCTCCCCGAGGAGAGACAGCGCGGGTTGGCGCTCCCCGACCCCTCACCTCTCTTGTCCAGGAGCCACATGAACGCGAAGCAGGGCAGGAAGCCGATGGGCCCCCACAGCACGAGCAGCGCGATGTCCCAGCTGGAGAAGCCGTAGGCCTGGCGCGCCGAGTTCTGGATGGGACCCCAGGTGTTCCAGACCAGGCCCTGAACGAACGCCAGCAGCGAGAAGAGCAGCAGCACCAGCCAGCGGCGCCCGTACACCCGCCCGGGACCCGGGACCGCCGCGGGCAGCGCCGCCGCCGCCTCCCGGCTTCTCCAGGAGGCCCCCAGCCCAGGCCCGAGCCCGGGCCCCAGCAGCGGCTGCCTCTCCTCTTCGCTGCTCCAACGAGAGCCCATGGCGACGCGTCGCGCGCGAAGCCAATGCCGGGCTCAGGCCAGGTCACCGCCGACTAGCCCAGGGCAGAATCGTACCGAGCAGTGGGAGGCGGAGGCTGCTGTGGTCGCCCTCGGCCTCCGGGCCGCGACTCGTGCGCCTGCGCGGCCCGAGCCGGGCCGGCGGGGAGGCGGGGCAGGCGGCAGGGAGGCTGGGGTCCGCCCTCCCCTCCGCGGGTGGCGGGGAGACGCCGGCGAGAGGAAAGGAGCCGGGTCCTAGACTGAGGGCAGGTACCGCTGAAAAGGCAGGGACAAGCGCGACTGAGTCAGGGAGAGGGAAACTCGCAGACAGGCTGTATTCGAGGAGGTTGGGCCAGGAACCCTGGGGTGTTTGGAGGAAGTGTCCAAGTTAAATCTTGTGCGTAATAGATAACTCAGTGACCTGTGCTCACTTAACCTAATGCTTGCGTCTATTTTGGGCTTATTCTTATTTTTGTTGAGTTAGTAACTTCAGAAATTACAGGCAGAGGATAAGATTTAGGCGTAGTTGGTCCCAAGGGATTAGCTCATAAAAATTATTTATGTACAATAAGTACTGCCTATTTTTGTTATTTTTTTGTCTTACATATCCAAAGAGGAGATTGCAAACTAGCCAATTCCATTCATATATATGTAAACTTTTTTTACCCATTTCGTCTGTCACTTAATAGGCGAGCAATAAAGGTATGTCCAGTAAAGTTGTAAGATTTTTGCCCCAAAGTGACCCAGATCCATCTCCAGTGATTATGATTTGACCACAGGGTAAACGAGAAGAAAGGTGGTTGTTGATCTCTTCACACAGCTGTTTGTTTATTTTGGTATACAAATCCAGAAGCCTGACAGCTGTGGATTAGTGTCCTTGAAAACCTAAGTCAAGCAATTTGGCTTGTCTGGATCGGGAAATGAGTCACAGGGAACGCAATCACAGGATTCTTTGCCCGAGGTTCGTATTTCCCGGCAGCCACTAAAATTAGAAGTAGTCAGGTTGCTACCAGAAGGGCAAGAGAGGTGTAAGAGAAGCGTGAGCTAGCCTCGCATTCAAGGCTGCCAAGAGCGGCTCGCGAAAGCTGAAGTCAGAGACCCATCCCACCGCCGGAGCCTCACGAAGCGTCAAACCTCCTAAAACTCCAATCATCTAGGGTAGAGAAAAGCCGAGGCGGAAAGCAAGGATCTGACTGAAAAAGGAGACACAGAAACGAAGCTAAGACTACAGGAAAGAAGCCTAAGGTCCGGGTTAGGTAAAAAAGCGCCACAACTCAGACCACGTGTTCGTATTTCCACACCAGGGGTATCAAAACAAAGCTGCGTGGTCCCGCCCAGCATCCGTCACGTGACCTCCACGTGAGCGCCTGCGTTTCCGTAGGAGGCGGGCGGGAGTAGCCGGGTCTCCTTCCTGTGGTGCAGCTTCGGGTCCCGGAGCTTGGTCCCTACTCTGACCCCACCCCAGCTTCGCTCCGCTTTGGGTTCCGGCAGAACCCGCCTTGCGGTAGTCATGGCAGCAGGCTCCGAGGCGACCACTCCTGTGATCCTTGCAGCTGGGGCTGGAGGGGAGGAAGGTAGGTGCCAGGCTGAGGTCAGACCCTGAGTACAAACCCAATGCCAGTTGACTCTCGTGGCACCCCTCGTGGGGCCGTTTGCCTTAGCCCCGTCCCAGGTCTCTCTGGCCTTGCATTGGACTATGAAGAAAATTCTGTATTTTCTAGCGAGCGTGGCATTTCTCGAATTGTGGCATCCAGATTTTTGATCGTCATAGGGTAGCCTACCAGTGCTGTTTCACGCATGGGGTGTTTGTTTTGTTTTGTTTTATATTTGCCCATCGTTAGCTAAATAGGGGTGTTTTGAATGTTGGGATTAAAATTAAATTTGTGAAATTGAAGGCAACCTTTGAGATTAATGGGAGTTATCTGAGACTTGTGAACAGGGATTATGGGCTTTTATTCTATTTCAGTGAACCCTGGTTTGGCAAGTGGAGATGAGGTTTGGAGACCCATGAGCTTGAGATCCCTGTTACTATTTATTGAATGATTGCACCGTGCAGCGCTCTGTTCTGGATACTATCGCGGGATCCAGAGACTTTTGAATATTTATAACAATACTTTTTTCAAAGGAGCCTAGAAAGGAAAAAGAATGACTTACTATATGTTCACCTGAACTATTCTACCAGTAGTACACTCTGTGAGGGTTGTTATCAGGAGGAGGGATCTCAGTGGAGAGAACATAAATGCTTCAAGGAGGGAATAGTTTGAGGTCGGCCTTTTTTTTTTTTTTCTTTTGAGACGGAGTCTCTCTCTGTTACCAGGCTGGAGTGCAGTGGGGCGATCTTGGCTCACTGCAACTTCTGCCTCCCAGGTTCAAGCAATTCTCCTGCCTCAGCCTCCCAAATAGCTGGGACTACCAGCGCGCCACCATGCCCAGCTAATTTTTGTATTTTTAGTAGAGACAGGGTTTCACCATGTTAACCAGGATGGTCTCGATCTCTTGACCTTCTGATCCGCTGAGGTGAGCCTTTCTGATTGGATGAGATGGTGACAAACTCAGGGAGTGGTGCTGGGTTCAGGAAGTCAGGGAGCAGAAAAGGATGGATGTGTTTAGGGATCAGATAGTTTGCTGAAGGGGGAGATGCCCATTCCAAGCAGAAGAAACAGATTATAGCCTCCTACTATCTGACCACTTTCTACCAGGGAGACAATTCTTGACCTTCATCTATACCTCCATTGCATTGATTTTTCCATTTTCTATCCACTGCACCCCCTTATCCAGAATGTATGTCGTTCCTTTGAAAAATTCTCTTGTCCCTTCCTGCACCTTTTTCTGACAAAACTCTTACTCTGGATGAAATCAACCTTTTGCCCACTTTGTACCTGCACTATGCGCCTGAACTTTGCTGGAAAAAGTCCTGCACAAATTGATGACTGTATAAAGTGAAAATGGCCAAACTCTTGAATATTCAACCAGTATGGGCTTGAGATCCCTTTGATCCTCTGTTTCTCTAGTGAGCCTACCGACTTTATCCAATGACAAATCCCCAAACTCTATAACCTCTCTCTGCCTCTTTCTTAATTTCAGGTGATGACTTTGCAAGTCGGGTCAATTCTGCATCTAATCTGTCTACCTTTTTCCTCCTTCACTATCAGACCCTACTGCAAATCATCCGTACTTTCTCACCTCAACTACTACTGTATCTTCCTGACTTGTGTTTCTGTTTTCTATTTTGTGCCCCTCTAATCCCTTCTCCATTCAGCAGCAAAATGTGACTCTTCCTTATGTAAAATTCTTCAGTGAATTACATTGCCCTTAGAAGTTAGAATAAAACCCAGACTCTTAACCGTGGCCTGTAATAATCCTTGGTTTGGGCTCTGCTGATGTCTTTAGCAGGATCTCTTGTCACTCACCTCCCCTTTGGCTTTTCACATAGCTGACTTAATCTTTAGATTTTAAAGTATGTCACCACCTGAGACCTTAAGAGACCAAACTATCTAAAACAGTCACTGTGATTTCTCTTGCACCCCCCAACCCTAGATGTTCTGGAATACAGCATCCTGCTTCTGTCATTTTACTTATTACAATCTGTATTTATTATTTGTTTTTTCCATTAGATCGTAAGTACCTTGAGGGCAGGACCTATGTCTGTTTCATTCACTGCCATGTGCCCAGCTGCAAGTACAATGCCAGGCACATAGTTGGCACATGCCACGTTTGTTGAGTGAATGAATAAGGGCACTCCATGCCAAGTCCAGAGGCAGAAGGAGAAAGCATGACATTGGCCAAGAACTGAAAGAAATCAGTGTCAGGAGTGGTAAGAAAAGAGGTATCCTGAAGGTTACTTTATGCCTGGTTAAGGAATCTAGACATTAAGATAGTAGGAAGCCTTAAAGAGCTTTAGGTGAGGGAAATAACATGATTAATTTTGGTTGTAGGAAGATCACTTTGACTGAAGGGTAGAAGATTGATTGGAGGGAGAAAGACTGGAGGACAAGGTACTTAATCCCTTTGAGCCTCAGTTTCCTCCTCTGTAAAATGAATGATTATTGTGAAGATTAGAGTTAATATGTGTAGATTACCTAGCATAGTATCTGGCAGGAATTGGATATTCAAGAATGGTGACCATTTTTATTATTAATAGAAAGTGCCAGCCTTAGTGACTGATGTTGAAACTGAAAGAAAAGAAATTAGAGATGTTATGTAAGAGAATGAGAAAAATAAATACATTAAATAAAGTCAAGTGAAAGGGTTGGTACGTTCAGTACAATGATGAATACGATGGGAGTCATAGAAAAGTTCATTTTAAAAATTTTTTGTTTATTTTTTATTTTTGTAGATACAGGGTCTCACAGTGTTCCCCAGGCTCGTCTTGAATTCCTGACCTTAAGTGATGCTCCTACTTCAGCCTCCCAGAGCACTGGGATTTCAGGCATAAGCCACTGCACCTGGCTGAAAAGTTCATTTTTGAGCAAACTTATTCCATGATCAAAAAATATTTTAATGGCATATGGTAAACGGACCTTTTTCATGTGGTAAAGCAGAAGACAGTCTTTGCCCCAAAATAGCTTATAAATATCATTTTTGGCAATAAAGACATAGATAAAAAGACCTGTAGTATAAGACATATCCAAAAGGTCAGATGTAATTAGCTGGGATATAATACTCAGTATGATACACGTGAAGTACTTTGGAGGCTGAGAGGAGAAGGAACTAATAGAAATTGGGTTGGTTTGTGCTTCCTAGGATGATTTCTTGAAGATGAGCCAGGTGAGGAGACCGATTCTACTAGAGTAGAAATAGTGACAGAGAACCTGGGTGAAAAAGAGGAAGACTTGTATCCATTGAGTCCAGAGTAGAGCAGGGTGAAAATACAAATGTTGAAGTAAAGAAGAGGAAAATCGTGGATTTCAGTCTTTGCAGAAAAATAGAGCAAGGCACCACAAAAATAAGGAAGTAGAGAAAGGTGCTGGAGACTTCAGAGTGAAGAAGCAGCCAGCCATGTTGGCACACGCCTGTAATCGCAGCACTTTGGGAGGCGAGGCAGGCAGATCTCTTGAGCTCAGGAATTTGAGACCAGCCTGGGCAACATAGTGAAACCCTGTCTCTACAGAAAATACAAAAATTAGCTGGGCATGGTGGCACGCACCTGTAGTTCCAGCTGCTTGGGAGGCTGAGGCACAAGAATCGCTTGAACCTGTGAAGCGGAGGTTGCAGTGAATTGAGATCACTCCAGCCTAAGCAACAGAACCAGACCCTGTCTCAAAAAAAAAAGCTTCAGCATGGTTGCCATAGGGTTGAGGGTGATTAGGAGTGACAGGAGTGAGTCAGTGATTGGGAGCAGGAAAGGGTAACTGGTAGAGGTGAGCATAAAATCGTGGAACTGATCACCTTGGTTATGCTTGATAACTCATTATACAGAAGTGCTTAGTTTCAATGAGGTTTTATACATTGCTAAAAATCAGGTATTCTTATACATTTATTTGAAAAAAAAACATTTGTTTAGCATCATTTTATGCCAGGCACTGGACTAATCTCTAGGAAGATAAAAGTAAGAGGTTTGCCTTCAAGAATGTGATATTGTTTGTTTGAAATAACAGCTTAGAAATAATTAAAAACAAATATGAAACTACTTATTGTTAATTAAGAATCAATTTGAATTCTGAATGTGAAATGTTATTCTCATAATCATACATTGATTGAATCATTCAATGAAATTAAAAATTGCAGTTTTTGAGTGTGATTCTGTCTTTCAAAATGAGGTTATTATATTTCTTTCTATTGGGCTGTTTTTTAGTTTGTAGTTATAGCCAAGATTATGCCTTGATGAAGAGAAGAATGTGTTAGTAACTCTTCTTCCAGTGCTTGCTGAGGAAATATCTCATCTAGAGTTGTATGGAATTGATTTTCATTTAGAATGAACATTCCTACATAACTGAATTTACTCTTTTTCAGTTGGAGACACATACTCACCATGTCATTTTTGTTCTCATTGTAAAGGGCAAAGGGTGGAGGAGTTTAAAGAAAAGCAAAAGCCTGTGTTATCTCAATAAGTAAAAAATTCCCATGTTAGAATCCATATGTAATTCATAATGTAGATAAAATTTTTAATTTCTCTGAATGCTTGGTAATGATGAGTATCAGAAAAACAATACCATTTATTTTATTGTGGTAAAAACGTATAACATAAAATTTACCATGTTAACCATTTTTAAGTGTTAGTAGTGTTAGGTAGATTCACATCATTGGGAAGGCGATCTCTAGAGCTTTTTCATCTTGCAAATCTGGAACTCTACATCCATTAAACAATAACTCCCCTTTCTCCTCTTCCACCAGTCCCTGGTAACTGCCATTTTATTTTCAGTTTCTGGAAATTTGACCACTTTAGATACTCCATATAAGTGGAATCATATAGCATTTATCTTCTTGTGACTGGCGTATTTCAGTTAGCATACTGTCTTCAAGGTTCATCCATGTTGTAGTATATGATAGAATTTCCTCCCTTTTTAAGGCGGAATAACGTTCCATTGCATGTGTAAGCATTTTGCTTATCCATTTGTCAACAGACGTTTGAGTTGTTTCCACCACTTAGCTATTATAATAGTGCTGCTGTGAACATGGGTGTGCAGATGTCTTTTCAAGACCTTGCTGTTGAATATTTTTGAGGAAAAGTAAGATAAAATAATCATTTATTTTAAATTATCAAAAATTCACTTAGGGGAGGCTGGGGTTCAATGGAAACATTTTGGTAGAAATTTTGGAGGTACATTGCAAAAACCTTTAGTATTTGAGATGTCATTCCTTCTAGTGTTAACTTCACTTCAAATATAGACAGATTTCCTTTTTCTTGCTTTGGTTTAAGACTAGTATTACTTTTGAATTTATGAGCCATTTTTTGAGGTAAAGATAAGTTTTCTGGGTTAAATGGACAAACGTTGTAAGTGTAGGAGGATGGAAAGAAGCTAAAAGACTCATGAACCTTTGGTAACTGTCCAGCATGTAACTGTCTCAGGTGCCCAGCCTGAACTTCCCGCATGTTCACTGCAACACCAAGCATTGGTATTCATAAGGCTAGGTCATAACGGCCACGGCACTAACGTTTGTGGTTTTTTTCAGTGATAGACATCACCTTCTAGACATTGAAATTCAAAGGGTTTATGGTTAGCCATCATTTTACTTAAGCATTATGTTGCCTTTCAGGAGAATTTTCTTAGTTTGTGTTGACATTTTAAAATAGGGGCTACAAAATGAAAAATTCTTTTTGGTGTAAGTTTTGCCATTCAGTCTTTAGTACTAATCCAGTCATTTTGTTAGCTAGTATTTGCACGATTCTATCGGGTTTTTCTAACATGGCCCAAATGGTCATTATTTTTTGCCCTAATATCTACCATTCCAGAGGTTTTAAAATTTCTTATATGTATATACAATAGTTGTCTGATGAAACACCACATATATACTTAGATGTATACATTCAGAAATAAATGATCTCACTGTGCCAGGACCCAGTTTTAAATTTATGCTATATCATTATAGTGAGTCTCTGTATTGTAATGTGAGACTTACTCTTATGTCAACTTCTGAAGGTTTTTAAAAATCTTTTTAATTTTTTCATTAAAATTATACCTGATGGGAGACAAGTTAATTTCAATTTCAAGATTTTTGTTATATTCTATTAATGTTCGGAGTGTTCTGGACACATGGTAAATGTTCCTTATTCTTGTCTTAAAGTTGAAATCTCAGATACAAATCCAGGCCAGGTGTTACTTGACTGACCAGATAGTTGGCATACTCAGAGAAATTAGGTTTCAAATTATCTTGTACTTTGCATTAATTTTAAAAAATTACTGAGAAGGATGCAATTTATTTGTGATGATGTTTCACTATCTCCAAAGAATTAGTTGTTAACTAAGGCTGTAATAAATTGACTGGAGAATGTGCTACATTTGGAGAGAGAAAAAATTATTGTGTAATACCCAGATCACTAATCTGTTTTTTTCAGCAGTTTCTAAGTCATCTAGTTAAAAATTACTACCTGCTGCAAGTTTAGACCTAAATACCCTTATCCTTTGAAGACTGTTAAGGTTGCTTCAGAATTTTTATAGCTCTTTGCAAAATATTTCTAGCATGGAGTAACTGGGTGCATCCGTAGGCTGTTTAATTAATACAGGGTAGCATTGCATTCTTCTTTAAAGGAAATTGTAACATTTAAATTCATTAATTTAATGGCCCAGTTTATTGTTGATTAAATTATCAGAAGCGAAATTAGTTTTATCTCACAACCAGCTGATTGTTTTATTTCACGATGGGCATGAAATTCTGTAAATATGCTAATTTTCTGTTATGATGAACATCCTACTACTCGCTTTGCACACACTTCATAGTGCTTTCATTCGTTTAACAAATGTTTTGGCATTTAATATATACCAGTCACTAGGCCAGGTACTCTCTCAGCAAATTTTAGTGTTGGAGGTCTCCTATTAAATAATCTCTGGGATGTGTGGGATTTTTAGATCAGATAATTAAATTTTTTAAATTTAACTTTATGCTAGAGAATATTTACTTCTTCATAGCTTTTTTGTCAAAACACTACTCATGTGTTACTGTCACCTGTGTACATATTTATAAAAGGCTACCCAGTTATATCTACTCAAATATGAACCATTTTGGGAATAATCAAAGCCACGTGATCTATTGGCTCTAATGTAAGGTAAGTAGAATAAATAAATCTCTACCCCAAAGTAATTCGTGCTTCTGTTTTTCTCTGCCCTTTAAAGTTCCAGAAGCAAAATGTTCATAGGTTGAGTATTTTACAACCTTAGAACTGTGGGTGTCAGACTGAGTGTCAGACCAGCCATGATTCATCCAGCCCAAGCCACAGAGCACTGTATAGGGAGAATATGGTTATCCTTGAAAATGATGGCCTCAGAAAGCAAGGTGTTATACCAGCTATGAATTAATAACAGTCTTGACTAGAAGGATTTTTTTTTTTTTAATCTAAAAGGATTCAGGAAGTAGTAGTTGGTTCAGCAGCACGAAGATGAACATATTGGCATTCTTTTGCTTAAGGTTTGCAGTTTCCTGGACCTTTCATTTGTCTCTCAAGAGGGCTAACCATTATGTCTGCTTTCCAGGCAGTATATAGAAAAGGATGAGTGCAAAAAGGCTGACTCACAACTTTGATATGTGCGCGTGCGCGCACATACACACACACGGAAATTATATATATATATATATATTCCCTATCTATCTATCTATCTATCTATCTATCTATCTATATTTGGCTACTCCTGTCTGCAAAGAAGTCTACTCACAACTTTGATATGTGCGCGTGCGCGCACATACACACACACGGAAATTATATATATATATATATATTCCCTATCTATCTATCTATCTGTCTATCTATATTTGGCTACTCCTGTCTGCAAAGAAGTCTGGGAAATAAAATTTTTCAGTCATTCCTGTTGCCCAAAGTTCTTTTAATAAGGAAGAAGAGAATGAGTATTGGGTAAGTAGAAGTTAAAGAAAAAATTATTCAGTGGCACTTGTTAAAGCATGGTAAGGAAGACTGTTCAGGACCATCACCATAGATATAAGGACTACTGTAACGGGGTCTCTCAGTTGGGGAGAGAGATTGGGCCCAACTCCAAAGACAGCATGGGCAAGTGAGAATTTACAGCCAAGGAGCAGAGTCAGTGGATGAGAAATTACTAAGAGGAAACACCAGGGGTAAGGGGAAATCTGGCTAAACCAACCTAACAGGATTCTTGCTGAAGGCAGGCCAAGGTGATCAGATCACCTGGAGGTGGGTTGAGGATGAAAAACCTGATCAGATGTCAGGGATGGGGGAAATTCTTGCTAAACTGACTTAGCAAGGTTCTTGCCTAAAACTGGGTTTTACAAGGAAGTGCATAGATGGACCTAGCAAAAGAATCAAAGCCTGACTAAAGTTTGGCCAAGCAAAGAGTCTTTGTCAAAAGCAACTAGCACTCCCTGCCATGTGTGCTCATGCACATACAACTTACGCGCTCCTCAAAACATTCCTCTCTCCCCAGAGCACATGTGAATGATTATTTATGAATTGATCTTGAGCTTTCCTGTGTATCCTTTCAGCTTATATTTTTTCTTCTGAGTTTTTAGCCCTAGTTAAGTTGCACAGTCAATTCTCTAGAAATAGGATTGTGCAGTGGAAAGAGCACTGGACTTGGACTGAGGGGACCTGATAAATCTGGTTCCAGTCCTCTGACATCTAAGCTTCCATTTCTTCCTTCAGTTAATGGAAATGAATTACCGTCTCTGTCTGTGTTTTACAGGCTTCTTATAAGATCAGATGAGCACTTTTAATGTATGTAAAAGTGCATTGTAAACAGTGAAGCATTAAACAGTTAAATGTATGGTATTGTTATGGTGCCTGTGTTCAAAATCAAACCACTCATCTTCCCAACAGAATGAGTTATTGCTCTTGACTTCTCTTATGGCAAGTCACCGAGTCTAGACAACTCAGTCTTGTGGCTACATCTGACTCCCACCCCACATCTCTGGTTGTAATAGCCTTTGATATTATTCTCTGAGTATTTCTTCATCTTTACCATCTCTCACTTATTCACTGCCACCCCTGTTGTTCAGGCCTGTACCATACTTATCGCTTGGCTATTGCAATAGCTCTGAGTCATCTTCAGGTCCAGCTCTCCCTTCCCACCTCACATCTCTACATATTTCTAGACAGCCCTCATTTTTAGTGAATATAGTATACTATGAGATTGCCTTATCATAATTTAGTAAATATTTTTCTGCTTTGGGGCATTAGGTTGTTTACATTTTTTGTTGTTATAGTGCGGTAGTAGACATTTGTGTGTATGTATGTGTATGCTATACATAGCTCATGATTATTTGTTACAGTAAATTTCTATAACATGAGTTACTGAGATAATGAACAGTTCTTTCATTTTCCCAGTTGTTTCCCAAAGGATGATTCCAATTTATATGCCATGAACAATAGAATACTATTTATCATGAATATATTATAGCTTTGCATAGTGTAGGGATCAAAATATGCCACCCCCAAATATGCCACTTTGGTACATTGATTATTTTGGGTAAAAGGCATTGAAAAGGCCGGGCACAGTGACTCACCCCTGTAATCCCAGCAGTTTGGGAGGCTGAGGTGGGTGGATCACAAGGTCAAGAGATCGAGACCATCCTGGCTAACATGGTGAAACCCCGTCTCTACTAAAAATACAAAAATTAGCTGTGCATGGTGGTGCGTGCCTGTAGTCCCAGCTACTTGAGAGGCTAAGGCAGGAGAATCGCTTGAACCCTGCCTTAGCCTCCCAAGGGGAGCAGAGGTTGCAGTGAGCCAAGACTACACCACTGCATTCCATCCTGGCAACAGAGCAAGACTCCGTCTCAAAAAAAGAAAAAAAGGCCTTGAAAAACAGCAGATGCAAGCTCATTTTGAGCTACCTTTTTCTTCCCAAAAGCGGGAGGTAAAACTTCCATGTAAAAGTTGCCCTCCCTGTACCAGGAACAAGGAAGATATTCTTGTAACCAAAGATGGGTAATAAAGGCTGAGAGAAATCTGTACTAACAAACCTTGTTAAACCAACCTTTATCTTCCCAGTCACTTTTCCACAATTAACTATACTCATCCAACTTCTTTGTCTTGTCACATTTTCAAAATTTACTACTCTTTGCTCAACCTACTATGTAGATGTTAAGCTCTAACTGCTTCTTTCGGTCTTCATTTTTCTTGTGAGGGCTCCCATGTACATGTAAAACTTTCTGAATAATGTTTGTATGCGTTTCCCTGTTAACCTGTTTTATGTCAGTCTCAGCTAGAGACTTTAAGAGGTTAGAGGAGAAATTTGACCTTCCGTACAAGTAGTCTACAGCAAAACTTTAAAAACATATAATAAAAAAAAGTGGGTGTTCATTTTCCTATACGCGGAATCCAGGCATAGCAAGTCCAGGAAGATTTGGTGCACTGCAATATAGGTAACCTTGTACTTAGATTTATAGGCCCGTTGGAATGGATGAAGAACTTGAATGCAAAGTTGCTGTACATGTCAAAAGTGAAAAACACAACAAAAAGCAACCATCTCAAGGAAAAACAGAAAATTGTATTCTTGGTCACATAATGTTATCCTTTACAGGGCTCTTTACCATGTAGAGGTCACCTGAAGATAAACCAGGGGCTGCTTTTCAGTGAGACCAAGGGTGCCTTCTCTTCCTCACTGCACGCACTCCCTGACTCTCCTGCCTTTCCCCTCTGAGCATCCACACTGACCTCCTCACTTAGAATGATGACTGTGTAGAAGGTAACAGATTGTTCTCAAATGTCATCTGCCAAGGGCTTAGAGCCTGCTGACTTTCACCGAGGGTTTAAAAAGGGATTCCAAGTTTTTGTCCTTGTCTGAGAAAGGAGGCCAAACTGATTTAAGTTTTCAGTCTCTTTAAAAACAAGCCTTACCTTTAGACAAACACAAATTACTCAAGTTCTTTGTTGATTCCTTCCCTATCCCTCTTCCTTTTATCATAGAGAAGAAGGTTGGCTGAGAGAAGAATTTGGACTATTTATGAATTTTTCTTAATTTTTTGAATTAAGTGTAATTATAGATAAAGTAACTAAAATAGAGGGTTAGCTGATTGTTCTTGAGAATCATAAATATATGTTTTGAGGGTCAGAGAGTATGAAGCATTTTTTAAACCTCCCAAAAAACTTGCCATCTTAAGACGTCTTTAAAAGAGAAACTTGCTTGTTCTTTTATTCAAAAAATACTAATCTTTGCTATCCTATCCAAGATTAATATTTTATGATTCTGTGACATTTATTTAAATAGTAAGTTACAGTGTTGGTTTGTACAGCTCTTCTGTACTGTTTATAGATGCAGTTGAAACCAAGGATTAATATTGATTGCCATCTAAGTACATCTTTTATCCTTTTAAAATTGCAGTAAAAATAATCTTTCCCACTCCCCAGTTGACTGCTATATTGACTCAGTAGTCTTTCTAGCATTAACCTATGATATAACAAGTAGAATTGTTGCTGACTGCAGCAACTCTAGTTGTTCAAGAGTAGTTCCCATCAGCATTTCTTACATAATCCTCTACTTAGGAAGTAGTGTTTTCCAAAAAATCACACCTTCTAAAATTTAAAGATGTAGTTGGAAAGCCTTTTTTAACACTAAAGTTTCATTTTTGACATTGAATATTGTAAATATCTACCAAAATTTAAACACTTAAAATTTAGTATGAGAAAAATCATTTAAAAATTAGATCTTTTCACCTGCCCTCATGTGTTTATCACAGCATTATTCACAATAGCTAAAAGATGGAATCTGCCTAGGTGCCCACTAATGGTGAATTGAATAAAGAAAATATGATATATATATATATATATATATGTGTATGCACCGTGGAATACTATGCAGCCATAAAAAAGAATGAAATCATTTCCCTTGCAGCAACATGGATGCAGATGGAAGCCATTATCCTAAGTTAATTAATGCAGAAACAGAAAGCCAAATACCACAAGTTCTCACTTATAAGTGTGAGCTAAACATCAAGTACACACAGACATAAAGATGGGAATAATAAACACTGGAAACTCTAAAAGAGAGGAGGCAGGGAGAGGAGCAAGGGTTAAAAAACTACCTGTTGAGTACTGTGGTCACTATTTGGGTGATAGCTTCAATAGAAACCCAAACCTTGGCATTGCACAATATACCCATGTAACAAACCTGCACATATACCCCTGGATCTAAAAAAAGAAAAGAATTAGGTCTTTTGAAGTCATATGTGTATAGAAACAGCAGTAAATGATGTATACATCATTGTAATTGTAGAGAATGATTTACCATGATAAAAACAATATTAGCTATTTTTTTCTCCATATTGTATGAAAAAACTTGATAGTTTTCTATCTCTTGCTCTATTCATTTCTCTTTCTAGGTGAATATGTCAAACCTTTTACGCCAGAGAAAGCAAAAGAAATTATCATGTCTTTACAACAACCTGCAATCTTCTGTAACATGGTGTTTGATTGGCCGGCACGACACTGGGATGCTAAATACCTTTCGGAGGTCCTTTGTGGCAAACGGATACGATTCAGAATGGGGATGAAAAGCATGAGCACAGGTATGACTATAGGTAATCACCATCATAATGTCTCTTCAGGAGCATCCCTGCATTCTCAGCAGTGGCCTCCTGATCTCTTGAGAATCCTTTCTAATCCTTTTTTTTTTGACCATTCACTGTACATACAGGAATATTTTATTGGAAGGTTTGGAAAACAGTTTGGCTTAAGTGTTTTTTGTTTTTGTCTATATAAACTATAGACAAAACAGTCTATAGTTTATGACCCCATACAAAATGTATTTGTTCGTGTATCTTATATGTATATTGCTAGACATTATTATGGTTCATTAAATGTTAGACACTTAATAAATAAATATTTGTTATTGTGCTCTTATTTATGTTCCTGTTAGACCAATCCTAATCTAATAGTGCCGTCCACTTTTTACTCAAGTAGAATGTGTCCTTTTATTTGTGGCTTCAGGCACTATTTATAGATGTATAATTACTTGGTTGTAGTTTTATCCCTCTGCTTTATTGACTGACTGACCTGTTTTGCATTGCACAAACATGAACCATATGTAAAGCTCGCTCTTTTATTCTCTTAAGCAAATAGATTTTGCCTCTTCTTTTCTGAAGACATAACATTTTGATTTGTTTGCCCTATTTTCAGATAAAGCAATTACCATTAACTCTAAAATTTAGATAATTTACCATTAACTCTAAAACTACTGTTTCTAATCTAAGAGAGTCTATAATCATTTTCTGGTGTTTAACTTGTATTTCAATATGGGTAAGTTTGGTAGTCTAGAATTTCAGTTTTTTTAAGCATTGAGGTAAAGTGGCTTGTTAATATCTATTAACAGCTCAGAAGAACTAGAAAAGTCCCCAGCTTCCCTTCCTGCTGCTCCAACCTGCTTTCTCTCATTTCGACCTTGTAGCATTGCTGACGGAATTATTTAGTTTTTGGTTCTGGTTGTACTCCTGTGACAGATGTAGCATGTTGAATATACCTGGAACTCTTTGTCATCTCATTATAATCAAAGATCAAACGGTTTAAAATTCAATCTTAGACCAGCAGCAATAACATAAAAATCAAATTGTGCCTTTTCCTTGTTGATTTTAGTCAAAGAAATCTGCCTCTCATTGAAGTGTCTGTTAGATACTAATTTGGATAAAAATAGAAATAGTAATTTTTTCACATTCTGGTTAGATTCCAAGTACGATACTACCAATAGCTAACATTCATTTAAAGCTGTTGTTTCAGGCACTATTGTGAATACTTTGCACATACGGTATTAGCTTTCTGAATCTTCCTAAAACCTTAGGACAGTGCTGCTATTATCCCATTTTATAGATGAGACACAGTAATTTGACATTTTCAAGTTAATACTTAAGCACAAAAAAAAGGGAAGTAACTCTCTGAGGTTGTGAGAAATGACTCTGAGCTTTTAGTAAAGACAATGTTCTTTTTTATTAACTAAAATCTACATAACATAAAATTTAGCATTTTAGCTATTTAAAAGTATGCAATTCATTGGTTGTTAGTATAGTCACGATATTGTACAACCATCACTACTATCTAATTCTGAAATATTGCTATTATCCCATAAAGAAGCCCAGTACCCATTAAGGCATCATTTTCCATTCTGCCTTACCACAGGCCCTCGCAGCCACTGATTTACTTTTTGTGTCTATGAATTTGACTACTTAGAATATATCATATAACTGGAATCATTCAATGTTGGTCCTTTTGTGCCTGGCTTCTTTCATTTAGTGTGTTTTCAAGGTTCATCCATGTTGTAATATGTGTCAGTACTTCAGTTCTTTTTATTGCCAAATAATATTCTGTTGTACGAATATGTACATTGTATTTACCTATTCATCAGTTGATGGACATTTGGTTCGTTCCACTTTTTGGCTATTACAAATAATGCTGTTATGAACATTCATGTACAAGTTTTTGTGTGGACATGTATTTTCATTTCTCTTGGAGTAGAATTACTGGGTCATATAGTAATTCTGTGTTTAACATTTTAAGAAACCTTTTTCCAAAGCAGCTGCACCATTTTATATTCTCACCTTCAATGTATGAGAGTTCCAGTTTGTTCCACATCCTTGCCAACACTCCATTTTAAATATTATAGCTATTCTAGGCCGGATGCAGTGGCTCACACCTGTAATCCCAGCACTTTGGGAGGCCAAGGTGGGCGGATCGTGAGGTCAGGAGTTTGAGACCAGCCTGGCCAACATGGTGAAACTCTGTCTCTACTAAAAGTACAAAAAACAAAGAAAAAAAATTTTAACTATTCTAGTGTATGGGAAGTATTATTATAGTTTTGATTTGTGTTTCCCTAATGACTAATAATGTTGAGCATCTTTTTATGTGTGTATTGGCCATTTGTGTATCTTCTTTGGGAAAATGTCTGTTCAAATCCTTTGCCCATTTTCTAATTGTTTTTGTCTTTTTATTATTGAGTTATAAGAGTTCTTTATATATTCTGGATACTACCCTTAGTAAGTGTAAAACTTGCAAATGTCCCACTACTCAGAGATAACCACTAGTTATATTTTGAGGTAGGCCCATGTAGGCCTTTTTGTATTTTAAAAATAAAGTTATATTAATTTTCACAGCTTGCTTTTTTTTTTCTTTTACTCTGAGCAGCTTCTCTTGAGATTGTATGATTTTTCAATGGCTACCTAATATTTTATTGTTTGGTAGTATCATAATTTATTTTAAAGTTTTGATGACTTAGATTGCTTACAAGTTTTAAATTTTAAAAAGACTGTAGTGAACATCTTTGCAAACAAATTTTGTCAAAGTTTCTGATTACTTCCTTAGGATTGATTCTTAGGAGAGTTACTGGATCAAAGGGTATGGGCGTTATCATCATTAGCAGCACTATCTGTGAAGCTCCTTACACCAGAACCTCTGAGTCATTCTGATTGCTTGTCTTGAGTGGTGTCTTGTGACTCAGTGACTTACATCCTAAATATCTAGCATCTGCCTGCTTCTGTCTGTCTCCATAGCTGTCCTCTAGTGGGCGTTACCCCGCTCACTCTCTCTCACCTCCATAGTTGTATGGCCTCATCCTAGTCTGTCTGCACCCCTTGCCCTCCCTTCCCACACCATTCCTCATACTGAAGCCAGAGACGACTTTTAGGAAAACAAATCTAATCTTATTTCTCTGCTTAAAACACTTAAATGGCTTCCAGTTACGCTTAGGCTAAAGACCAAAATGTCCATTGTGGTGTGGAAGGCCCAGCATCATTTCTATCCCTGAGCTCAGGCCAGACAAGCATTTTTCTGTTTCTGTATTTCCAGGGCTTTGTTTCTTCCCACTTCAGAACCTTTGCATGTGTATGTAGTTCCCTGTGTCTAGCCTCTCTTTTCTCACTTCCCTTTCCCCCAACTTTACCTAATTAATTCATCTCCTTCTGTCAGATCTTAGCTTAAATGTCATTTTTCCTGACAAATCTATCCTTCCCCATACCGCAAATCAGGTGTATTTCTTAGTAACACTTTGCACAGTTGTAATCACATGATTGTATAATTACCTGTTTAAAGTCTCTTCCCCTCAAGAAGGTCACTTCAGTGAGGGCAAGGGCCACAGCTCATCATGGGCTGAGCACCTAATGGGCATTCAATTTGTGAAGTGAAAGAATGAAAGGCTTTGAAACATATGGCTAAGGGCTTGCACGAAGGTGGTTTCTATTTACATTCTTTTCAGAACATGTGAGGGTTCCTGTTTTGCTACTCCTTGGCCAAAACTGAAATTTATCTTAAAAATCTTTCAGGCTGGGGGTGGTGGCTCATGCCTGTAATCCCAGCACTTTGGGAGCCTGGGGCAGGAGGATTGCTTGAGTCCAGGAGTTCAAGACCAGCCTGGCCAACATAGCAAAACCCTGTCTCTACAAAAAGTACAAAAAAGTTATCTGGGCATGGTGGCGTGCACCTGTTGTCCCAGCTACCCGAGAGATTGAGATGGGAGGATCACCTGAGCCTGGAAGGTCGCGGCTGCAGTCAGCTGTGATCACGCTACTGCACTCAAACCTGGGAGACAGAGTGAGGCCCTGTTACATGAAAAATGTTATTTCATTATTTTAAGTAACATTTATTTGGCCGCGTGCAGTGGCTCATGTCTGCAATCCTAGCACTTTGGGAGGCCGAGGTGGGTGGATTACCTGAGCTCAGGAGTTCGAGACCAGCCTGGGCACATGGCAAAACCCCATCTCTACTAAAAATACAAAAAATTAGCTGGGCATGATGGTGCATGCCTGTAACCCTAGCTCTTTGGGAGGCTGAGGCATGAGAACCACTTGAACCCGAGAGGCAGAGGTTGCAATGAGCCAAGATAGTGGCACTGCACTCCAGCCTGGACCACAGAGTGAGACTCTGTCTCAAAAAAAAAAAAAAACCACACACACACACATTTATTTGATTGCTAGTGATATTGAACATACGTTCATGTTTATTAGTAATTTGTATTTTTTTCTGATAATTGGTCTTTGACTATTTCCTTATTGGGATTTTAGGGTTTAAAAAATTTTTTGAATTCTTTATATATTATGAAGATTGTGGCATGGCACAGTGACTCACATCTATAATCCCAGCACTGTAGGAGGCCTAGAAAGAAGGATCACTTGAGGCTGGGAGTTCTAGAACAGCCTGGGCAATATAGCAAGACCCTGTCTCTACAAAAAAAAAAAAAATTGTTTTAATTAGCCAGGTGTGATGGTGCACACCTATAGTCTCAGCTGCTCAGGAAGCTGAGGCAGGAGGATTGCTTAAGCCCAGCAGTTCAAAGTTCTGACCACGCCACTGCCCACCAGCCTGGGCAACAGACTGAGACCCTGCCTCTAGAAATAAAAAAAATAAGTAAAACAGATGAAAAAAAAGAAGATTGTGTTGTTAACTAATAAGCTTCCTAGTTATTGTTTGCTTTCTCATTTTAGCTTCACAGTTTTATATTTTTGTGTAATCAAATAATGCTTTATTAACATTTTTATTTTCATTTAACTTTAGAAATTCCTTCTTTATCCTGAAAATAGAGAAATATTCTAATAATTTTTTTCTAATTGATTAATGATTTCTTTTTTACATTTAACTATCCATTTCTTACTTATTTTGTTATATGGTATTCAATGAAGTTTTTAATACAAATAGCTAAATTTGGAAATTTTATTCCAATACTATTTACTGAATATTTCTTTTTTACCCTACTGACTTTGGAAATCACCTTTATTATATTACTATATTCTTGCATATTCCAGCATCAGTTTTTGGGCCACATATTAAGCTACCAGTTTGGGGGACAGTAAAACAGTTTTAAAACATGCTTTTAGTACTGATATGTATTTTAATATTTGAATATACAGTTCATCCTCCCTAATTACTCTTTTTTCTTAGATATTATTGAATTTTATATATCTAAATGAACTTTAGAGTTACACAAAGTTCTCACTGTAAAGAGACCTGTTGGAATTTCAAATGAAAATTGATTAAGCTCTATAATTAATTAATCCCATTGTTATAATACTGTATCTTCCTACACAGGAACATGTTATCTTTACTTATGAAGTCTATTTGGGTCTCAGTAAAGTGATTTATAGTTTTTATATAGGTCTACAGATTCCTTAAAATATTGTAAATTTGTTATAGCTGTTACAAAGGAAATATTTTTGCCTGTTATAGTTTTCTAACTGGTTGTGATTGGTCATAGAGGAAAGCCATTTGTTTCTGTGTGTTTATATTGTGTGCACCTACTAATTGGCCTAGGTAGTTTTGTGTTGTTTTGTGGGTTTCCTGGTTAAACAGGCATATGATTTTAAAAGTAAGGATAACTTTGTTTCCTCTCTGTTGAGTATATTTCTTATTTCTGTTTTAGGTCTTAGGTCTTGGTTAGAATTTTTCTAGAATACTTGAATTAGAAGTGTTAATAATTGGCATTTTTGAATATCATGTGTTCCTTAGTTTATTTTAGGAAACAGAGAACATCACATAGCATTTTGGATCAGATTTGTTTCCCAAGATACGTGCTCAGTGGCAGTGTTGTATCTCAGTTGGCAGTAAATTTGGCAAGCAGTTGTAGAAATAACTCTGAACATCTGAAAGCAGGGGGATAGAGTGATCAAAAGACGTGTTTAGAGTTTAGGCATCATGTATTATTTCTTATTTGTAAGATGATGAAAGTTTAACAAAATGGAGAAATAGTTGTTATCCTGTTGTGCAAAAACTATTTTAGGACCCCTTTTTATAATAATTAAAAGCAAGCTCAGCTTGTACACTACTGCCAAATCCTGACCTCAGTTGCGCTTCTTACCTAGCACTCTACTTTACGGTAAGTAGGATGAACATTATAGTTGCCTAGACTACTTCAACATTAAGTGAAAGAATCTTGGTAAAATTAGAAAGGAATAATTTCATTGCATAAGACAAACTAAGAATAACAACTGTACTACCCAGAAAGAAATTGTCATTATAACAAAATCAGAGCAGTACCTTTGATGATGCTACTACCAGGAAAGAGTGAAAAAATTCTATTTTGAAATCATTATGGAAATGAAAAGATCTGTCATTTTCATTCATTCCATTCATGATAATTTTCCCCTGACAGTAACAGTTCTCATATGTAATTTTTACATTTTTAGATTTAACATTTGTTAACGTGCAGAGCTTGCTATAACAGAAAATGAAGTCTTCTAATGAGGCCAGGTTCTGGTGGCTGCAAATCAGGCTTGCCTAAGATAACTGGCCTCAACAGAAAAGTCCTGCTTAGTCCACCCCAGGGGCAAGTAGCTCATTTAATGGCTTTAGTATTCAGTTGGATTGAATTCTAGGAAGTGAAAACTCCTAAGACAGTATAATATGTTTAGGCTTACAGTGGAGTTACTTAAATCTTTTAGAAATGAATCCTATTTCCCAGAGTCATACAGCTTTCTTGCCACATGCACTTTTGTTTGTTAAAATTAAACTTTATGTACTTCTGTGCTTTTATGGTAAATTTTTGATGAAGTTGATAATTTTTTTGTTTTTTGTTTTTGTTTTTGTTTTTGTTCTGAGACAGGATCTCACTGTGTCACCCAGGCTGGAGTGCAGTGGCACAGTCTCTACTCACTGCAGCCTCAACCTCCAGGGCTCAAGTGATCCTCCCGCCTCAGCTGCCTGAATAGCTGGAACTACAGGCACATACTACCACACCTGGCTAATTTTTTTGTATTTTTTATAGAGACAGGGTTTCAGCATGTTGCCCAGGCTAATCTCAAACTCCTGGGCTCAAGCAGTCCTCTGACCTCGGCCTCCCAAAGTGCTGAGATTATAGGCATGTGCCCACTATGCCTGGCCAATGTTGATATGTTAAGAGTTTATGTATATTGATTGTTTACTATATGCCAGGCACTAAGTGCTTTACAAAAATTGTTAACATTTAAATAGTTCTTGAATATGTATATTTTAATCTTTTAGATAAATGTGCCCTAGTTAAATTCTCCTGCTTCTCAAAGTGAGGTGACAAGTTAAAGTGGATGAATTAGGATGATTCATTGACATACACCCTGTCTCTATTACCTTTCTGCCATTCTGTGGCTTAGGAAAAAGAAGGGAAAGGAAAAAGATGATTGGATAATTCTAAGCAGTTACAGGCAGAAACATAGAGAAAAGATAAAAGCTGTTGAAAGAAGAATATTCATATTCTTCTTGCTACTGATTCAGCTGACTTTTAAAGGGTTCCAAGTAAATATATGAATGGATAAGAAGTACTAATAATAGTGCCTAACACCGTCTGGGCACGGTGACTCACGCCTGTAATCCCAACACTTTGGGAGGCCCAGGTGGGCAGATCACTTGAGGCCAGGAGTTCAAGATCAGCCTGGCCAACATGAGGAAACCCCATCTCTACTAAAAAATACAAAAATTAGCCAGGCGTGGTGGCAAATGCCTCTAGTCCTAGCTACTTGAGAGGCTGAGGCGGGAGGATCGCTTGAACCCAGGAGGCAGAAGTTGCAGTGAGTCGAGATTACACCACTGCACTCCAGCCTGTGTGACGAGCAAGACCCTATCTCAAAACAAAAACAAAAAATAAAAAATAGTGGTGAACATTTACTGAAATCTGCTGTGTCAAGCACTGTACTAACTGATCTACATCACATCTTGAAAAGATTTCATGTTTTGTAAAGGAAGTCATAATCAGATTTCTTAAATATTAACTTCCTATGTTCATTTAAGTTGCAAAAATAAAATTAATTTCATCATTCTTTTAGAAGAATAGTCTGTGTCAATCCAAGACTCCAATCTTGACTCACTGGGGTCATACCCATAATAGCAAGCCACTGTGGACAGATAAGATACCTTTTCTTGAAGCTTTCCTGATCAACCCTCATCTCTAGTGATCTTTGCCTTTTCCAAGTGTCAGCAGCATAAAATTTTGCATTTAACTATATGATGCCTCAAGTTTTTATTTACTAAATCCTGAAGTTTGGATTACTAAATCTACTCATAGGGTAGTCTTTAATCTTAAGGTTAAAACTGTGCTTTATATTTTTATGTTTAATCCTGAGTATTGCGAATTTTGTAAATGGCTGTAATTATATAATAAGTACAAATTAATTTTTAAATTTTTTAATTAATTTTTTTTTTGGAGATGGGGTTTTGCTCTGTTGCACAGACTGGTCTCAAATTCCTGGGCTCAAGCCGTCTTCCTGCCTCAACCTCCAGAGAAACTAGGATTACAGGCATACACCACCACACCTGGCTCAAAACAAATTTTTAGTTAGTCTTCAAAGTTAATGTTTTGGTTGAAATCATCTTTATTTTTTAAAAAACAACAATAATTAGGAAATGTGTTCATTATACATTTAAAGTTGCATTCTCTTACATTGCAGTTCCTCAGTTTGAAACTACATGTAGTTATGTAGAAGCTACACTCGAAGAGTTTCTGACCTGGAACTGTGACCAGTCTAGTATTTCTGGACCATTTAGAGATTATGACCATTCCAAGTTCTGGGCTTATGCTGACTATAAATATTTTGTCAGTCTATTTGAAGACACGACAGATATTTTCCAGGTAAGTCAGAACCTTCCTTCTAATCTTGGTAGGAATTTGTTTTTGAGAAAAGATCACAAATTAGAATCTCCCTGGCACCTTCTCTGCCTTTTTCTCTCATAAGTAATCGCCATGAGTCTTGGATATTTCACCCACTCAAACCGCAAGATTTGCTGAAGAGAAGGAAGTGTACCATTTGGCTCACACAGATGAGCAGGCTTCCTTGTTTTCCTACTCCCAAACTTCCTATATACCCTCCTTTGCTTTTAAACAGTGCTTGAGTCGGTTTGGAGTATGTCAGAAGCATAGATTGTATGTAAAACTTCATTGCCTCCTGACCTCCCTGTAAGTTCTTGTCCCGTCAGTGAGGCAGATGAAAGCATAAAGCTGATTCTGTGAAGAAGCATTCCTTGGGCTGCTGCTGCAATTTCTACCTGCTCTAGGGGTTTTGGACAGCTGTTTTATCTGGCAGTTCATGGCCTGAGGCAGAGAACATTTGGTTTCCAGTATTTGGTAGTGGAAGCCCTGTAGAAGTGTGGGAGTGACTTGCAGAAGTAAAATTATGGAAGTTCTTTGCTGTATGTTGACATAACTGACAACAGAGTTTCCAGACTACCATATCCTCTTTTCTTTTAAGTGTTTTCTAACTTAAACTGGCAGTTTATTTTGTGAGATAATTTTGCAAACTCTCTGCTCTTGTTTCCATGTGTGTCTTAGGTGTGGGGCAGGAATGGGAGCCATTCCAGAGGCTGTTTGGAGGACTCTGCCTTGCCACCACTCAGGCCAAGGCTCCAGAGTCCTTCTTCCTGCCCCTTCTTTGTGGAGAGAAATATTTCACCATCCCTGCAGGCTGTTCACCTCTTTTCCTCTCTGCCACCACCCACTCTCTGGACTTGGCTTTCATAGGCTGATAGTTCTTTGGCTCCTCAGTAATTTTCCATTCAGTATATATTTTCTTTTTTATGTTGAGTCAAGATGTAAATGCTGATGTTAACATAGGTATTATAATAGATCCTCCCATCTCAGCCTCTCGAGTTGCTGGAAGTATAGGAATGTGCCACTGTGCCTAGCTTAATTTTGCTTTTTTATAAAAAAAAAGAAAAAATATGTCAACTTGCCCCATAGTTTTGTTGTTGTTGTTGTCGTTGTTGTTTTGAGATGGAGTCTCCGTCACCCAGGCTGGAGTGCAGTGGCACAATTTCAACTCCCTACAACCTCTGCCTCCCAGGTTCAGGCAATTCTCCTGCCACAGCCACTGCCCACCCCCTAACCCCAGTAGCTGGGATTACAGATGGCTGCCACCACGCCCAGCTAATTTTTGTATGGTTTTGTAGAGACGGGGTTTCACCATGTTGGCCAGGGTGGTCTCGAACTCCTGACTTCAAGTGATCCACCAACCTAGGCCTCCCAAAGTGCTGGGATTACAGGCATGAGCCACTGCACCCGGCCTGTCATTGTTGTTAGTTGAGAATGTATTTTCATTCTCTTACCCATGAAAGAAATGCATAGGTTTTAAAAACATTCAGTAAATGACTCTGAATTCAAAGTCAATACCAAATCTACTATTTACTCATTTTTAAATGATAATTTTAAGGTAGATGTTTTTTCTGACAACCTTAATTGTGATCACTTTATGGTTCTTTAATTATGGAACTTACGGATTTCATAGTTAACTTTAAAAGTGTTTTGTTATGTTTCTCATACCCACCCCCCACCACTCTGTAAATTAGACTAGTACTTTACTCCATATTTCAGGTAAAATATTGCTTAATAGTAACATTGATCAAGTACTTACTTTTGGGGGGAGTTTTTCTAATGTTTGAGATTTATAATCCTCAAAGTAACTCTATGATTTAATAATTATCCCCATTTTAAGAAAAACGAGACCCAAAGAGGTTAAGTAAACCTTTTCTAAGATTATACAACTAGGAAGGGGTAACCCAAATAGTCTGTCTTCAGAGCTTTAGCTACTCCAGAGCTTTAATGGCTACTGTGCCTACAGAGGGTGTGCATACATTCAGTCCTGTTGGGACTCTCTGTCCTGAGTCTAGGCTCACTCTGCCTTGAATGAGTCTTTGATCTGACCCCATTAGTAGTTCTGTCTCATCCCAGGCAAGGCAGCACTGAGCAGTATGTGACCTGTCCATTAAGTGCGGATATAAAGGGCAGCCTTTTTGGCAATGTGCTGGAATTCTAACTGAGTCCTTATAAAATCTGATATTTTGAGTTGAATGAGTTTTCTGTCAGCTCATATTATGGCAATTAATTCTGCTATGAATAACCACGTCCATTAGGATTACATCACCTTTTGTCTCGAAATTTTCTGGGCACTAAGTCTTCTTACATCACAAGTACCTATGTTGGTTTAATTCATTCAGCCACCAAGTCTTATTACTTGCTGTTTCAAGCTTTCTTATATCTGTCATAAAATGGTGGGTAGTTAAGCATTAAAATGGGTACATTTAAAAAATGTTTATTAATTTATTTAAAATGACACAACCCACTATATGTTAACATAATAATATTTTTAACAAAATAACTATATTCAAAAAATTTTCAATGTCATCAGAGGGATGGATTGTTGTACATTTTGGCATGTCTCCTTGATGTCTGGCTGTAAGAAGACAGCTGGATTCTCTGCTTCTCCATTCAAGCTATTGCAATTTGTTGGTTTGTTTAAAGTATATGAAGAAAATTTTGCCTCACACACATATGAAACTGAAAAAGGGAGGAGTATTTATTAATAACAGCCTTTTCAGATAATTGTGGATTATTTTTATACCACACCACACTTGATGAGGGGTAGTTTCTTAAAGGTTCATTAGTTGCAATATAAAATCTGAACCTATAATGAATGAACTCTGTACCCTTATAATAAAATCCATTGGTCTGTCTTGCACAGAATGGATCTTATGTAATGTTATCATGGACCATTTGGAAAATACTGGTTTACTGAATTATGTAGATCTTCCAAGTGTTGACACATTTTCAGTATACTCGATACATTTCATTATTCAAAAAGTCACATTTGTTAATACCACTGTTCTTATCAGAAAAAAGTATTAAACTAAAGAGCTTCTGCACAGCAAAAGAAACTACCATCAGAGTGAACAGGCAACCTAGAGAATGGGAGAAAATTTTTGCAATCTACTCATCTGACAAAGGGCTAATATCCAGAACCTACAAATAACTCAAACAAATTTACAAGAAAAAAAAAAAAACCCCATCAAAAAGTGGGCAAAGGATATGAACAGACATTTCTCAAAAGAAGACATTCATACAGCCAACAGACACATGAAAAAATGCTCATTATCACTCGCCATCAGAGAAATGCAAATCAAAACCACAATGAGATACCATCTCACACCAGTTAGAATGACAATCATTAAAAAGTCAGGAAACAACAGGTGCTGGAGAGGATGCAGAGAAATAGGAACACTTTTACCCTGTTGGTGGGATTGTAAACTAGTTCAACCATTATGGAAGACAGTATGGCAATTCCTCAAGGATCTAGAACTAGAAATACCATATGACCCAGCCATCCCATTACTGGGTATGTACCCAAAGGATTATAAATCATGCTACTATAAAGACACATGCACATGTATGTTTATTGTGGCACTATTCACAATAGCAAAGACTTGGAACCAACCCAAATGTCCATCAATGAGAGATTGGATTAAGAAAATGTAGCACATATACACCATGGAATACTATGCAGCCATAAAAAAGGATGAGTTCATGTCCTTTGTAGGGACGTGGATGAAGCTGCAAACCATCATTCTGAGCAAACTATCACAAGGACAGAAAACCAAACACCGCATGTTCTCACTCATAGGTGGGAATTGAACAATGAGAACACTTGGACACAGGGTGGGGAACATCACACACCGGGGCCTATCATGGGGAGGGGGGAAGGATTGCATTGGGAGTTATACCTGATGTAAATGACGAGTTGATGGGTGCAGCACACCAACATGGCACAAGTATACATATGTAACAAACCTGCACGTTATGCACATGTACCCTAGAACTTAAAGTATAATAATAATAATAATAATAAAAGATTACCTGAAATCAAATGTAGTTTGCTGGCAGAATCTGAAAAAAAAAAAAAATAAGGATTACAACTGCATACTAATGTTTAAACCATAAGTTCATAATGGTATTTCTTAAAAGCAGTACCCTAATTGATCAGCAGTGTAAGATGATAGTGACCAACTTATTATTTTAAAATTGGTAAATAAAGAATAAAATACAAAAAAAAAAAGAAAAAGAAAAAAGTGTTAGGAAGCTTTCAGGCTCATGTATTTCTTTTTCTCTTTTTTGAGACAGTCTGACTCTGTCACCTAGGCTGGAGTGCAATCACATGATCTTGGCTCACTGCAACCTCCGCCTCCTAGGTTCAAGCAATTCTCCTGCCTCAGCCTCCTGAGTAGCTGGGATTACAGGAGTATACCACCATGCCTGGCTAAATTTTAGATTTTTAGTAGAAATGGTGTTTCACCGTGTTGACCAGGCTGGTCTCGAACTCCTGAACTCAAGTGATCTGCCTGCTCAGCCTCCCAAAGTGCTGGGATTGCAGGCATGAGCCATCATGCCCAGCCCAAAATGTAACTTTTAAAATAATATAATTAATTATAATTACTCTCCAAAACTTACAAAGGATAAATATTTCAATCCAAATTTCAAACAGCCCCTTAAATTGACATTGTATATTAGCAATTGTCTGAGTTTCTTTTTCCTTAGATAAATCACCTTAGGTACGTAAACAGAAAAGAGGTAATTAACTCTCTACCCACCAATAGGCTCAATAAACACCTTAATTCTTACATTCCAACCTGTCTCATCAGAAAGCATCACTTGCCATCAGACGCCATTATTCATTATCAAATCACCTGCCTCAATTTCAACATGCTCTCATAGCTATGTTTTAAAGTCCAAGACATGTTACAACTCTTCTTCCATCTACTGTATTTTGGGAATCTGTGTCCTGGTGACTTAACAAGGCCTCTGACCTTCAGTAGCCAATTCAAATCACCATGTCAAATGGAATCTACCTGAGAAGCATTCTTGGGGCACAATTCCTTTTATTACATGTTGATTCTTAACAACTTCACTTATGATGATACTTACTGATAATTGCAAAAGGTAAAACCTGTCATTCTTGCCTAATGAGTCTGAAAGAAAGAAATTTTGTTTTGTACTGTCACAAATTCCCTACCTTTCTAGGAAAGTAGAGAACAAAATGTTCAAAACAAATGCTTTATTTAGATTAGTCAGTGATATGATGTATAACTAAAAAATAGTAAGATTAATTTTGTTTGCTGTACACAAAAGTCTACTTTCAGGCCATCTTGAGGCTATAGGATATTTTCCAATCGTACCAGTATATTTATCAATATACATATTTTTCGTAGATGAATTTAATTTGTGGAAGAAAAGAGTTAATAGGAGGAAACTTCAAGTAGAGGCTGTAAGTAAAAACTTACAAAACTAGTAGAGAGCCAGGGAGATTAAGAATTTCTTACCAAGGCTGACAAATGCTACACTGACTAACTAGAAGCCACAGAGAATTTGACAAAGGTGAAGCTAGGGGTTTAAGTCAAAACATTCTCTGAGGGGTCCTAAAGACCCAGAGAAATATCAAAACAAAAAATGGTAAGAGTAGGAAAAAATCCACTTATGTAATCATTCAAATACCTATTATGTATTCAGCAGTATGTTAGCAGTTTGCAGGAATAAAAAATTATAAAATATAGCCCAAAGAGCTCACAATATTGTTAAAGGAACAGGACACAAACGTTCTGTGTCACTTACCATTTAAATAGTAATCCAAATAAAACATATAGGAAGGAAGGCAAGGGGCAGATGGATATGGGTACAAGCGGTTGAGAAGGTTTCATAGCCAAGGCTGAACCTGAGCCAGGCCCTAAAACATAGAACTTTAACAGGCAGAAATTGAAAGGGGCATGAGCAGAGGCCAGAAGGTAAGAGAGAGCATAGGTCAGTGGGGAGACTGGACAGGGCCTTACGCAGAGCAGACAGGTGGCGTCAGCCATACTTGGGAGGGTCTTAAATGCTATCCTTATATAATTTTAAGTTATAAAACGTTTGTGAACATGATTAAAGTATTTTAATTTTAATCTGGAGTATGACTTAAAATGTATTTTCATAAGAAACTGTTTTAGAATTAGTTACATAATTTTAAGTTATAAAACATTTGTGAACATGATTAAAGTATTTTAATTTTAATCTGGAGTATGACTTAAAATGTATTTTCATAAGAAACTGTTTTAGAATTACTTAGAGGAGGAGTCAGAACAGAAAAACATAGAGTAATTACAGTGGTGATGTTGTAAACCAGAGTGGCCCATAGACCCCTGGGGGTCCCTGACAACCTTTCAGAGGATCTTTGAGATTAAAATTATTTTCATAATACTTCTAAGATGATATTTGCTTATTTCACAGTGTTGACATTTGCACTGATGGTACAAATGCAATGGTGAGCAAAACTGCTAGTGTTGAGACAGTGGGACCAAAGTGTACTAATAGCATTGTATTAAAAAAACACACACACAGCTTTATTGGGGTATAACTGATATATAATAAACAGTATATATTTAAGGTGAACAGTTTGATTAAGTTTTACATATACATACACCCAAGAAATTATCACCACATTCAAGATGACAAACATTTTGATCATGTCCAAAAGTTTCCCAGTGTCCCCTTCATAACCTGTCTCTCCCTATACCCTCATTCTCAGACACCACTGATGTAGTACTTTCTGTCACTGCAGGTTAGTTTGGCAGTTCTAGAATTTCATAGAAATGGAATCATATAGTAAGTACTCCTTTTTCATGCTAATACTATTCAAAGGAGGAGACAGACATAGTTAACATCAGAACAAGGAAACCCAAGGTAGAGAGGGTCATTTTATCACAATAAAAGGTCAATTCACCAAGCGGACATAATAATCCCAAATGTGTATGAACCCAATAACAGTTTCAAAATACGTGAACAAAACTGACAAATCTAAAGTGAGGAAAACACAAATATACAATTATAGCAGGGGGATTTCAATACCTCTGTCTCTATAATGGTTAAAACAAATATACAGAAAATCAGTAAGGATACAGGAGACTTGAACAATCCACTTGATTTAATTGAAATTTATAAAACACTCCACCCAACAACAGAAAACACATTATTTCCAAGTGCACATGGAACGTTTATCAAGATTGATTATATGCTGGGCCATAAGACAAGTTTCAATAATTTAAAAGGGTTTAAGTCATACAAAGTATGTTCTCTCACCACAACAGAATTAAATTAAAAATTCATGACAAAAAGATAGCTGAAAAATCCCCAAATATTTGAAATTAAACATTACACTTCTAAATAATCCATAAGTCAAATAGTAAATCACAAGGAAAATTAGGAAATATTAGGCTAGTCTTTGACTGTAAGTCAAGGCTGAAGAGATATGCTAAGCAACACTCTGCAAGTAAGAGACAGGGAGGCCCAATATTAGCCTTGGTATAATTTAGTTGCTTAAAAAGAAAAGTGCCGTCTGTCAGTGCATTAATGGTATGATGTCCGGGTCATGGAATGTTACAATTCCATGGATCCAGGTTCCGTGTAGACTGTGTCTGGGGTTCAGTTTGGGAGCCAGGCTTTAGGCCTGTTGACAAATAAAGGAAATTGAGAGAAGAGCAATTGGAAGGAAAAGTTAATGCTGCTGCATCTAGGTTAAAAAAAAAAAAAACAAAGGAGAAACTGGACAGTCTTTCTGATAACTTAAAAATAGCAATTTTTGGCAGGAAATAAACTTGTTCTCTTTAGTTATAGAAAGCAAATCTAGGATCCTCCTCTGTAAGCTACCAGGAAGTAGATACTGATTTTGTAGTAAGTGGTCAACCAGCTAGCTACTTTCCCTCCCAAGCTAGCTACTTGTTGCTCTTTTCAGGGATGGTGTAGAATAGAACTTTCTGAGAATAGATGATTTTTAAAGATTTTTCCAACTCTTGAGGTATGTATGAATAGACTCCAGGACAGATCACCCTACTGATCACCCTTTTTGGTTTTACAGATGTAGCACCCAAACAGGGCCTCCTGTTTCTAGCAAGACTCAAGACAGATTTCTGGGCCCGCATTGACTTCAGACATTTGACTATCCATAAGTAGCTAAACTTACTTGGGAAGAGAATCCCAACTCTCAATGCTGTCTATTTTTACACTGATAATTTTGCTTTTTTTTTTTTTTTTTTTTTGAGACAGGGTCTTGCTCTGTCACTCAGGCACTCAGGCTGGAGTGCTGTGATGCAAACACAGCTCACTACAGCCTTAACCTCCCAAGCTCAAGTGATCCTCCCTCCTCAGCCTCCTGAGTAGCTGGGACCACAGGTGCATGCCACCACACCCAGCCAATTTGTTAAAAAAAAGTTTTTGTAGAGACAGAGCCTCACCAAACATTGCCCATGCTGGTCTTGAACTCGTGGACCCAGGCAGTCCTCCCACCTCAGCCTCCCAGATTGCTGGAATTACAGGCATGAGCCACCGCACCTGCCTGACAGTTTTGCTTTTTAAGTCATTACTGTTAGACAAGAGGCCAGGGAAGCCTCTCCTCAGTTTCTCATACAGTAACCTCACCCTGTAGAAAAATCTTTCTTCAGTGATTCTTTCCAAAGCAGGGCTCTAGAACAGAGTTTTTCATGTGGGGTTGGTCTGTCACTTCTTTGAAAGTATATATGAAATTTCATGTGTGCTTTTTCTGAGGAGAAGGGGCTTTGGTATTCATTAGATTCCTGCAGGGATGTATCTATAAGATTAAGAATCACATAACCTGTCTCTTCTTAGCTAAGACAAGTCTCTTTTTTCCTTTTTATACTGAATGGCTTTCAGCTACCTTTAGTTAAATTCTTCAGACTGAGGTGTGGTAAATTGTTCAACAAGGACCAGGTTAATTGGAAGCCTCCCCTAAGCTCCCTGCTTGGGTGTAGGGCCCTCCTGCTGTGATCTTAAAGCATTTCCTGCATATTTGTGTCAGAGCACTTGTTACATCATGTTGAAAGGCTCTGTTTATAGGATTATCGCCCATTATTAGATTTGAAGGGTAGGCCTGTGTTACATTAATTTTTGTATCCCCAACACCCAGCATCACACCAGGTGTATGCTCAAAAGTGTCATTGGCCTGAACTATTTTAACCATCATAAGTCAACAGATTCTTCTTTCCCTCCCAAGCAGCCAGTGTGTTCCAAGGTCTAACCCTGAGCCTGGTACTAAGTTAGGCATTGAGAAAACAGGTGTAAGCTCCCAGTATGGAGCTTATAGGCTATATGCAGAGAGAACAGGATTTTTACCACCCACTGGAACTGCCACATGTGAGCCATATGCATTTACAGTGGTGCTGACCTTGCAGAAATTCCCCCTTCTATGTCAGACATTAGTTATGTGCACGTATTCAACCATTTTCATCACTCAAAACAAAAATGAAAAAAAAAGTGTCCTTTCTAGTCTTCCTCAAAACCATCCATTAAATTTCTCTTTAAAATCCTTTCTCTTTGAATACAGCTGTTAATGTTTTCCCTCTAAAAATAGAAAATTTAGACGACAGTTACTGATAAAAGGAGTGTCAGCATTGAGAATGATGTTCTGCACATAGAAGTGGGTTTTTTTTCTTTGCTTTTGTTTTTTAAAACCGAAAGGAAAATGTCATGAATAAAATAAAAATAAGGCAGAACCATCACGCCTGGTTCACTAGTATGTTCTTTTTCTTTTCTAGCTTATAAATGTGTTTAATCACATGGATTTTGGTTTATGTGTGACCCTATTTTTCTGTGCTGCAAATGCACTGTCGGCTTCTAAAAGTATAGGCTTTTCCCAGTAGTTGACTTGGGCAGGATTTGCCCACAGAACCAGGCATATGAAGAGTCTAAGTCCAGAGCACTGTGCTGTCTCTGTTCTAAAGATCAGTGCACTTAAGAAGTTCATGACTTTGGGGAGTATATTGAAAGCCATCCATGGATGTATATTTCAAAAGATGTATTTTGACACCCTCACCTGAAGACTGATCTAGTAGGTATGAGCTAAGGCTCCAGCATTGATAGTTTTAAGTAACCCCACTAATGTAGGAGAAGGCTGCTTTTATGTGGTCATTGAAGTACACAAAGTTAGTAAGTTGCATATATACACAAATATATGCACTGTTTAGAGGGAATAAGGATTTCTGACTTCCTCGGTTGCGTCTCAGAGATATTTGAAATAATGACGTTTCCGCTGCATTCACTGTTCTAACTGCCCAAAACACGCTTTCCCTAAATATCAGCAGAATCCTCTCTGTTTCCAACTCTAAATGTAAGCTTCACCTGAGTGGGCATTTTGTCTCTTTTGTTCACTGATTCATTACAAGCTTCCAGAACAGTGCCTGGCATGTTGTAAGTAGTCAGTAAATATTTGTTGAATGATTACTATTAGTGTGGTTATTCAAATATATTATTGGCTAAAAAGATGTCTTGAACTGCCCTGGAAACCTAACCTCTTCCATCTGTAGCATTTTCCATAATAGAATATCCCAACTGCCAAATAACAGATGTGCAAGTGAAAATGGGCAACATTACCATACAGAGAAGTTGGTTAGTTCTTGATGAATTGCAACTTTATTTCAAAACAGGATGTGAAATGGTCTGACTTCGGGTTTCCTGGAAGAAATGGTCAGGAAAGTACGTTGTGGATTGGCTCCTTGGGAGCCCACACACCCTGTCATCTGGACTCCTATGGTTGTAACTTGGTATTCCAGGTACAAGGAAGGTAATGTGTGTGCGTGTGTGTGTGTGCACCTGTGCATGCATACATCAGGGGTAGCAGAGAGAATAGGCAGTACCCCAAGGTGTAGTCCCAGCCCCATTCTGTCAGCCTGCCTCATGATTGGGGTAGACCTCTTAACCTCTGGTTTTGGTTTCTCCTCTGTGAAAAGAGAACAGTTAAAATGATGGTTTACAGATGAGTGCCTTGCCATGATCAGATCAGGATTGTCTTCAGAGAGCTGATTCTAGAATTCTGGGATTCCACTCCCAGGTCAGCTAGACAGCTCTCTGCTTGGTGTTTTTTTTTTCTTTTTTTGTAAATTAGAGACATTTGAGACAGAGTCTTGCTCTGTTGCCCAGGCTGGAGTACAATGCGTGATCCTAACTCCTAGGCCTCAAGCCATCCTCCCGCCTCAGCCTCTCAAGTACCTAGGACTATAGGTGTGTGCCACTATGCCCAGCTAATTTTTTAAAAATTTTATTTAGAAATAGAGTCTTTCTACGTTGCTCAAGCTAGTCTTGAATTCCTGGCCTCAAGCCATCCTCCTGCTTTGGCCTCTCAAAGTCCTGGTGTGAGTCACTATGCCCAGCCTATGCTTAGCTTTTCTTTTTTACAGAAGAGTTTGTAGTTTTCAAACTTTTATTTTAAAATGGGAACACCCTTTCTCCAAATCTAAATAAGTAAGAGCAGAGCAGTTTGTTGAAAGGAAGAGGCTCCACTGTTGCCCTCAAGCTCCCCTCCAAGGGATGCCAGCGATCCTGATTTGAAAAATACTGGACCCTTTAAACTCTAAATTTCAGTTTGTGCCTACCTGACACAATACAGTGTATTGTTACCTTAGGTCAGTTTTTGTCTCCATCTATCTGTGCACTCTAGAAGGGATAGGCAGTGCTTCTGGTTTCTGGAGTTCTATGAGAGTGCAAGTGTTTGTGCCACTTGGAGGATGTACTCAGATGTATGTGCAGCTTTATTTTCCCCTAATTAATTGTGCCCCAGTCTTTTCTCCTGGTCATGTAGGATATTTACAGGGCAGCACAGAGAGTAAAACAGAAAAGGCCATGTGCAAGTTCTCAGACCTATTAGATGTGAAAAGGATTGTGAGTAGATTCAGGAGAAACAGTCAGTATGTCTGTGGATGCATTTCACATGTGAAGAACTCTGAAAATTACAGAATGGTAGAAGTTAGTCCACTCTCTGATGCATTCCGTCTTTATTAAAGGGCATAGAATGTGTCAGGTACATAGCTACATGCTGTGGATGCAAGAGTCAATCAAATGAGTGTGGTCTCAACCCTTGTGGAGTTAACAGGCTAAAACCTTAAACCTGGTAAGGGAGACAACATTTTAAGTAGCTGCTGTCCATGTATTCTGAATTGGGAAACAAGCCAAAGAAATTCAAGTTGGAAAAACATTATCAAAAAATACCTGAATTCTTTCTATGATATAAAGTTAATATCACTTTATTTT
>NW_012116377.1:10646975-10650865 GCF_000951035.1 Colobus angolensis palliatus
CCTCAGATGTCTTCCCCCTATTGGCATAAAGCACAGGTGTGTCTAGTGTTTTGTGAGTTAGAATTTATTACCTCCATTTTCAAAACTGTTTTAAGTGACAAACATTTGACAGTTTTCTTTTTGAAAATTCCTACGTTATACTGCTTTATTTATGTGGTGTTATTTGTACATGTCCACTCCCTAATGGAGTAACTTAACAAATGTTTAACTTAAGGAATTTATAACCCAAACAGGGAGAAGTCTGAAAACTATTTGGTGGATGGAACTATGAGTGTTTGCTCTGCATAAGATGAGAATACAGATATTTGAAAGCATGGGGGTTATTGTGAATAGCTCTAGAGTCAGGGATGAAAACTATGAGAAGGCAGACTTTGATTTGAGATAAGAAAGAATGATCTTACGAACTAGATTCTGTCCCAGCAATGTACTAGGCTGCCTCAGGGTGTCCTGAGACATCCATGAGGCAGCCCCTTAGTTACAACACAGCCTTCCACTCAGTATCTGCAAAGGGATTCTAGCGCTGAGTCAGAGATGGCCAGGTGACCACTGATGGTGCCTGTATTCCCTTAGGGATCGAATTTAAATGAGTAAAAATGAACACTTAGCTTTTGCCTTCTTACATGTTTTGTCTTAAGATCAGAGTACTAACTTGTATCTTTTTTTTCTTTTTAATTAGGAAACGATGGCATCTCTTTCCTCCTGAAGATACTCCTTTCCTTTATCCAACTAGAATCCCTTATGAAGAATCTAGTGTGTTCAGTAAAATCAATGTTGTCAATCCTGATTTAAAGCGTTTTCCTGAGTTCCAGAAAGCTCAAAGACATATGGTTACACTGAGCCCAGGACAGGTAATAAGGCTTTAAAACTTTAATGACCTGCCAGGGGACACCACAGCTGTAACTCTCTCAAGTCCTTATGCTGTGTGCTTCCCCTCCCTGCGCAGTACAAATGAGAATGGCTTCCTTCCCTCTGCTCTGCTGTTGGAAGGTAGCTGCCCAGCTGTAGGCTTCAGACACGTACACCTTTGCTTCACAGGTCCTGGAAAGGAAATAGCAAGAGGGAACACAGCTCCTCCTATTGGTAAAGACGAGAATGGACTTTGGAGGAAGACAGTCTGCAGAGTCATTTTCATTTAGGTCAGGAGAAAATCTTCAAGGCATGGGTACTTGAGCATCTCTGGAACATTTAATCACAGTTAATATCTGTTCAATTATGATAGAACTGAACCCAAACACATAAACACAGGTCGGAATGCATCCAGGTGTGGGCCAACAGGGGCAGAAGGAACTGAGAATGTTTACTTTTAAGCAAGAATGGATGTTGTTTTCATAAATTACTAACTCTGAAACATTTCCAAAGGTATTGTACATAGTGCTGCTTCCCAGTGAGGAAAATTTCTTTTTCAACATTGGCATTTGCTGTCTGATATTTCATTAATAATTTGAAAGGTTTTCTTAGTCACTTAAAGAGACTTTATTCTCTTGATTATCCCTTTCCCTTGCCTGTCTTCCTTCCATTGTACCTGTCTCACTTGCTCTTTTCCTGCTTCCTTCACTCAGGTATTATCGACTCAAACAATTTCACTTGATTGAGTTGCCTCAACCTGTTAGTCACTCTGCATTCCCCTCTCCCCACAGCCCTTGACAACAACTAATCTTTTTCTATGTCTGTAGATTTGCCCATTCTGGACATTTCACATGGTGCAATATTATAATACAGGGCCTTCTGTGTCTGACTTCTTTCACATAGCATAATGTATTTAAGGGTCATCCACATTATAGAATGTTACTGGCACTTCATTTCTTTTTTATGGCTTAATAATATTCCATTGTGTGGATATACAACATTTTGTTTATCCGTTCATCAGTTGATGGACATTTGGGTTGTTTCTGCATTGTTGGCTATTATAAGTAATGCTGCTTTGAACATTCATGTACAAGTTTTGTGTGTACCTATGTCTTCATATGTACACATATGTTTTCAATACTCTTGGGTATACCTAGGAGTAGAATTGCTGGGTTATATGGTAACCCTCTGTTTAACTTTTTGAGGAGTTGTCAAACTATCTTCCATAGCAACTGTACTATTTTATATTCCCACCAGCATTGTATGAGGGTTCTAGTGTCTTCACATCTTTCCCAACACTTGTTTTTCTTTTTTATGATTATTTTTACAGCCATTCCAGAGAGTGTGAAGTGGTTGCCAATCATTTTCTCTTCTGTCTTTAGTAGCCAAATTTGAATGACTGGTTTTGTCCATTGTATCAGTTTTCCTTACCTCCTGTCCATTCTTTAATCCACTCAAACCCAGCTCTTTCTCTCACCACTTTATTGAAACTTTACTCTGATAGGACATGCATAACCTACTTATGACTATCAAGTGGACTTTTGTAGTTTCCAGTTTTCCTGAAAGGATCTTTCTATTTCCCAGTCCTGCCTTGTTCATAGCAAATACCAGTAGTTTCCTAAATCTGAAGCCCAAAAGCTTCATATCATCTCCATCTGCTCTGCTCTCAATAGGAAATCTCATACTGAGTCTGGATAGATGCCATCCTTCTTGACTCTGCCCATTGCTTTTGTTTATTATACCTTCCTATTTATATCTTAACATTTAATAAGTGGGCCTTTGCAGGTATCTCCTGTCCTTCTCAGACTCTCTCGATACCACTATTTTTAACCATCCCCCTACTTAGAATTTCTCAGTGACTCCTAATGCCCACCAGATAAAATCTAAATTCTTATTTTGAAGTCCACTGTCCCTAAACTAATTCCCCTACCTTATCTCCCATTATTCCCTCTGTGATAGTAAGACTGACCTACTAGTCCTACCTCCCTCTCCTGTACCTCTTATCCTTCCTGGCGTGTCTTCATTCTTTTCTCAGTCTGAATTCTCTCCTAGCCTGGGTTCAAATCACACTTCCTCCATCCATGTTGCCCCTGACCTCCCTATTTCATGCCTGTTTCACCTACCTCTGAAATTCTCAAACACCATTGTCCTCTAATTTACCACTTCTGTAATGCCACCTTTCTTTACTTTATGTTCTCATTGGCTAGATTTCGAACTGTGAGAAAACAGAAGCCATGTCCTATGTGTTTTACCTATGCCCTTTCTCAGAATGCATGCAACTATTTTGTGATGGAAAGGAGGAAAAATTAGAATCTCAGAATCATGTACTAAGATTTAGGCGCAAACAAAGAAGGCCCAAGATTAAAGAGAATACAGATGCTGGCAGTATCCTTTGTAGAACATGTGAACTTGTCAATAAAAAAGGAGTAAAAGGAAAAAAGGATTGTGGGGTTGTTTTTCTTCGCTTTTCTCCAGCAATATTATTGTGAATTCATTTGTATTCCTTTTTTTCGTAGCAGCCTCAATTAGGATCTGAGTCTGACATAAAAATGAAATATCCTGTTCTCTTGCTAACCATTCTTTGTTTGGTTTTCAGGTTCTGTTTGTTCCCAGACACTGGTGGCATTACGTAGAATCCATTGATCCTGTCACTGTCAGTATAAACTCATGGATTGAACTGGTACTTTTTCATTTCGTTTTGTTTTTTTTAAGTAAGTGCAAATCATACTTTTAAAAGATATATAAGGTCTGGCTGTACAACTTGGTAATTAATTTTTTTAACCAATGCTTCAGTATTTTTTTGTTGCAGTGCACTATTAACTTATGCATTCTGTCCTCTGTTAATGGATGTTTAGGTTGGAAATTGGAATTTTAGTGGTGTGCCACTCTCTTTCTTTTAAGGACACAGAATGGGCCTGATGCTGGCAGGTAGGGTCCTTTCCCTTGACCAGTGTTGTTAGGAAAATTGTGTTGGGTCTGGCCAGATTTGCCGATATGTGTCCCTTGTTGCCACTCCTCTTCTATACCGTCTGGGCTGGAAATAC
>NW_012116377.1:10651125-10729022 GCF_000951035.1 Colobus angolensis palliatus
CCGCCCATCTCGGCCTCCCAAAGTGCTGGGATTACAGGCTTGAGCCACCGCGCCGGGCCAGTACCTGCTTCTTGGTTCAAGGTCATTACTAATTGCAGAATTCTGTCTTGGCTTCTACGTATTCTCAAAGCGGAGTCTTTCTTTCAGTGCTAGATTTTTATCATTTCATTTCTGCCAGAGGCCTTTCCTTCTGTGTGTTATGCTTAATCCTGGTTGCCTGCTCTGTTTAACAATTAGAATAGCTGCTTGTTATGCTCAAGTCTCTCTCTTCAACTGGGGCCATAATTGCAGCTGCCTCTTTTTAACCAGAGGCCCTGACTGCATCTCTGCTCTCCTTGACCTGAAGCCTGGATTGCATGTCTCTGCTCTGTTTGACAGCCGCATCCTCTCTCTAGTCTAGTTTTTCCTATCCTTTCGTAATAGGAATGGCTTTGGAATCAGTGGAACAGAAGGAATATTGTAACAAAGCTATATTGTGTGGGCTTAGACAAGAGTTGTAGCCCTTGAGGCTTAGGTAAGAGGTATGGCAGGAGATCAGTAACATAACAGAAATTTTACCTACAGCATGCTGAACGGGAGTTGCAGCAGATGTTAAGGTAGAATCCATGGGGAACTTCCACTCCCAATGCCAAAGTCGTATCTACAATAGCCCTGACAGGTGCTTCACCTCCCAAGGAAGTTCACTTGTTGTTAAAGAATAGAGCTGTCATCTTTTTAAAATGTTTGAAAATACCTCCAAGTGTTTCCATAATCTTTTCTTCTTCCATGCCCAAAAACTCTTACTGTCTTTAATGGGGTGTTTTTATGTGACTTTTTCCTTTTTCCAGACTTTTTACGATTCTGGCCACAGACTTTGGAATCAGGCAACTTTAAGATACAAGTTACCTTTGTTAGCTGTCTAACATAGATAGTTACTTAATCTCTTCAAGCCTCCATTTTCTTGTAAAATGAGGATTATAATTGAACCCACCTCAGTAGAGTGGTTGTGAGGTTAAATTGGAGAACACATTGTAAAAACATCTGATATAGTGCATGGCATATGGGAGGTATTTAAAAAGTAGAAATTGCTGTGAGGAGGAGGGAGAGTTATTATGTCTGGAATAGTTCTCTTAATATATGGTGCCTAAAACTGAGTATCAGTGGGCCTTATTTGGTAGAGTATAAGATTTCTACCCCACATGATCTCCATCCTAAATATTTCCAGTGCTGCTTGTAATATTGGGTTAATTTTTTTAGTAATCTCATTTCACTTTAGTTTCATATTCAACTCTAAAATGTCGGTGCTTTTTTTCAGATGATCTGCTGTCAGGCAGGTTGAATCCTATCCTGTACCTATGAAGCTGATTTTAATTCTAAATCCAGTATTTCACAGTCATCCCTGTTAGTTTTCATCATGTTGGTTTGGTTGAGCATTCCAGCTTGACAAGATAATTTTAAATTTGGGTCTTATCTGTCCTTTAAGTGAAACTTCAAGCTGGCCTGTGCCCTTTTGATACATCCCCATTAATTAGACTTTGAGTGTATCCTGGCTTTCTGGCACAGGAAGATATCCCAGGATACCCTTTTTTCTTTAGTGCCCCAAACTTGGAAGTCTATAATTTCTCCAGGTAGCCACAGTTCTTTTTGTAGGGAATGGCCTTTAGAAACTGAGATCTCAGCTCTAAAGCTGTTCATTGCTCCTGGGTGTCACTGTTTCTAGGCTCTTTCAGTGATGTAGCTAGAATATGAGATAGATAGATGATTGATTGATGATTGATTGATAAATATTGATATATTTCTAATTCATGTGTTTAAAAAATATATCTAGACAGGTAATGTGCTGACGTCATAACAAGGCTTAAGGGAGGCATGTCTCACACATGAGCATGACACCCAATCATCAGACTTTTGAATTATAAAAGTATCTAATTCAAGTTTAACATGATGGAATTTTTTCTTATTTGTTTCTGTATTTTTATCTCTTCTCTTACACTGAAAATCTGGGTCCTTAAAAACAGTAACATAAGGCCGGGCTGGGTGGCTCACGCCTGTAATCTCAGCACTTTGGGAGCCGAGGTGGGCGGATCATGAGGTCAAAAGATCGAGACCATCCTGGCCAACATGGTGAAACCCCATCTCTACTAAAAATACAAAAATTAACTGGGCATGATGGTGCGCACCTGCAATCCAGCTATTCAGGAGGCTGAGGCAGGAGAGTCGCTTGAACCCAGGAGATGGAGGTTGCAGTGAGCCGAGATCAAGTCACTGCACTCTGGCCTGGCAACAGAGCAAGTCTCCGTCTCAAAAAAAAAAAAAAAAAACCAGCAATATACTTACTTGTTTGCTGTATCCAGCAATATATTTTTTAAGATGTCAAATTAGGCTGGACGTGGTGGCTCACACCTGTAATCCCTGCACTTTGGGAGGCCGAGGCAGGCATATCACAAGGTGAGGAGATCGAGACCATCCTGGCCAACATGGTGAAACCCCATCTCTACTGAAAAAAACTACAAAAAATTAGCCAGGCATGGTGGCACGTGCCTGTAGTCCCAGTTAGTCAGGAGGCTGAGGCAGGGGAATCACTTGAACCCAGGAGGCAGAGGTTGCAGTGAGCCGAGATCGCACCATCACACTCCAGCCTGGTGGCAGAGCAACACTCCATCTCAAAAAAAAAAAAAAAGATGTCAAATTTATATTTCCAAAATTCAAATACAAATATTACTACTAACCATAAAGCTTGCCAGTAAAAATTAAAATTTCTTTGCAATTCTTTTTATTATTAGACTGTATCTATCACTAAGAGGGATAGATACAAAGTCCTTTATTCAGGAGTCATTGTGAAGGACTTCTTTTCATTTATGGTTATTTTACTAATTGGATATTTAGTTAAGTTCATTTGTTTCAGTTTGTTTTCAATTTTAGGATCTACTTTTTTAAAATTTTGATCTAATTTAATATTTTGAATATGTAGAACATTTAACTTGTCAAAACTATATTAAAAGTTATACTCAGGGAAGTCTGCCTTTCATCCCTGTTCCATCCACTCCATTTTTCCCAACCTTGATAGAGATCCATTTTTATTCATTTCTGGTTTATCATTTCCAGTGTCTCTTGTAAACATATAGCTATATATAAAATTAAGTAATTTTACATATATATTTATATATGTAATTTTCGTATATATGTATATATTTTACATATGTATATTTATATATGTAAATAAGTATGTAAACAGTCTTATATGTACAAAGTGCATAAGCATATAAATACATCTTTATATACTTATTTATTTATATACTTATTCAAGTATATTTTTTATTTTCTATCCTTTATTCCACAGAAAGTAATAAACCATAGTGTTCCACAGCTTGCTTTTTTCAACAATAATATCCTGAATTTCACTACATAATAGTAAAGAGAAACATTCATATTTTTCTTCAACCACTGTCTAGTACTTCATTATATGAGTGCTCTACTGTTAATTAGTTCCTTTAAGGATAGATGTTTGCATTGTTTCCAGTCTTTTGTAATTACAAATAATGCCACTGAATAACCTTGTGCATATGTTGTTTTATATTTGTTGAAGTGTGTCTTTGGGGAAGATCTTAACACTGGATTTGCCATGTCTTAGGGTAAATGTATCTTTAATTTTGTTAGGTTTTGCCAAATTCAGCTTCATTGTGATTGTGCCATTTTGCATTTCCATTAGTAGTAAATGAAAGTGCTTGTTTCCTCCACAGCCTCACCAGCAAAATCTGTTGTTGAACTTTATTGTTTTTGAGTCATAATTAGAAACCAAGGTCATATGACCTTTTCCAGGTCATAAAGGAATTCACCAATGTTTTATGTTAGAATTGAGATTGTTTCATGTTTTTTGCATTTAGATCTCTTATCCATTTGGAAGTTTTTCACTAGGATATAGTATAAGGTTGAGATCTAATTTTATCTTTTCCAAAATGATAATAGGATTGTCAGGACCAGCATTTATTTTAGTCTGTTTTCCCTTATGATTTGAAATGTCTGTTTCATCATATACTAGATATCTGAACGTATGTGGGTCTATTTTGTCCATTGGTCTTTCTTCCTGTCTATTTAGTGAGGTCTTACGTTTTAACATCAGTAGGACTAACCATTGCTTTTTTCTGCAGGGTTTTCCTGGCTATTCTTGCCTCTGTTTTTTTATGTATTCTTTAAAACCAGCTTGTCTAGCATCAGAAAAAAAAAAACTATTGAATTTTTTAATCCATATTAAATTTTATCTGAGCTTTATGATTTTGAATTGTCCTGTCCACAAATTAGGTACCTTTCCACATATCCAAGTCCAGGTTTCCTCACATAAGCTTTGCACATTTCTTTTAAATGTTTATTCCTAAACACAGTAGTATCTCCTTATTCTTGGGGGATATATTCCAAGAACCCCAGTTACTGAAACCCTGAATGTTACCAAACTCGATTGTGATCAATCAACACTTTTCTGTTCATGCCTTCCACCTACAAATGTAATGTCTTAACTAAGATGCAAACTTAATCCATTTTAACTAAGCACTTATGCACTGTGGCTGCAGCTTTTGCAGTTTGAAGTGTGATAGCAAAGCTACCATAATTTTTTCTCTTCACAGTTTTGTAGATAGAAGATTTGTTCCCATAGACCTTAGTAACCTCAGCATGCTGTTTTTTTCTCTCATTAAGTTGAGAACTTTCACCTTTTCACTTAAAGGAAGCACTTTTCGCCTTGTCTTTGGCATATCCAAATTGCCAGCATCACAACTCTTGTACTATGGGGCCATTATCAAGTAAAATAAGGGTTCCTTGAATATAGGCCCTGCAAATACCACGACAGTGATCTGATCACTGAGCTAACTACCGAGTGACTCAAAGGCAGGTAACATGTACTGTGTAGAGTGGAATGGTGGGAGATTTCATCACACTACTCAGAATTGCATGAAATTTAAAGCTTATAAATTGTTTATTTCTGGATTTTTTCATTCAATATTTTCTGACTGAGATTACCCACGGGTAACTGAAACCATAGAAAGCGAAACTGCAGGCAAGGAAGGACTGCCATATTTCATCTTTTTTCGCTGCTAGGGTAAGGTCTTCTCTTCCATTCTGTCTTCTAAGTGGATATTATTAGTGTATATGATAGCTATTGATTTTTGTGTTAATTTGAATTATTTTATTTTGTGGTAGTTTTATATTGACTTTCTGGGATTTTCAGGTATCTCTCAGATTACCTGAAAATTAAGATAGTTTTTCTTCTTCCTTTCTAATTTGTTTGCCTATGATTGTGGGGTGGGGGTGGAGATTTGGTCTGATTACATTGGCTAATCCATCCAATTCATTAATAACAGTGGAGATAGTGGGCATCCTTGCCTTGTTCCTGACTATGAAATGCTAGATTTGGGGCTGAGTTGTATGTGTTTTATCATATGAAGTATCCATCAATTTCTATTTCGTTACTTTTTGTTTTTTAAAATCGGGAAAAGGTATTGAATGTTGTTGAATTGATAAAGAAGATTACATAATATTCTTCTTTAGTAAACATTTAGTAGTGCAATAAATTTTATCAATTGGTTGCCTAATATTGATTCATCTTTAATTTCTGGAGCAAATACCACTTGGTTGTGATATACAGTTTTCTAATTTACCATAGGATAGTGTTTGTTCATATTTTATTTAGATTTGAATTTACGTGACTTCAGTAACATGAATGACTTCACCACAGTGTTTTTAAAAGACTCATTATATACTGTTAAGTAATCTTTTCTATAATTTTCCAAAGAATTAGTATCATTGAGTATAAACAGACTCCATACTTAGAAGTGTGGTAGCTAAGAACTTCATGCTGATTTCAAATGGATGATTTCTGTCCTTCACCAAACCAGACCTCCAGTTCCTTCTTCAACATCTTTCTGTCTAATTCTGTTTGAAGGCCACTCATTCTTTATTGAAAAACTGGAATGCACAATTGGAGTTACATAATCCTATCTTTCTCCGTCATATGTTGCTTTTATCATTGTCTCTTCAACATTGGACAATAATTCCTTCTTTTTGCCAAATTTAGCTCCAAAAAGCTCTTAGGTTTTAGAGCCTACCGTACTTATATAACTCAGGTTAACTCCAGGTTCTGATATTGCTTTCATGAATAACGTATTTGGAAAAGAGTAGAGATTTTAGCCCTGTTCGAGTGGTGCTGTGTGCTTCCCGATCCCTTCCCTATCTATTCCGTTCACTCTTCTCATTCTCTTGTTTCAACAAAAAAGTTTTGTCACATTATCTGTCCATCTATCCATCTGTCTTATCTCTGTACACATATGCACACATATATATTTTTTTCTATTGGTTCTCTTTCTTTGGAGAACCTTGACTGATATACCATGTGACCCAGCAATTCCATTTCTAGGTGTATACCCAAGAAAAATGAAAATGTAGGTCCACACAAAAACTTCTACATGAATGTTCACAGTAATAGTATTCATAATAGCCCAAAGTGACACAACTCAAATATCAATCATCTGATAAGTGGATAAAATGTGGTATATGTGTACAATGGAATATTTTTCAAATATCACAAGAAGTGAAATACTGATGCATGCTATCGCATGGCTAAATCTTACGGTGTATAATGAATCTAATGCTATATGTTATATCTGTATCTGGTTATCTGGCTACATCTTCTGTTGGTTCTGTTTTTCTGAGGAACTCTGATATACCATTTGATCCAGCAATTCCATTCCTATGAGTATATATGTAGATAGATATCTTTACATGATATCTACATGTCTGTAAATGTAGATATCTATATAATACCTAGAAATGTCTGTATTTATATAGAGAACAAGAGATTGAGATTTACTTTAAGGAATGGGCTTACTTGATTGTGGGGGCTGGCATGTCTGAAATTTGTAGGGCAGGCTGGCAGGCTGGAAACTCACATAGGACTTCTATTACAGTGTTGAGGCAGAATTTTTTTCTCTTAAGACATCTCAGGTTTTGCTCTTAAGGACTTCAACTAATTGGATGAGGACCACGCACATTATTGAGTGTAATCTCCTTTACATAAAGTCAGTTGATTGTAAATGCTAGTAATATCTTCAAGATATCTTCACAGCAACATCCAGATTATTGTTTGACCAAACAACTGAGCACTATAGTCTAGCCAACTTGACTCAAAATTAATCATTACATATGGTAACTCTGTGTTTAACTTTTGAGGAACTCCCAGGTTTCTGAAGCACCATTTTACATTCCCACCAGCAATGTATGAAGATTCTGATTTCTCTGCATCCTCACCAACACCTGTTAATATCTGTCTTTTTTTTATTAGTGCTGTCCTAGTGTGAAGGTATCTCATCATGGAGATTTGCCTTTTTAATTTCAATATTGTGTTTCTAAGATTCATTTGTGCTGTCACATGTAAGCTGTTCATTCATTTTCACTGTGATATAATACTGTGTTAAGATACTCCGTAATTTATTCATGATTAATATTCATGCTATTTTAATTACTATTCATATATTAATATATGTATATATATCAATAACTTATATTTATAATAATTTATACATTATTCATTGTTCTATTGATGGATGATTCGGTGTTCAATTTTTTGCTTCTATGAACAGAATATTCTTACACATGTTTCCTGGCACACATGTGCAAGAGTTTCTCTAGACTGTGTATAAATCTCGGAGTGGTATTGCTGGTCCGTAGACTCAAGTTTACGTGATAATGCCACCCATGTTTTCCAAATGTCTCTATCAGTTTGCTTTCTCATTAGTGTATAAGACTTTTGTCTCTCAATGTCCCACGTGGAACCATCGGGCCCCTTTTTGCCAATTTCATGGGTTTCTCAATTTGCACTTCCCTGGAGGCTAAACATGTCTTCATATGTTTATTAGTCACCTGATTGCTCCTTTTAAAAATGCTGGTTATTGTGTCTTTTGCCCCTTTTTAAAAATTTGCTCATTTCTCTTATTGGTATGTGTAGATTCTTTATTCTTCACATTAGTATTTTATCAGTTATATATGTTACAGGCATCTAGTTTGTTTTTTTCCTTTGTGGTGTTTTTTGGTAAACAGAAGTTGTTGATTTTAATGCAGTTCCTCATTAATGCTATACCTTATGCTTATTCTGTCTTAAGAAAGCCATGTTTAGATGGATAGCCATCTCATTCTTGTAGCCAAACATGTTTATTGTAATTTTTCTTCCATCTCTGAAATAATTTGCTTGTCAGACTCTATAGGGATTATTCCTCTGTATGTGGTACTTTAAAAAAAACTTTAAACATGTCAAATAATGGAAAAGATTGGAGAAAATATCATAAGGTGATTGATACTTAAGGCCGTGTCTTATAGATAGAATACATACTTAAATTTGGTGAAATATTCTGCAGCTCTTCTAGATGGCAGGTGATAGTAAATACACAAAAATTGTGGTTCTACCGATAGCATATTCATTCCTTCTATAACAAAATTTGTATTGAGAGAACAGAAGATGAAATTAAAAGAGACTTTATTCTCTCTTAAAAAGCCATGAGACTTAACAAAAGTTAAAAGTGTGTTTTTTTAATTCAGCAAGAGGATCACCTAGCCCGGGTAGAAGAGGCAATCACTCGTATGCTTGTGTGTGCCCTGAAAACTGCAGAGAATCCACAAAATACCAGAGTCTGGTTAAACCCCACTGAGGTAGGCGGCTTCTGGTCTTCATCATGGCAGTTAAGTTTCCTGTGGTAAAGCAGCCCTGACTAGGACTTTTGTTTTCCAATGTAACTAAATGTATGTAACCATTTTAAAGGTTTTTCTTTTCCCTTAGGTTGAGGAAACGTCCCATGCAGTGAACTGTTGCTACTTAAATGCAGCCGTTTCTGCATTTTTTGATCATTGCAGAACATCTAAGGTAGTAGAAATCCAAGCACTGAGAACAGATGGAGAGCGCATGAAAAAGGAAGAATTAAATGTGTACAGCCACATGGAGGTGGGCCAAACAGGTAGCCAGAACTTGACCACAGGAACAGGCAAACCAGAGGCAGCAAGTCCCTTTGGCCCTGATCTGCTACCTGTAGCACAGAGGTCCGAAGAACCACCTTTAGAAAGAGGAGGCATATTTGGAAGTGATGATGGGAAAGACTTTGTTGACAAGGATGGAGAACACTTTGGAAAACTGCGTTGTGCCAAGAGACAACAAATAATGAACAACAGTGAAAAGGCAATTAAGGAACAGATTGCCTCAAATGCTACTACGGCTCCTTCTCAAACATTCATTTCTACGGATGACTTGCTGGACTGCTTGGTGAATCCACAAGTAACCAGGATAGTGGCACAACTTTTGATACAAGGAAGAAGTTTGTGATTCTAGTGGAAGATGACTTTTAAAATAATATTTTTTAAATATGTATTTTTAAGTAGTGTGACTGTAAAATAAAGATGAACCAGCAAAAGGTCAGTTTGCATGTTTGTAAATGTATTTATCCTTACAGAATTACATTTCAGTCTGTTGCCACCTTCTTTTTTTTTTTTTTTTTATTATACTTTAAGTTCTAGGGTACATGTTCACAATCTGTTGCCACCTTCTTTCATGCATATTCCTCTTTGGCCAAACTGGCTGCTCTTTGTTTGTAAGCTTTTGTTCTTCCCTCATCCCATACTTTCAGCTTGTCTCAAATGTAAGTCCCAAGTATTTCCAGCAGGAAGTAATGTCTTCCTCAGCCTCAACCAGGGACCAGCCTGCTGCTTACTTTTACAAATAAAGTTTTACTAGAACACAGCCATGCAATTCATTTCCATATTGTCTACGATGTCTTCCGGATTACGACGGCAGTGTTGAGTAGTGACAGTGTATGGCCCAGAAAAAATATTCACTATCTGTTCCTTTACAGAAAAGCTTTGTCAGCCTCTGGTCTAATGGATCCACTGGGTCTGGAATCTAGCCTTGCTCTGAGGTGATCTCACTTGTAACAGCTGCAGAATTCTCACTGGATAACCCCTGTCATTCAGAGCAGGATACCAATCAGGAGAAAAGTAGTTGTGGGTTCAGTATGAGGCCTCTTCAGGCAAGGAACTTGGACATCTAGGAACACCAATCCTGGGACTAAAAAGGACTCCAACTCCCCAAACAGTGACTAAAGACTTAGCTCAGTGAAATTGATCCCACTCTCATTACATTTGCAAGATCCAGGGATACTTCAATCACCATCACTGTCTAAGAAGGAATTTAGAAATTAGAAAAGCATATTGATCTCTGGGTAACCATGCATGAAACAAACACACAACAGAAAAGATATGCAAAGTCACCTTTGAGAAGAACTAATAGCTGGCTATCCTACTGTCCTCGAGGTAAAGAGTATCAGTAAATCCAAAGTATGTGTTTTCATGGAGGGAAGAAGGGTGTTGTTATGTAAGCATCCCGAGGGAAAGAAGGGTCTGAAAAGAGTCCTTCTGTGGCACTTATCTCCATCTGACCACTATGTATTTACCTATGAATTTCATTAGTATCTCTCCCAACCAAAATGTAACACCTTAAGGGTAGGGACTTTGATTATTGCTGTTATTTGCAGAGCCACAATCAGTGCCCAGCATGTAGTAGGTGCTTATTAAATATCTGAATGAGTGAATAATAAAAATGAGACCTTATTGATAATACTTCATCAAGTACATTGGGACAGAGAATGTGGCCAAAGATAAGGTAGCTGTTATTCTTGGTATATTCCTATTGCAGAAATAGACATCATTTACTACAGATATTTTACTTTTTATGCTTGCTACTCCTTTGACCACTTTTTCAAACTGCAGATAGTGACCTATTATAAAATCAGTGTAGCAGGTGAGACCAGCGTTTTTTGTTTTTTTGTTCTGTTTTGGCTTTTGTTTTGAGGTGGAGTCTCGCTCTGTCGCCCATGCGACAGTGCAGTAACCCGATCTCCGCTCACTGCAACCTCTGCCACCCGGGTTCAAGCGATTCTCTCAGCCTCCTGAGTAGCTGGAATTACAGGTGCACACCACCATGCCTAGCTAATTTTTGTATTTTTTTTTTTTAGTAGAGACGGGGTTTCACCCATATTGGCCATGCTGGTCTCGAACTCCTGACCACGTGATCTGCCTGCCTCAGCCTCCCAAAGTGCTGGGATTACAGAGACCAGCGTTTTTTGTTTTCTGTTTTTAAATGGAATAAAGTAATTTTACTGAATTGGAATACTCTATTATTTCAGGAAACCTTTCATGAAAAATATTTCAGGGTAAGTATATCTCATAAAACTTTTCAGTTACATCTGTGTATGTATTGAGCTTGATATAAAATTTTTTTTTTAGTGTAGGTTGGGGTCAAGAAAGTTTACAAGGCATTTTGAGACAAAACATTTAATTCAATTAGAGTTAAATCTTTGAGATGCTGAGACCTGGGAGAAGAGTTAACACATTGTTGTGCATGGATTTCTATGGTATGAAACAGATTATGGGGGATAATTTCCTGATTTCATAGAGACCATAAGGCAGCAAGAGATTCTGACTATCTGCAGAGAATTATGTGAGGAAAGAGAGTGAAAGGGGGGCTGTCAGCTACCACGGTAGCTGCGTCCCTTTTCATCCTGCATCCAAATACCAAAAAAGAGAATTTCTGACCCTAGAGTAAACAACCAAGACCTATCACAGGTGCAAAGTGGACTTGTTTCAGCCGGGGCTACTTGCTAGGGTCGATAAGCCCTTCAGATTCACTGAACTATGGCTGTATCATGCCCCTTCCTATAATTTTCAGCCAAATATTAATACACTGAGCATCCCTTCATGCTGTCATACTTAATTGTGGTTTTTAAATTATTATTTAAAATTGCTCACAGGTAAGCTGCCTGAGCAAGTGAAATCATTGATTTTTTTTTTTTTTTTATACTTTAAGTTCTAGAGTACATGTGCATAACGTGCAGGTTACATATGTATACTTGTGCCATGTTGGTGTGCTGCACCCATCAACTTGTCAGCACCCATCAACTCATCGAAATCATTGATTGAAGAGAACCTCAGCTGGGCGCCGTGGCTTACACATGTAATCCCAGCACTTTGGGAGGCCAAGGCGGGCAGATCACCTGAGGTCAGAAGTTTGAGACCAGCCTGGCCAACATGGTGAAACCCCGTCTCTACTAAAAATATAAAATTAGCCAGGTGTGGTGGCACACGCCTGCAGTACCAGCTACTCGGGAGGCTGAGGCAGGAGAATCGCTTGAGGCGTAGCTGGAATTACAGGTGCACACCACCATGCTCAGCTAATTTTTGTATTTTTTTTTTTTTTTTAGTAGAGACGGGGTTTCACCATATTGGCCATGCTGGTCTCAAACTCCTGACCATCCGCCTGCCTCAGCCTCCCCAGTAGGCGGAGGTTGTGATGAGCCGAGATCACACCATTGAACTCCAGCCTGGGCGCTAAGGTACTTAAAGAATACAAACCTGGCCAAATGTGCCTATAATCCCAGCTGAGCCAGGGAGATTGCTTGAGCCCAGCTCATGCAACATAGTAAAACTTCTATCCTTAAAGTAATAAAAAATAAATAAAAGCTCAGCCTTCCCCCTAATGTCACAGAATCAAGGGAGCAGCAGCAGGCTGCCTTATCCATTAGGTGCAGTAGACAATGGCTGGGGCCCACGAATCTTTTAGGAGGCCACAAATATTTTTAGTTTCTTTTAAAATCAGGAACAAAATATATAATCCAGCCTTGACTTCATTTGTGTTCATGTCAATGCAGTTGCAAATTATATTTAACTTTTTTATGCAATAAGGGGCCCACAATGGCAAAAGTGCCTGAGGCCCATGAACATTTTATAGTGGCTCTGGGTGTCAGAGATACCAGAATTATTTGAGGTGCTTGCCCAAAATGCAGATTCCTGGGAACCACTCTAGTGCTGGAGAATCTGACTCCTTTGGGACGAGGCCAGAGCTTGGAGTTTCAGCAAACACCTCAGGTGATCCAAATACCAAAAAAGAGAATTTCTGACCCTAGAGTAAACAACCAAGACCTATCACAGGTGCAAAGTGGACTTGTTTCAGCCGGGGCTACTTGCTAGGGTCGATAAGCCCTTCAGATTCACTGAACTATGGCTGTATCATGCCCCTTCCTATAATTTTCAGCCAGATATTAATACACTGAGCATCCCTTCATGCTGTCATACTTAATTGTGGTTTTTAAATTATTATTATTATCAGCAGTGGTCTGTGTTTATCATTAAGCCCTCCCCCCCCCCCGTATTTGCCCTTTAGGATAAAAATGTTTACCATTAAATGACAGTTTTCCAGTATTTTATTTGAAAAGGAGGAAAATGACAGTTAACATATTTAGATTGAGGGTAACTATAACATTACTGAATGGATTGTTATTCTTTGGTGCGATATACCCTGATACTCAGCCTTACCCTGAGTTAACCAAACCATTGGAGAACAAAAGCGAGTAACAGCAGGTCTCTCTTTTTTATTCCAATTTCTTATATTTATTGTCAATGATGAATTCAGATGCCAGTGGCCTGCCTAGAAAGCCACTCTTAAGCAATAAGGTGTCTGCCAATCCACTTAAAAAACAAACCACAAGAGAAAAAAAATCCAAAACCTCTATGTTAATGAAGCAGCAACTGTGGCCCCCTAACCTCCTCCACTTCAAGTACAGGTGTTCCTAGCGATTAAATCCCTTAATCCTCCCAGTGACCCCTAGCATCTGATGTGCTATCTGCATTGGCTCCGTGTCGGTATCAGCTCTGGCCTTGGCCTACAGAGTTTCAAATAAAGAGACTATAATGGAAGAAGCCAGAAGGAAAAAACAACAAGGGGAGATGGGGGTATTTCAAGACTGTCGGAGATGTTCCTGAATCAGTGGCATTAATCTAGAGGCCATGTTCTGCAACGGACTTGACATCACAGGGACCAATATTCAGTTGCTGGCTCTGAGGGTTCCTGCTTAGGTGATCTCAGGCAAGGAAGCTTCTTGCACTCTGAGCATGTTTCCTCAAGTTTCAAATGCAGAGATAATTCTTACCTCACAGGATTGTTTGAGGAATTCAGACAATGTATGTGAAAGCACCTATTTTACTACCTGGCACACAATCTACATGCTCAATAGATGGTGTTTGAATCTTAAACTTACCTGGGGAAATTTTTAAAACTTTACCATTCAATAGATATGAGTTAGCAGATTAGCAATATGACTGCTTACTTCCTTTGGTTTATTTATACATAAGACAACAAAAGCTAGGCTGTCAAGGAAAATAGACTATTTAATAATCTTAGAGTTCGTTTAATCTCAGTACAGGAGAAGGGTTTCACAATGAAGTTGTGTAGCAGGCGTTATCCCATTGTTATCACTGGGCAGAACAAAGACCAATGAGTAGACACTATAAGAAGGCACACTGGCCGGCCACAGTGGCTCACACCTGTAATCCCAGCAGTTTGGGAGGCTGAGGTGGGCGGATTACCTGAGGTTGGGAGTTCAAGACCAGCCTGGCCAACACGGAGAAACCTCATCTCTACTAAAAATACAAAATTAGCCAGGTGTGTTGGCACATGCCTGTAATCCCAGCTACTCGGGAGGCTGAGACAGGAGAATCGCTTGAACCTGGGAGGTGGAGGCTGCAGTGAGCTGAGATCGCACCATTGCACTCCAGCCTGGGCAATAAGAGTGAAACTCTGTCTCAAAAAAAAAAAAAAGAAGGCACATTTTGGTTCAACATTAAAAAGAGCCTTCTGGCAACTGGAGCCAGGGTTGTGCGGCAGAACTCCATGGGGCAGGATTCCCCTAGACCACAGCCACATCACAGCTCCTGGACCATGCAGGGAAAGTACACTGCAGTCCCAGAGCCCTGGCCAGAGCTGTCCCACATGTCACTGGCTAGTTTGTAAAGAATGAAGTTCCCATCATGGAATCTGTTCAATTTGAGGTAAAGTGACAGTAAGTCAAGAATGTTAGAATGTTAAAGAGATAGTTCCTACTTTGGATAGGAGCCTGACTAGGCTTTTTTTCATTCCTTGGTTTATCAAACATTTATGGAGTATCCATCGTACATTAGGCACAGACTTCATCCCAAGGAAAACAATATGACTAAGATACCATCCCTGCTCCCGGAGAAGACAGAAGCCCTTCCCACTTGGTAATACTGTGCTCCCCACAGCACTATGGCATCCTGACGTGGGGCCGGCTGTCTCCCGCAGTGGCAGCTGTGCTTAGCTGTGCCCTCTGTCTGTAAGATTGTTATTCTCTCCTTCCTGAAAATACAAACCTATTCTTTTCCCAGAGATTTGATGTCCATACTTGTGGACACACAGTTGCAACTGCATTATCTCATTTAAATTCTCCAAGTTATTAGGTCTCAAGATTAAGTTCATTTCCATTATGAAAGAGAAGCTGAAGAAAGACTGACTTCAGTGACAAAGAATGATCCTTGGATATTAGAAAAATCTGTTAAGAGGAATAAAAAAAAACTAAAACTTGTTTTACAACTAGATATGTACAAATGGATAATATTTTGTGAGAAGGATACCAAAACATTATCTTCTAAAAGTAATAAGGTACTCTGGGTATGCTTGGTAGTCATAAAATACCACAAATAAACTTGGATATTGCACATTATCTGTGACAGTGTCATACAGGTCAGTAGGATTTTGAGGGTTCTTTGAAGGAGGCACAATTAATGATTGATTTCCATGTGTATAGATTCCAGTAAGCACTCGCACATAATACATATGCTTTCTCCCATTTGCATCTGGTCTGGAGTATGTATCATGGGCAGAATAATTGGCATTGACAGCAAAATAGGTTCCCTTTCCATATGCCACAGCTGTGAAAAGAAAAACCATTTTTAAGGATTTCAATTTAATGTAAAATTTGATATGTTGGCCCAATCTGTTAAATAATGTTACTTCTAAAGCCTCTCTTAAAATTTTTTTTCTGTGCTTTTCACTTTTAATCATCAATTTTTCTACCTAGAAGGGCCAGTCAGTCCCCGTTGGGATGAAATACAGTGAGTCCTACCCTGAAACTCAGGATGCAACATGGCCATCAATGATGGGGGACCGCAATGAATCCACATGGTCCCAGCCAACTCAGGCTCTCATGGCTGATGCCTCATTCCAAGCAGCCAGATCACTCGCTTCCTTACCATTCTTTCCAGCATAGCTGCGGTTAAAGCCATTTCGATTGACGTATGGCACGGAGCCGGCATCTGTCCCATGGAAGAGTTGCTTCTCGTTCATTGTCTGGCCATTCTTGGCATCCATGGTTTTTTTCTTTGCCTGGTAGCTATTCCAGAGATCTGGATTCTGGATCCTCTCAATCTGCAAATTAATAAAGAAAAATATTCTGCCAGTTCCAAGAGCACTTGCCAATATACAGCAAATGAAACATGATCACTATGTTTCATAAATAAAAGCACACTAAACAGAAAATCCAAAGCCAGATGGCAGCTTTCTGCATTCAGAAATCTTTTTAGATCCAGTGTTTCATAAAACCAGGCAATGGGAAGAATGTTGGTTTAATTTTTAACATCTTCTATGTACCACATGAGCGCAGACAAGGTTTAGGATTTTAAGTACTCATGACATGAATTCCGCTGGCCCAACTTCTGCAACTCCTGCTTTTTACATGTACTCTAATGACTGCTCCTGTTGCTGTGTCCACCTTGCTTTGCACTCTGCCTCTCACCACCTTAGTCCTTCTGGGATACTGGGTGACCTAGTTGTGTACTTACAGTAAGAGAAGCAACAGAGTATCTAGGCAAGAATGAAATTAACTAATGAAAATCTCTGGTCCAGTTGGAAGAGTGGAGCCTGAATCTTGAATGTTGTAGACCAAAGTGGCCATGCTTTCACCATACTCTTTAGGCAGTGGCCTCCAGGGCGGTGCTGGAAACTGCTTGGGTCCTGGGTTGCAGTTCTACTTCTAAACTCCCCTAATCACCAAGTAGTAGCAGTTTCATAAAGCTGTCCTGGGAAGACTGAGGGGTGGATAAAGGTGGCCAAAGTCCCTCATGGAAAGGCACAAAGTAAAGGTTCCATATTGCCCATGTTGTCAGAATGTTTTCCATTTTGGAGAACTCTCAGGCTTAACACTGTTACCTGCCATCATCTGGTTCTTGTTTTTTTCTTTTTTTTCCAGTTTTGGGTTTTCTCTTTTTAATTAAGATACAATTTTTGCACTCTAATTCAAAGTCTCAGCATTAGCATATATTTTTTTGATCTGGTTTATGATTTTAAAATTATTTTTCCTTTGTATTCTTTATCTATGGCTAAATTTCTAATCTTCAAAATGCCTACATTCATTTTATTTCATTTACCTTAAATTTTATCTTTTACTCATTTTTAAAGCCTTCAACATTTTTTGAGTTTTGAAATAATTCTCAATTTCTTAGTCTGTTAATTCTTAAATTTAAAAAGGTTGTTTAAAAAATTTTAAAATAATTATATCAAGTAATTTTTGAATATAGTAATCTGATTCTATATTTTTCATGGGATAAATTCTAAGGTAAAAAAATTACAAATAAATCTTAAACTTTATTTAGTAGGTTTATTATTAGCAGCAGATGTCTAGCCAGGGTAGATTACTTTTATCAGACCAACCTCTCACCAACAACTACTAGAAGAGCTAGAGAGGGAGAAAAGTCTATCTGAAGGCATCAAAGATTTGATGAGCTAAGATTGCAGAGAGAAGGGAAGAACGGTGAAACAGTAACACAGAAGACAATAATTTCTTCAAAGTGCTGAAAGAAAATAATCACCATCTAAAATTCTATGCCCAGTAAAAATATCCTTCAAAGAATGAAAGAGAAATAAAGATATTTTCAGATAAATAAAAACTGAGAGAATTCATCACTACCAGATCTGCATTGGAAGAAATACTACATCTAGATGAAAAATTATCCCAGATGGAAGCATGGAAATACAGGAGGAATTGAAGGACTCTGGAAATAAATGATAAATATGTTGGTACATGTAAATAAATATAAACAAAAATGTTTCATTGGGTTTCAAATATAAATAGAATTAAAATGCATGTTAAAAGCAATACAAAAAGCAAAAGAGAGATAAATAAGGTTTAAAGTATTCAAAGGTCTTTCCATTGTCTGGGGAATGATGGATGTACTAATTTACATTACAGTTTAGTAAGTCAAGGATGCATGTTATAGTCTCTAGGATAAGCAATGAAAGAATTAGAATGTGTAACTAACAACATAATAGGGGTGAAAATGAAATAGAAATAATACAAAAGAAACTAGGAAAAGATAAAAAAGAACAAAGAATAGATATTACAAATAGAAAACAAAGATTAATATGGTACATTTAAACCCAAACATATCAGTAAGTACAGTAAGTAAGATTAAGTACTCCAGTTAAAGATAAAGATTGTCAGACTGGATGATGAAAAAGCAAAACTCAAGTATATGTTGCTACCAAGAGATACATCTTAAATATACAGTTATTAAAAGATTAAAAGAAAAAGAATGCGAAAAGATATACCATAACATGCTAACAATAACCAAAAGAAAGCTGGCATAGCTATTTTAATATTGCTAATAATAATTTTGGTATGATAATTTTGAAACAATTTTATGTATTCTATAGGATGAAACAAGAATGTACTATTATTAAAAGCCAAAATTTCTATTATACACAAAATGACATAAAATATTAAGATATTAAGAAAAAATGTTTCAACATTAAATTTCAATTGAAAACATGAAATCCTGGCACTTTGAGAGACTGAGGTGGGTGAATCCCAGCACTTTTGAAGTCAAAAGTTTGAAACCAGCCTGGATAACACAGACTCCATCTCCACACACACACACAAAAAGGTGTGGTGGCATGTGCCTGTAGCCCCAGCGACTCTAGAGTCTGAGTGGTGGGGATTGCTTGAGCCCAGGAGTTGGAAGCTGCAGTAAGCTGTGATCACGCCGATGCACTACAGCTGGAATGACAGAGCACACCTTTGCCTCAGAAAAAAAAAAAAAAAAAGAAAACATAAATACGAGTTCACGATTTTCTTAGCTCTAGCCACAAAAGACCCTGGAAGCAACAACACCTCAATAGCAGTGAACACACACAACACACAACTCTTGGTTTCTCACTACCATTCCCTACTAAAAGGTAACAGGGCTTCTTAGGAAAATGTCTGATTCCAGGCACGAGACAAGGAAAGTACAGGGTGAGCAAGACAAATCTCATGGCAAAAAGTAAAGAAATGCTCAAAGATAAATGGGGTCATTAAAAGACATGGGAGCCAACTTCCTGCCAGCCAAATGTAGGATAATTTGTACATCTAACAGAATAATCACTGTAATTAAATATAACATACTGATTTTTTTTCAAAATCAGGAAAAAAAAGAACATTTATTTATTTATTTATTTATTTATTTTATTTTATTTTTTTTTTTTTTGAGACAGAGTCTCCCTCTGTCGCCCAGGCTGGAGTGCAGTGGCGCGATCTCGGCTCACTACAAGCTCCGCCTCCCGGGTTTACGCCAGTCTCTTGCCTCAGCCTCCCGAGTAGCTGGGACTACAGGCGCCCGCCATCTCGCCCGGCTAGTTTTTTGTATTTTTAGTAGAGACGGGGTTTCACCATGTAGACCAGGATGGTCTCGATCTCCTGACCTCGTGATCCGCCCGTCTCGGCCTCCCAAAGTGCTGGGATTACAGGCTTGAGCCACCGCGCCCGGCCAGAACATTTATTCTTTAAAAAAATGCCAAATAACATATATAGAAGGAATGACAGAATTAGAAAATCACCATCCTGCAACCTCCAGTGTAATGATGGATTCAGGCAAGGATCATCAATGGAAGTGAAAATCAATCAGTACAAGGTTGTTGGGGAACAGGATACTCATATGCTGACGAAGTATCATCCCACAGATAATCTACTGATTCCAGTGGAGAGATATGGTGGTCACCAACTTGACTAGTGATCAAACTTAGCATCATTAATAGTGGGATGGCCTTACCATCTGAGGTTCCTGATGTGATGTATCACCTATGAAGTATTCTTGCAAAAAATATTTATCTGAATTTATTCATATCTTTCAACCTAATTCAGCTTACCAGAAATAAAGAGGATAGAGAAATAAATGATATTACCAAGAATCAGGTAAGTCTAGAATCTATAAAACTGGCATGGATTCTTCCACAAAAATCAAGGCATGACAGATCCAGAATGTGATACATTCTGCAACACAATTGGCTTAAACTCTAAAAAATTCAGTGTCATGAAAAATATTTTTTTAAATGGCAAGAGTACTATTCTATATTAGAAGACACAAAGGACATAATGTCCAAACAGTGTGTGAACTCAGACTGGGGTAGGGGAGGGGGAGTTATAAGAGATTTTTTTGAACAATTGGAAAAATTAGAATATGGACTGGGGCCGGACGTGGTAGCTCATGCCGGTAATCCCAACACTTTGGGAGGCCGAGGCGGAGGGATCACTTGAGGTGAGGAGTTTGAGACCAGCCTGGCCAACATGGTGAAACCCCATCTCTACTAAAAACAAACAAAAAAAATTAGCCAGGTATGGTGGTGGGCACCTGTAATCTCAGCTACTTAGGAGGCTGAGGCAGGAGAATCACTTGCAACCAGGAGGCAGAGGTTGCAGTGAGCCAAGATCATGTCACTGCACTCCAGCCTGGGTGAAAGAGCAAGACTCTGTCTTGGGGGGGAGAAAAAAGAATATGACTGTATATTGGATATTACTGAATTAATGTTAAGTTTTTAATTGGGATAATGGCATTGTCATAATTTAGGAGAATGTCTTTAATTGGGAGATACTTGCTAAAATAGGAGTATCACGATGTCTGCAACTTACCTTCAAATGCTTCAGCAAAAACAGACAGGCAGAGAAAGCAACAGTGGCAAAATTGTTGAATCTAAGTGGAAGGCTTATGGATATTAAAAACCTTAATCATAAGACTTAATAGTCATAGAGGATGAAAGACCACCCATTTTTCATGTTATTTTCACAATTCTAGGAACCTCCCTTGAGGTGCCTTAAGTACTACCGACACCCCTGCTTTTATCTGGTTCATACACTGGGATTTCACATAAGATTTTATTGAAAAAAAAAAGGTTTCTCTGTAAAAAAGTGTTGAAATCAGTTTTCTGGCCAAGGTCTGCCAATATGCAGCAGGCATCCATAGGGCCCACTATAGATATTGCTGGTCAACCAGAACATTCATTCTTGCTCAATCTAAACTCAGCATCTCATCACAATGTGCCAGTCAGCCACTACCAGTTAGTAGTAATTGGTACTTGGAGTGAGACTTACTTGTTATCTCAGAAATAGACCATGATAGAGCTGTGTACTTGAATCACATTGTCTTGGTGCGTCATAGAATTGTTTTCATTCAATCAGGCATCGATTTTGTTCAACCAGTTTTACATTATAAAAGACAGTGGTGTAAAAGTTGATGTTGAATTTATTGTGAGGATGATGTTGAGGATATTCTCTAGTACTTGATCCACAAGAGAAAACTCTCAGGAGTCAGTCTCAGTATTGTGAGGAGCTGTGAGCCTCCTTATCAAATGGTTTGCTTTTTCATTTATGGACATTATGAGTCTTGTAGCTGAATGTTTACTTCTTGCTTTGTCTGCTAGGAAACTCAGAGACAAATTGGTAACCTCATGTTATACATTTTTGAGAACTAGTAGTACCTCTGTATTATCTTATTTTCCCTGCCATTCTTTTCTCTTTATCCATTTTCTTTGTCTATTTACTTTATCTGAAGGTATAGTCTATATCTTTGCAGAGCACTTTGAATCTTTTTGAATTATTATGTGCTTAACTACATGAATAAACAGTGTTGGCAGTTCAAATAGAGAGTAAGAAAAATTTGCAAAGAAAGAAAATGCAGGTCTTCCTGGCAGACTTGTTATGGTGGATCAAAGATCTCTGGCTTTACTCAGAAAGTGGTAGAACCAAAAACAGAAAAGAAGAAGGAAAGGGAAAGAGAATTACATATATATGAAGCATTAGATTTTAGAGAAGTTGATTTTGCAGTTAGATATTCAAGTGGAGATTTTTTTTTCTTTTTGAGATGGAGTCACTCTGTCGACCAGGCTGGAGTGCAGTGGCATGATTTCGGCTCACTGCAATCTCTACCACCCGTGTTCAAGCGATTCTCCTGCCTCAGCCTCCCGAGTAGGTGGGATTACAGGCGCCTGCCAATGTGCCCAGCTAATTTTTGTAGTTTTAGTAGAGACGCAGTTTCACCATCTTCACCAGGGTGGTCTTGAACCCCTGACCTTGTGATCTACCCACCTCAGCCTCCCAAAGTGCTGGGATTACAGGCGTGAGCCACTGCACGCGGCCTCAAGTGGAGATTTTTTAGGCCACTGGGAGTATGTTCTAGAATTTGAGTCAAAGACCCAGGTTGGTAATGTTGATTTGGGAGCTATCGACATTGAACTAATAGTTGAATCCAAGAAGGGTTAAAATATTCCCTGGTGAGGTACAGAAACAAAAGACCCTTTAAGCATAAGTGGCATGAATAAAGCTAGAATTAGGGGTTTGGAAGAGAAACAGTACCTGCGATAATGAAAAGGAAATTGGTCAAGGAAAAGAAAAATCATCATAATATTGCTAGAGAAAGTCAAGGAAAAATATAATTTAAAAGAGCAGTATCAATAATGTTTAAAAATGGAATAAGATGCCAAAATAATTGGTTGTTTTTTATTTGAGAGCAGGATCTCGCTATGTTACCCAGACTGGCCTCAAACTCCTGGGCTCATGCAATTCTTCCACCTCAGCCTCCCAATAGCTGGGACTACAGGCACGAATCATCACACTCACCTGCCCAAAACAATGATGATAAACAAGGAAAGGGCTGCTGGCTTTATCAAGGAAGCACTGTTGACCTGTGAATAGTGGGGCAGAGTAACATGGTCCTGATCTGAGGAGGAGCCTCTGCATGGCTCTCTGTGGAATTTGCTAGTTATCAAATCCAATTTTAAAGCCATATCTTTGAATTTGTATTAGCTTGCTTCACAAAGTAAATCTATGTCTTTAGTGTTCTATCATATTACAACTGAATATTGTAATCACTGACACAAGAATCTTAATGCCTCAGTAATTATGGTCACATGAGTAGAATCTAGAATCCACTAATTACCATAAAAATTCTAATTCTGGGTTAAAAAATGTGATAGGAAGTGAATGAAAATGGATTTTATATAGGACCATGACAGAACTTATTTCCACCATTCAGAAACCACATTCCAGCAGAAGGCTTACCTTCTCTATTCTGAAGTGTGCGCACGTCTGATTAAACTTGCTTGCCACCGTGTTGTACTCAGGATCACCAGGTTGCAGCTCCACCACACAGAAATTCTGCTGCTTCATATCACTCCAGTGTGCAGGGATGTCAACTGCAAAGGAGACATTTGAGGATGCCCTCGTATATTCCTAGTACACTCTGGAAAATTTAGTATCTGTGTTCTTGTGTTACTATCTTCCAATGCTAAGCATTCAAAAAGTTCCTTATCTTTCTGGGAGAACGCTTTTCAAAGCATGAACGACAGACAACCAACATCAGAACCAACTGGAATGCTTGTTAAACCAAAAAAAAAGGAAAGCCACAGATCAACCGAATCAGCATCTCTGAGGAGCAGAGCCTGTGTGTCTGCCTCCTAAGTTTGGATCATACTACGATTTGAGAACTGTTGGTGCGGTATAACTCATCTGTGTTTTCTGTTCAATCTCTAATAGTCACAATCTGACAATAAATTATTTCCCTACAGTGTTCTAAGTAGTTACTGTTTTGTTTATGCATGGATTTTTGCCAGAACTCCTCACCATCACCACCACAGGCACTCCACATCTATTTTTTCATTATTCTTCATAGCATCTTTAAGAGGCAGTTGGGTGGCAGATTTTGCTATGTGATAGGCTGTGGTGACAGCTCTGTCTTCTCCTCTGCTAAGCAGAATACTATATGTGATTTATTATTTCCCAAGGGTTGCTCAGAGTGTTAGGAATCTGTTCACACTGATCTCACAAGAGATAAATATGGTGTAATGGAAGCTAATTTACTTGTTTTCAAGGGGGACTTAATCTGGTTCGAAGGTGGGAATGGCTGCCTACACAAGACAGGCATTCCCTTCTTGGGGAGTAGATCTGGTCAGAGAATCTGAAGCCTGCTTCCTGTCATGTGCGTCAAGGAACCTTTTGCTCTCGGTAGAGGTGACTTCTGGGAGAAGTTCCTACAGGCTCCCGATCCTCCCTGGATTATCAGTCAGACACAGAGAGGGCCCACCCTCTGACCAGGCTTTCCTTTCTGTTTTTCCCTTTGCCCTTTTGTTCTAGAAAATCTTGGGCCATCACTTTTCCTTTAAGCCTATGGTTTTCCTTCCCCTAATTGATGCAGCTATTACCTCCTCAGCACAACTGGCTTTTGGAAGCTTATAAACTGTAAAGATGGGAACAAAGGTGAGATTTGACTATTGTTACCAAGAAGATAGTCATCTTCAGGCTTTTGGGTACATCCATTCTGGGTTTTCCTGGCCATAACGTAAGCACTTTAAGCTCAGGGGCCACATTTTCTAGTTTATTTCATTAGTGTTACATGAATTTTTTCCTATTTGAAATTCTGATGTATATACAAAATAGTGTTATGCCCAAAGTAGGTGTGAAATAGTAGATGACAAGTATAAACGTTTAACTCACCTTTGGATTTCACAAGGCGCTGAACAGATAAACTGAGGCCCTTTGCATCTGTGGCAGTGTATGTGTTCAAGTTCACTGTGTAGTGCTGATGATTAATTTTGACATCAATAGTTTTTTTCTTTTCTCTCCTTGCATCCTCTAATTTCAGATTGGTTATTTTGTCAAAACGATAAAAAGTGTTATTGTCATTATACTGCCATTCTATAAACTCACTGATACAGTCTGCCCGGGATTCCTGTTCTTTGGCCAGTCGAACTCTCTTGATCATTGCCTCAATTTCGTCTCTAGCCTGCATCACATCTCTGCTAATTCCCAAAACCTTAATCAAAGGTCTCTTATTGTCCAGGAAAATGTTAATACTTAACTTCTCCTGCAGCTCTTTCAACTTCTGATACTCCTTTTCATCAAAGTATTTGATGTACTCATCTTCACTGGTGTAAGGACACTGTTCTTTTTCAATCAGGTCTTGCAGCCAGGAGATAGCTTGTTCCACACACATGATATTTTCACCACACACCCGAAAAGTTGCTGATTCTGTTTTCTTTTCCAAAACCAAATGATTCTCTTTTTTGGGAGATTGCTTTGAAATGCGCAAAAGTGCTAAAAAGAAAAGGAAGATTAGGTATTTCCCATGTGACATCAACATTAGGAACATGCATTTCATAAAAGCAAACAACTCACATGCAAGTTTAGACATCATAGACTTTTGGGAAGAAACCTGAGTCCCTTCTCTTTTCTTCATGATGGCGTAAAACACATCCAGTACTTGAGGCAGAAAAATAACAACTTTAACTTTTTTCACAGACTTCGCTGATCCTTTCTGGACAAAGTCTTCAATGGCATCAATTATGGCTTCAGCAACCTTTTCTGGGTCTTGTTTGGCATTTCCTGGAAGAGCAAATAATAAAATTGCTGAAGGACAAAATGACCTAAGTGGAAGGCTGAGGAATATATTAGGGTTTCCAATGCTCAGAGAATAAATGCCCACTCCTCAATTCTTTCATCATTGTGGAATTTTCTAACAAAGCATCAGCAAACACTTTTGAAGTCCTAGATGCAATGAGGGTTTTGGTTCTAGGATGTCAGGAAGCCCACAGCCTGGCAATGAACAAAGGACCCAGAAGTCTGACTTTTGGTGTCTGACAATCATATCTAATCTATTCAGCTGATCCTAGCTCATTATGTTCCTCCTCTCCTATTACAGAGCACAAGCAGCTTTTCTTCTTAACTCACTAGTGTCCTCAAAATTTCATAAAAAGCAGATGCTAGTATATGTTGACATAAAATACTTTCTAAAGATGAAAACCTTTTTTTGGATCAGTCATCACTTGATTTTATGTATGTATCCTTATTCTCCCAGACATCTCTGGGAACCTAATTTAAGCTAAGCAAAATTTAGTAAGACACCCAGTGCTATAGGCTATTTGTTACAATCTATAATTTTTCAGACACAAGTTATCTATAAGCCTTCAAGAAGCCTTTCCCTCCACACTCAGTGAGATTTTAGCTGACCACCAGGATTCAAGGTAGCTACCTGGAGCGGCGTGTTTCCTGTTTTCAGCATACTCCATATCCTCCTTCTCAAGCCATGAAAGTGACAGCCTAGGTAAGATCATGAAAAGTCCCTTTCTAGCCATGGGAATAGTCCCATGTGAACAACAGCTGGCAAAGTCACATGATGGGCAATGTAAGAGTTCCTTGGCCAAGCTGATGTGACAAGACTAAGAGCATACCTGGCTAATTGTCGTTGATGGTGCTCACCACTATTGCAGAACAAGAGTAGGTTTCTTCGACTTGGTTATGCTGACAATTGTGGGAATGTAGATAAACCCCACATAAAATTAACCAAGGGGGGTTGTTCAAATCTTTTTAAATCAGATGATCAGAGAAAGAGGGAAATTCTCTTTTGCAAAGCTGTAATTTTCCCATGGTATTTGGAAGAGTTTATATGGACACGTTCAGTTACATTCATTTACTTTCAAGAAACATCTGCCATGGCCTATCACTGGCTAGGTACTCACTAGGCACTTACTAAAACACAGATGATGTGATATGTGGGGATGAGCAGGTGATCAATAGGTGAAATATGGAAAATTGAGGGACAGGCTATGCCAGATAGAACTATGAAATGGGTGTATGTTTGACCTGGCATGTATGCAGAGCAGACCTAGTTTTGAGGAAGATAAGTCTGGAGGGGTGTGGAGGAAGCATGGAGTGGCGAGCCTAGGTCTAGTTAGGAGGCTGTATTAAAAGCTTAGTCAAAAGGCAAGAGCTGAACAAAAAGAGGAGGCCAGAATGAAGAGTAGGGATTGAGGAGCTATTTTGGAAGTAAAGTCAGGAGGACATAGAGACCAGCTGGATTTGTCCTTAACCTTTCCCTCTCCCTCTTTTGCCATACACATACCTTCACTATATCATGGTTCATGTTGTATTGCAGTTGTTTGTTTGCATGCCTGTCTCTCACACTGGGCTCAGTGCTCTTTGTGAACTGGATCCTTTTCTTAGTTATCTTTCTATCTCCAGTGCCTAACCATGGTGCCTCGCAGATGCGGGCACTCAGTAAACATTCAGTCAAATAATTCCTAAGCTAATGAAGATCAGAGTGATGAAGAGGGTAGAGTCAAGGACTCTAGATGGAAAGTGATGTTTTTCACATGATTGGAGATATAAGAGGAAGGGCAGGTTTGGGGAGATGACAAGGAATGGGAGTTTGGAGTCTGCGCTGAGCTTGAGTTGATCACAGGTATTGCTGACCATCTAGTCTCTCCTCTTATGCAGGTGTCTCTAAGGAATAGGGAGGAGGCTCCTTTAACTGCCAGAGGCTGTCTTGATCACAGTCTTAATTGAACTCATATACACCACTAAAAGAGAAAGCTTCCACATCTATCAGTCTCAGGACCAGCTCAGGTGGTGATAAAGACAGGTAAAGAGGACACGCAAGGATAACCCACTAACCCTGATTTATTTGTGCAGACCAGCAATGCAACCAGGTCAGTGGAAGAAACGACAGGATTGTAGCAGCCCAGAAATGCTCAAATGTGTACATATTTATACAAAATGAAAACTACCTTCTTTCTTTGTTTCTTCTTTTGACTCTACCAGGGACTCCTTTGGGAAGGTCTGTGGCAGCCCTAAGCTGCCTGCTTTCTCGGTCCAAATCACTTGAAGGTGGAAACCCAAGACTAGAGCTCAGAGAAAAAAGCAGTCATTGGTGGGTGTCCATAAAAGATAAGTAAGTAGAGAGATGATAGATAGATAGATAGATAGATAGATAGATAGATAGATAGATAGATAGATAGATAGATAGACAGACAGATGACTGATAGAGATAGGAGAAAGGTTGGCTAATCTGCTAGGAATAGATGATACTCTAAGGGGAATGAAAACAAAGGGATCAAAAATTATACTTTTAGAAATAGAAAAGTTGTAAAATAGATATAGAATTCCATCTCAGAACATTATAAGGAATGGTACAGAATTACAGATATGGGTGAGAGGGTTAGAAGAAGGCCCAGAAATTGACAAGGAAGGTTAAGTTTCTTGAGGCTAACATTTTGGAAAGCCTAGAATGCCAGCATAAGAGATTCAAACTTAGATTCCCGAGCAACAGAATGACAGATGTGATGCTGACTATTCTCGCACTGGAACCAGGCAGCTCTGTTCACTTCAAGCCTAAAAAGGCATGCCTCCCCTGACCAGCTCTCTGAAGGAGACCAAGCAGGAATTCCTAAAGAGCTCAGAGAACACCTATGAAACAAAATTGCACATTCTGCACATGGACCCCAGAACTTAAAGTATAATAATAATAATAATAATAATAATAATAATAAAGCCCACCTAACTAATGATAAATCCAGAGTGCCATCCTTACATATGAAAAATCACGCTGTCATTACATAGTTTTAGGAAAAGAAGAAAATCAAAGAAGCAAGTAGGCTGAAAAGAGGAAAGTGGAGAGTTGAGTTTCTGACCCACTAGGTTCTGGTGACTGAGAAGCTTCTACACAGAAATGCCCTGGGGCCAAGTGACACAGCTGACTGTTGAGCTGAAGCCTGGAAGTGTTCCTCTGGGAATCAGCTAGAGTGAGGTGGAAGTTGTTATACTAAGATTCTCCATGGAGAGGGGAAAGAGAAGGAAGCTAAGGGCTGCATAATGGAGAATATGTAGGGAATGGAAAAAGGTGAATTAACTTGAGGAAAGAGAATGAGGGATGGCCTTTCCATTCTCTCCCTTCTCTTCCCCACCTTACTTTCCCTTCCCTTCTTTCTATTTCTCTAACATTCTAACACTCTCTTCAGTTTCCTGCATTTTGTTCCTCTTTTACTCAAACTATCCACAGGCTTTGTCATTCCCTTGGGAGTTGCTTTATGGGGAGGAAGCTGTCCACTCCTAGCTTAATGGTTGCTGCCCTGGGTCAGACTCAGCACTGACCACATTCACACTCAGGTCCAAATGGAAGGGAAAGTAGATGCCTTGGGATTTAGCATTGACAGCCAGAGGCTACAAACCTGTCCCAATGGCTGGGAGGCAAATTGATGAGTAGTTTTGTTTTTCACACTCCTGCAAAACAGAGGAAACTGAACTCTTGACATCATTTCCACCAATTACATGAATGATATTCTTGCACTTCAAAAATCCACCTCCAGTGATTATATAATCATTTTTGTGCTGCTGAGCTGGGAAACACAGACAAAAAGATGCAAAATTAGTAGATGTTGAACCCATCATTTGTTTAGAAAGCAAAATGTGTAACTTGGCAAGTAAGCATTTTGTGAATAAAAAACTCCTGAAATACTATCTTTGATGGAATGGTATGACTTTACTTTTTAACTGTGAGATTACTTTTCACTTCTAAGTCTCTGTGATTGAAATTCTTTAGTAAAATGTATCATTTTAAAATTAGAGTGTTGTCTCCCCAACCCCAAGTCTTCCCTCAGTCTCTCCACAGCCTCCCATACAATTACAACTCCGGACCAAAAAATAGAAGGTGCCTTACCTTGCTGAGAACATTCCATTTCTACATTTTGTCCAGCACATTCTAAAATTGCTTTGGAGACCCCTACATGAGAAAATCAAGATGATTACAAACACGAGTAAAAAACCAGTATGGTATATTTGAATCAGAAAGATTATCTAAATGCATTCTCCATTATCTGAGGAATACTCTAATTGGGTATTGCTGATGACAAAGAAGAAAACTTCGTAAAATAAACATTATTAATTATGGAAAACCCTGTCAACATAATTTAGAAGTTATTAATTAACAAGCCAAAGTTATAAAAACCAGTTTGGCTACAGAAACCCTCCTTCATGGCATCTACCATTAACTATTGCACTCATCAAAATTGTACAAGTACCTGCTTTGAGATTAAATGACTTTGATGTGGAATTTACAATCACATCTGCCTCTTCTTTGGTGATATCTCCAGAAGCCACCTGGAAGATGATGGAGCCAATCTTCATTTCATGCACACCTGAATCAGGGCTAGAAACAGTCCCATAAAAACCTGAAAAGAAAAGAAGTAAAGTCAATAACCAAGTCAGCCACAGCAAGAATGACTTGGGCATCCTGCTCACGTGTGGCCCTCCTGTATGTCTCCCCTCTCTCTCTCTTTCTGTGACCTCTGGTCTTTAACCTGGCCCTGCCCCTCAGCCTCAGTGATGATCTGTTTAAGAAAAAAGAATTAGAAAATAGAATCCCTATCAAACATGAACTCTGGTGCCGGCCAAGGTGAAGTTAGTCTGCTATAGCCTATCTCTCCCATTGATTACAACTAAAAACAAGACAAATACAAAAAGCCACTACCCAAGAGCTCTGAAAAGTTACAAAAACAGCAGACAGATTGAAGAAAGGAGCCAAAATTTGCAGAAGCAATCTGCTAAGGGGGGCGGTTTTCCATTTTGTTCGTTTTAACATTTTTCCTCTTTTCTCTCCCAGCTTCGACCCAAGGGTGGCCCTAGTCTCACAACATAATATTTAAAATGCCCAGTCTATATTCCAAAATTGCTTGTCATCTAAAGAACCAGGAACATTTGATCAACCCTTAAGAATGAAGAAAATCAATAGCTGTCAATCCAGCCAGGCACGATGGCTCACGCCTGTAATCCCAGCACTTTGGGAGGCCAAGGTGGGTGGATCACTTGAGTCCAAGAGTTCAAGATCAGCCTGAACAACATGGTGAGACCCCATCTCCACAAATAATGCAAGTATTAGCTGGGCATGGTGGTGCACAACTGTAGTCCCAGCTACTTGGGAGGCTGAGGTAGGAGGATCACTTGAGCCCCCAGAGTTTGAGGTTGCAGTGAGCTGAGATCGTGCCACTACACTCCAGCCTAAGTGACAGAGTGAGACCCTGTCTCAAAAAAAAAAAAAAAAAAAAAAGATGTCAATCCCGGCCAAGCACGGTGGCTCATGCCTGTAATCCCAGCACTTTGGGAGGCCGAGGCAGGTGGATCACTTGAGGTCAGGAGTTCAAGACCAGCCTGGCCAACATGGTAAAACCCTGCCTCTACTAAAAGAAAAATACAAAAATTAGCTGGGCATGGTGGCACATGCCTGTAATCCCAGCTACTTGGGAGGCTGAGGCAAGGGAATCGCTTGAACCCAGGAGGTGGAGGTTGCAGTGAGCCAAGATTGCACCACTGCACTCCAGCCTGAGCAACAGAGCAAGACTCCATTAAAAAAAAAATGTCAATCCCAAAGTGACCCAGATGGTGGAATTATAGAAGACTTTAAAGCATCTACTATAACTATGATCCATGAGGTCAAAGTAAACACATTTGAATGGGTGGAAATGATGTGGAATGAATGGAAAAATAGGATGTCTCTGCAGAGAAATAGAAACTATTTTAAAAAGACCTCAAGGAACTGGAGAAACAAGAACAAACTAAACCCAAACTCAGTGGAATAAATAACAAAGATCAGAGCAGAACTAAATGAAATTGAAACAAACACACAAACACAAAAAGATAAAAAATGAAACAAAAAGCTGGTTCTTTGAAAAGATAAAGAAAATTGATAGACCGTTAATGAGATTAACCAAGAAAAAGAAGAGAGAAGTTCCAAATAAGCTCAATTAGAAATGAAACTGGAGACATTACAACCAATACCACAGAAATACAAAAGATCATTCAAGGCTGCTATGAATACCTTTACGTGCACAAACTAGAAACTCTAGAGGAAATGGATAAATTCCCAGAAACCTACAACCCTCCTAGGTTAAATCAGAAAGAAACAGAAACCCTGAACAGACCAATAACAAGCAGCAAGATTGAATTAGTAATTTAAAAAATTGCCAACAACAAAAAAGTCCCAGACCAGATGGATTCACAGCTGAATTCTACCAGACATTCAAAGAATTGGTACCAATCCTACTGAAACTATTCCAAAAGATAGAGAAAGAAGGAATCCTCCCTAAATCAGTCTAAAAGCCAGTATTAAACTAATAATAAACCCAAGGAAGGATACAACAAAAAAAGAAAACTATGGACCAATATCTCTGACGAACACAGATGCAAAAATCTTTGACAAAATGCGTGCTAACGAAATCCAACAGCACATCAAAAAGATAACACATTATGAACAAGTGTATTTCATCCCAGGGATGCAGGGATGGTTTAACACATATAAGTCAATAAATACAATACATCACATGAACTGAATTAAGAACAAAAACCATATAATCATCTCAATCGATGAGAAAAACATCTGATAAAATCCAGCACCGCTTTATTATAAAAACCCTCAACCAAATAGGCATAGAGGGGACATATCTTGAAGTAGTAAAAGCCATATATGACAAACCCACAGCCAACATCATATTGAATGGGGGAAAGTTGACAGCATTACCCCTGGGAACTGGAACAAGACAAGGATGCCCACTTTCACCACTTCTATTCAGCATAGTACTGGAAGTCCCTGCCAGAGCAATCAGACAAGACAAAGAAATAAAGGCCATCCAAACTGGAAAAGAGGAAGTCAAACTGTTGCTGTTTGCGGATAATACGATTGTATACTAGAAAATCCTAACGACTCCTCCAAAAAGCTCCTAGATCTCATAAACTGTTTCAGTAAAGTCTCAGGTTAAAAAAACCGATGTACACAAATGAGTAGCCCAGCTACACACCAACAACGACCAAGCTGAGAATCAAATCAAAACTCAATCCCTTATACAATAGCTGCAAAAATAAATAAATAAATAAAATACCTAAGAATATACTTAACCAAGGAGGTGAAAGATCTCTACAAGGAAAACTACAAAACACTGGTCAAAGAAATGACACAAGCAAATGGAAACACATTCCATGCTCATGGATGGGAATAATCAATATTGTGAAAATGACCATTCTGCCCAAAGCAGTCTACAGATTCAATGAATTCTCATCCAAATACCAGTATCATTCTTCAAAGAACTAGAAAAATAATTCCTAAAATTCATATGGAACCAAAAAAGAGCCCATATAATCAAGCAAGTCTAAGCAAAAAGAACAAATCTGGAGGCATCACACTACCCAACTTCAAATTATACTACAAGGCTATAGTTACCAAAACAGCATGGTACTGGTATAAAAATAAGCATGTAGACCAATGGAATAGAATAGAGGGCCCAGAAATAAAGTCAAATACTTAAAGCCAATTGATCTTCAACAAAGCATACAGAAACATACATTGGGGAAATGATACCCTATTCAATAAGCGGTGCTGGGAAAACTGGTAAGCCACATGTAGAAGATGAAACTGGATCCCCATCTCTCACCTCATATAAAAATCACCTCAAAATGGATCAAAGACTTACATCTAAGACCTGAAACCATAAAAATTCTAAAAGATAACATTGGAAAAACTCTTCTGGACATTGACTTAGGCAAAGAATTCATGACTAAGACCCCAAAAGCAAATGCAACCAAACCAAAAATTACAAATGGGACCTAATTAAACTAAAAAGCTTCTGCACAGCAAAGTAATCAGGAGAGTAAACAGACAATCCACAGAATGGGAGAAAATATTCGAAGACTATGCATCCGACAAAGGACCAGTATCCAGAATCTACAAGAAACGCAAACAAATCAGCAAGAAAAAACAAACAAACAAACAAAAATAATCCCATCAAAAAGTCAGCAAAGGATATGAGCAGACATTTCTCAAAAGAAGGTATACAAACAGCCAACAAACATAAGATAAAATGCCCAACATCACCAATCAGGAAAATGCAAATTAAAACCACAATGAGATGCTTAAAACCATAATGAGATGCCTCCTTACTCCTGCAAGGATGGCCATAACTTAAAAGTCAAAAAACGGTAGCTGTTGGCATGGATGTGGTAAAAAGGGAACACTTTACATTGCTGGTGGGAATGCAAATTATTACAACCACTACAGAAAACAGTATGGAGATTCCTGAAAGAACTAAAAGTAAAACTACCATTCAATCCAGCAATCCCACTACTGGGTATCTACTCAAAGCAAAATAAGTCATTATATGAAAAGACATACACACACACGTTTATAGCAGCACAATTTGCAGTTGCAAAGATATGGAACCAACCTAAGCGCCCATCAGCCAACAAGTGGATAAACAAAATGTGCTATATATACGCCATGGAATACTCTTCAGCCATAAAAAGGAATGAAATAATATCTTTTGAAGCAACTTGGATGGAGCTGGAGGCTATTATTCTAAGTGAAGTAGCTTTAGGAATGCAAAACCAAATATCCTATGTTCTCACTTATAAGTGAAAGCTAAGCTATGAGGATGTAAAAGCATAAGAGTGGTATAATGGACTTTGGGGACTCCAAGGGGTAGGTTGAGAGAGGGGTGAGGGATAAAAGACTGCATAACGGGTACAGTATATGCTGCTCAGGTGACAGATGCACTAAAATCTCAGAAATCACTACTGAAGAATTTATCCATGGAACCAAAAACCACCTGTATCCCCAAAACTATTGAAATAATAATAATAATAAATTACAAAGGAAAATAAAATTCAAACTTTAAAGAATTTAAAAATTTTAAAAAGAACCAAATAGACATTTTAGAACTTACACATATATATCTAAAATAAAACATTCACTGGATGGGCTCAATAGCATAGTGGGCAGAGAAAAGACTCAGTGAACTTGAAGGTAGGTCAAGATAAATTATCCAATCTGAAGAACAAGAGAGAAAAGAGACGTGTGGGGTTGCGGGGAGGCAGTAGGCATGGGGAGAACAGCTCTGCAGAGACCTTGGAACACTATCAAAAGGCTTAGCACCACAGTATTGGAAAACAGAAGGAGATATGAAATAGATCAGTGCACAAAAAAGCATTTAAAGAGATAACTTAAAATTTTCCAAATTTGGTGAAAGACATACATTTTTCTATTAAAGAAGCCTCGGTGAAACTCAAACAGGATCAACTCAAATATGGCAACAACAAATTTGACAGAGGTGAAACATTTGGTTAGCGTTGTCTCCCTAATTTGTCTATTTTGGAAAATACATGTCACATTCTCCTCAGGAAATGGTAGTCTTGTCATTACTTAAAACCCATTGTACAGATTATATAACTTGGCCTGCCTTGCCTTCTGCTTCAGATGATGTAAACATGACCAGTGTCTTACACGCTCAGGCATATGAAACATAACTTAGTATCATTTGTCACTCATTGTTCTTTCTTTCATAAAAATTATCACTACTATCTTTTACCTGTCAATGAACAGTTACTTAGCAACTACAAATCACTTTTCAATTTAGAAGCTTTACTGGACCTTGTGTATCTTCAGCCTTGGAAATTTTGTCACTGATGAGATTTCCATTAGCCCTTCTGGCAAATTCATCTGAAAATGCCTGAAATATAAACATAGCGTTGATCATTACACTCCTCTGTAAATGAATAAATTGGAATCATCAGGGTGTTTGGTCCTGCATGCATACATACATATTTGGGAGATTACCATTATCAAGCAGTATTATTTAATTTCATTGCAGATCTTGAAAGTTATGAAAACAACACATGATTCTGCTTCTATAAATGTGTCTAATGAAAATAAAGATGTGGACAAAGATATAAATACAAGGATATTCACTATAGTGCCATTCATAATAGAGAAAAAGACAGTTAAAAATTCAACAGGGAAAAAGTTAAATAAATGTTGCTGTATCCATGTGTTGGATTATTTAGTAGCCATTAAAAATAGATTTTCAAAGAATTTTTTATTTTTTAATAAATGAGATCTCACTGTGATTCCCAGGCTGGAGTGTCACCCAGGCTGAAGTGCTAGAGGCATTCATTGCAGCCTCGACCTCCTGGGCTTAAGCAATTCTCCCACCTCAGCCTCCCAAGTAGTTGGGACTATAGGCATATGGCACCACACCCGGCTACGTTTTTTTTGTTTGTTTTGTTTTGTAGAAACAGGATCTCCCTATGTTGCTCAAGCTGGTCTTGAACTTCTGGCCTCAAGTGATCCTCCTGCCTTGGCCTCCCAAAGTGCAGGGATTACAGGTGTGAGCCACTGTGCCCAGCCTCAAAGAAGATTTAATGAAATAGAAAATAAAAGTGAAGGATATTAAATAAAATAATATATAATCACAATCTTTATTTATTTATTTATTTAAGATGGAGTCTCATTCTGTCACCCAGACTGGAGTGTAGTGGCGCAATCTTGGCTCATTGCAACCTCCGCCTCCCAGGTTCAAGTGATTCTCCTGCCTCAGCCTACTTGGGAGGCCACCACACCCAGCTAATTTTTGTATTGTTAGTAGAGACAGGGTTTCACCATGTTAGCCAGGCTGGTGTCCTGACCTCAGGTGATCTGCCTGCCTTGGCCTCCCAAGGTGCTGGGATTACAGGCATGAGCCACCACTTTCAGCCAATCCCACTTTTAAAAGTACATATGTAAAAAAGCAGGCTGGAACAAAATTCAACTAAAGAATTTATGCATTTTGCATTGTTCAAAGTTTCTACAATGAACATGAATTAGCATAATAGTCAGTCAAAGCAAATAACTTGCCAATTGTAAGAACTACAATGTTAAGAGAATGACCATCACAAGGTCCCAAACACTTCCATTTTTAATTTACTATTTGTACCAAAAGAGGAGGGGCTGGGGAGTCATGATTTTTGAGCAAGTAGCTGGTGTGTGTATTCTAGTGTTAATAAACCTGTGAATTTCTTTTTTTTTTTTTGCCTGTTGGTGACCCTCCAAAATCATCATTTTCTTACTCCTTGTAAACAAGCAACAGATAATTTTGTTGGAAAAAAAAAATCAAGTAACATCTTGGCTAAAGACAGATGCAATAATGGGAGAAGGACCCAGAGAGAGGGTAGAACAAAGATCTCAGACCCACAGGCCTCCAGGAGCCAGGTAGTAAGGCACATGGGTAAAGGTAGACTGATCTGACTGTGGAGAACTAGAGAACACCTGCCACTCAGACATGGAAAACTTCCTGTTCCAAGCAGGAAGCCATGTTTAATGTGCCAGAAGTTTTTAAGTTTTAGGTCATAGTGGACATCTAGAGTTTTATGTAAAATTTTTGATTTTTAAATGTTAGCAACTGATTGAATGTTTTTTAAATAATCTAAATAAAGCACATCTAGAGGCCATGTTCAAATCACGGGACTGCGGCTTTGCAGCCTCTGCGACGGTCTCCATCTATAAACATCGCAATAGGCTTTGCTGATTTTTTTTTTTGTGAAAATGTAACCAAAGTTTAACTGTCTTTAAGAGTCTAAAGATAAAAAGTGTAACAGACACACATAGAGAATTTCAGATGGTACTAAAGGTATCTGTATAGACTAATTCTTTTTACAGAGTATTTGCAAAATACTCAGTCTTTAGGAAAGAAAATGAATGCTGAGGTTGCATGAAAAAGAGTGGTATTTGAAGGTTCAGGTCTGTGTCACAGAACTCATGCTGTATTCAATCACTCGTTCATTCAAAAACAGCACTTCATGCCTCTCATTTAGTTCATTTTGTGTATATAAATCTTAGCTCTAAAGTAATTGTGATTTATAGGAGGGAAAGTATGTGCTATTCCTATTCGTCCTGTTCCACGATCCACATCACCTTGCACAATGCAAGTCATAGGGAAATTATTTTAAAAGTTTCTGTTGCACAGAAGAGTAACTAATTATACAGGACAAGTAAATGGACCACATATTTTACTCAGGTGGTTGGCTGCCTGATTAGAATTTAGGTTAGATTTACTTGCTTCCAACGAACTTAAAGGTAGTATCTAGCGTCACAGAAAAATTAAGTGTTACCTAAACATTCAGACAGTCCAATGATCCACAGATATCTGTTGGGTTGCTGATTTTAATCTATTTGATCATTTTTTGTAATATCATGGGAGTTTTTCAAACACTGAATGTCATCTACTTTATTTGATTAAGTAAAGACTTGGACTGCAGGGATAATGGCTTAAATGCCTGTTGTGCTGCCATAATGCTGAGTCCAGTGCTCTCCCACAGCTGATGCTCAGTAAATGTAGCTGAATGATGAACTCATGACTGATGATGGTTCTGGTGTTTCTGGTCCCAACTCTCCTATCCACATGGGAATGTGCTAATCCATTCTAACCACACCTTCTGACATCTTCCTAGTGATAAGGCCACACTGTGCTTTTATACTCTGCATTAAAATTTCTATGTCCATATGGAGGGAAATCCTATAGTCAACTCCATTGCAATATGTGGGCCTTATTTGGATTCTGCTTCAAACACAAAGCTGTAAAAACAAAACGCTTATGAGATAGTTGGAAATTTGAGAATTGATTTGATAATTGGTTAAATAAAGGAATTATTGTCCATTTATTTTAGATGTAATGCAGTATTGTGGTTATGTTACTTTTTTAAAAAGAAATGTTATTGTTTAAAATAAATATTGAATTGTTTATGGATAAAATGATATGTCTGGGATTTGCTTCAAAATAATATAGAAGGAAGGGAAATAAATGGAGATAGAGATTAAACATACTGGCCATAGGTTGATAACTGTTGAAGTTCAGTGATAGGTACAACGGACTTCATTATACTATTATGTCTACATTTGGATATGTTTGAAATTTTCCTGAATAGGAAGTTAAACTTTTTCTACATCTGTAACTTGTCTTAAAATTTGTTATGCTACAACTACAACTACAAGTATAAACTACTTCCTTACTTTCCTGTATGGGGAAATGAATGAAAAAAGCATCCTGTCAGAACAAAAAGACATTTGAAAAAACATTAGGTCTCAGTTACAAAATAATCAGAAATGAGTGGCACTGTACCTGAATATTTTCATGATCACTTGGGTGCAGCAGAAAGTGAACCTCTTGCAAAGTTTTCACCTGATTCTTGCTACTAAATTTGAACACCTCTGAAATGATTAATTCAGCAAATATGGTTTTAGGAAATCCCAAGTTTCCTGTTCCTATTGCTGGAAATGCAATTGATTTTAAGGACAAGCTGTCAGTGATCTCCATACATTCTCTGATTATGTCTTCCATGATCTGAAACGCACAAAGCACATCCTTATACATCTTGTCTAGAAATGGGAGTTAGAGCAGAAAGGACAAGAATTTAGCAACTTTGTGACCTCGAATACTCCTTTTTGCTTTCAATAGTGATTAAGGGCAATCAGAAGAGGATAGAAAAATACAGGAGAAGGAAAGGAAAAGGAAAACAGAATGCGAAGACTTAAACACATTCACAATGAAGGAAAGAAGCAAAGCAACTACTGTTCTTCTCCTTCATTCTCTTCCATTCTTCACACCCTTCTCTGGCTTTCTTCACTAAGCAAGTAATAATATTATGTTCAGTAACCCTTCCCTGAGCTCCAATAATTATTGAGCACAACAATTCATTTATATTATTAACCAGTCCTCAGGAGAAGTCAGCTACAGCTGAAAGAAATGGCCACATGATGGAATCTGCCAAAAGCGTGATTATTATGGAAGAGAAACAGACAAGGCCCAATCTATGTCCAATCAATATGCTACTAAAAGGAGAACCCAAAGGGCTACCCGACTTCCTAGAGAATTCAAAACCAGGGCCAACCTTGAGTGAAGATGTGCTACCATTTCTCCACTCCGGAGCTACCACGTGAAGCACATAGCGACAGTCCAGATTCCAGCTGTTGGTTTTGAGCACTGTGCCCACGCTGACAGCCATCCCTTGTCCAACTGTGTCCAATTCGTCCTGGAGCGCTGGTCCAGCTTTTTCCAAGAGGGCCTTAGAAAGAGGCCCTCTACTAAGCTCAAGATCAGAGGGAACGGAGTTGACAACAACATCCGTCTGAAAGACAAAACCAAAAATTTGTTTCAAATTTTAACAAAAAGCATTCATCGATGATTACTATATTTGAGCCACTGGGCTTGGCACAATGGGAGACAACTAAGATGATTAAGGTTTCAGTGATTTAAATATCAACACAAGACAAAGTGTTACTAAATACTTATTTAAGTGGCACTTAGGAACAAAAGAGAGCAGTCAAAAAGCAATCTATGAATGGTATGGCATCACTGGAGGAGTCCAGAGAAAGCTGTTTCAGTAACTAGTGAAGACACCATGGGCAATGTGGGGTTTGAGAAATGGGAAGAATTTCAGCAGGCAGAGCGAGACAGAGAGCAGCATGAACATAGGCATGGTGTGTTGTGAGCTGTGAACAGATTAATTTGATCTGAGAGAGCTTCTGCAGCAAATGGTACACTCCAGGCTAGAAATGTTACACTGGGGGTAGACTGGGGGCCCACCTCGAGTGCCAAGACATTTGGACTCCCTGACAGGCAGGGAGCAGCCCTGGAAGCTTTTTCATCAGTGAATGTGAGCAGATTAGAGAGGTCAAGAGAACAGAGAAGAGGGAATGTAGCCAAGTGATTTTCAAAGCTGGCCTGCCTGGGTCACTAAGGAGTAATGCAAAGCAGTTATTGCAGTCATGGAAGCTACGCATCTATGGGAGTGAAAGGAAAGCAAAGTATGACTTTTTTTAAGAGAGAGGGTCTTGCTCTGTCACCCAGGCTGGAGGGCAGTGGCATGATCATAGTTCACTGCAGCCTTAAACTCCTAGGGTTCAAGTGATCCTCCCACCTCAGCATTCCGAGTAGTTAGGACTACAGGTATGAGCCACCATGCCTAGTTGGGAAAGAATGTCGTGACATTTGGTGTCAAAAGGGACAAGGAATGAAATTCATTCCTATTACTGATGCTTGGTCAAAAGAGTTGATTTTTAAAAATGAGACAAAATTATTTTTAACATTTTGAAATAGTGCAATGGTTAAGAGCCTGAACAAATTCCAATCCTGGCTCTACCATTTGCTAGTTGGGGGATGTGGGCAAATTACTTAACCCCTTTAAGTCTCACTCTCTCATCTGTGAAGTGAGAAGAATAATAATCCTAGAATCTGCTGCACGGCAGTGAATGAGAAAATGCATGTCAAAAACAGCACAGTGCTGGCTGGGCATGATGGCTTACGCCCTAATTCCAGCACTTTGGGAGGCCGAGGCAGGCAGATCACCTGAGGTCAGGAGTTAGATATCAGCCTGGCCAACAAGGAGAAACCCCATCCCTACTAAAAATACAAAAATTAGCTGGGTGTGGTGGCGGGCGCCTGTAGTCCCAGCTACTCGGGAGGCTAAGGCAGGAGAGTCACTTGAACCCGGGAGGCAGATGTTGCAGTGAGTTGAGATTGTGCCACTGCACTCCAGCCTAAGTGACACAGCAAGATTCCATCTCAAAATAAATAAAAAAAATAAACAAACAAACAACAACAACAAAAACCAACACAAGGCTTGGTACATAGTAACAACCAATATTAGCTATGGTTCTTGTAGTTATTACTTAAGCTTACTGTAAGTAAAAATCTGTTTTAAATCTTCCAATTCAGCACTTTAAACTAAAACAAAAAATATTTTAAACAAAGTAACAACTCAAGAAAGAAAGATGGCACATAGAAGAAAGTATTTGCAAATCATATACCTGATAAGGGACTTATATCCAAACTAGAGAAAAAATACTTAGTAATAAAAAGACAAATAACCCAAATGAAAAAGAGAAAATATAAGCCAGGTACTTTGGCTCACACCTGTAATCCCAGCACTTCAGGAGGTCAAGGAGGGAGAATCACTTGAGGCCAGAAGTTCAATGTTACAGCAAAACATGATCATGCCACTGTCCTCCAGCTTGGGTGACGGAGCAAGACCCTGTCTCTAAAAATAATTAACTAACTAATTACAAGTGGGCAAAGGATCCACATGGACATTTCTCTAAGGAAGATATACACATTGTCAAAAAGTACATGAAAAGATGTTCAACGTCATTAGTCATTATGGAAATTCAAATCAAAACCATAGTGAGATGTGACTTCACACTCACTAGGATGGCTATAATCAGAAAGAAGATATTAACAAGTGTAGACAAGAGATTGGAACTGTCAATGTTGCTGACAGGAATGTAAAACAGTGCAGCTGCTTTGGAAAATGATCTAGCAGTTCCTCAGATGGTCAAACACAGAGTTACCATATGACCCAGCCATTCCACTCTTAGGTATATACCCAAGAGAACTGAAAACACATGTTCATACAAAAACTGGTATACAAATGTTCATAGCAGAATTATTCATGGAAGTCAAACAGTGGAAACAATCCAAATGTTCATCAACTGAAGAATGGATAAATAAAATGTGGTCTATCCATACAATGGAGTATTATTCAGCCATAAAAAGGAAGTAAGTTCTGATACATGGTACAACATCGATGAACCTTGAAAACATTCTGCTAAATGAAAGAAGTCAGTCAGACAACCACAAATTGTATGATTCCATTTATATTAAATTTCCAGAATAAGTGAATCTATAGAAACAGGAAGTAGATTAGTGGTTGCCTAGGGCTGGGGAGGTGGGTGAACGGAATGGGGAGTGACTGCTCATGGGCACAGGGTTTCTTTCTGGAATGATGAGAATGTTCTAAAATTAGATTGTGATAATGATTGCATACTTCAGTGAATATACTAAAAGCCACTGAATTGCACATTGTAAACAGGTATGGTATGTGAATTATATCTCAACAAAGCTGTTTAAACAAAAAGGATGGTGATTGAGTGTGACTGTTAAGCAATTTTCAGCTTTTCTCAAGACAGTTGTGATGTAGAAATATGCTGAAACAGCAAATATATTCAGGTTAATATAGTTTCAATGGTGTCACCTTTTATCACATTATATTGGACACTAGATGGATGCTTAGATATACTTTTTCTTTTAAACAATTCAAAGCAAAACATTTGGCAAGTTTATTAAATTTTGTTCATTTCACTTAATATCATGTAAAGCACATATTCAACTGTATTTTGTTTAAAGATGATGAAGATAAGTAACACCCAGTGCTGGTAATTTAGGACTTTGGTCTTGGTCTTTGAATAAAACACTCAGACTTGATGAAACTTTCATTGTATTGTGATGTCTGTTTTCTTTTATATATATTGTGCTAATTGACCTTACTTTTAAAAAGTGCGGCAAAAAAGAGCCCAGCAGCATTCTTGGGTGGAGGAAGGGCATTCACCCAGCTCTGGCTCCCAGGGTCCCTCTGGCAGCCCCGAGCACATTCACTCCACACCAGCAGAGGAAGGTTGAGGCAAATATCCACTGGAAGACACAACTATGGCCATGCCAGTTAAGACAGTAAGGAAAAACGTTTCTGTTGGTTGGGAAATAAGTGCTGCCTGGCATCTGCCCCTCACTGCTCCCACCATCTCCACCCTGACTCCCCTGCCAGGACTCCCCCAGATCTTCCAATTAAAGAAGTAGTGCCTGGCACAGTAGGAGGCTTCAGACCCTGGGCAGATGGCTGCTGTTCTGATTAGTTAGACCCTATGTTGCTAAATAGGGTGGTTCATGCCTGTAATCCCAGCACTTTGGGAGGTTGAGGCGGGCGGATCACCTGAGGTCAGGAGTTGAAGACCAACTGGTGAAGCCTGGCCAACATGGTGAAACCCCATCTTTACTTAAAAAAAAAAAAAAAATACAAAAATTAGCCGGACATGGTGGCACGCGCCTGTAGTCCCAGCTACTAGGGAGGCTGAGGTGGTAGAATCACTTGAACCCGGGAGGTGGAGGTTGCAGTGAGCCGAGATGGTGCCACTGCACTCCAGTCTGGATGACAGAGCAAGATCCTGCCTCAAAAAAAAAAAATACAAAAATTAGCCGGACATGGTGGCACGCGCCTGTAGTCCCAGCTACTAGGGAGGCTGAGGTGGTAGAATCACTTGAACCCGGGAGGTGGAGGTTGCAGTGAGCCGAGATGGTGCCACTGCACTCCAGTCTGGATGACAGAGCAAGATCCTGCCTCAAAAAAAATAAAAATAAAAATAAACATTTTAGCCCCCCCCCCGCCGCCGCCATGCCCCTACAGCCTACAAGAATTGTCCCCACATAACGCCTGGCACCTGTAACTTCCTCAGGTCCACTTTTCACTTCCTCACTGGTGTTGGGTGCTGATGGTCCCTCAGACTCTGGCCCCAAGCTCACTTTTGCTCAGCATTGTTGACAAGATTCCTGTCCTCTGCATACCCTATGCTCTGATTGTTCTGTATCTGCTGTCAGTAAATTAGGAAATTAGTCTTAGATTTACCAAAACGTGGTAGGTGTAAAGTATAGAGAACTGTCTAAATATGTGATATTATGGATTTCTACAACTACTGGAAACCTAGAAATCTGACCTCTACACACTTTCAGTTCTCACAAATAATTGGCCGATCTCTATTAGTAAATGATTTGGTAAGGAGCCCAGTTATCTCAGGAAAATTGTTAAAAGGTGGGCGTGGAGGGCATGGGATTCTCTGCCTTGATTCTCCCCTTGGTCCTTATCTTTCTTCAGCCCTGCATGAGAGTCGCTGACTAAGTGGAGTCACAGTGCCCTGGTGGTGTTCTGTAAAGGCAACACTCACCTTAGCATTCTGCACGCCTTCTTTCACCAGCAGCATCTGCAGGCCTCCCGGCGACACCAGACTTCCTTGTTTCCATGATGTTTTCCCAGGCCCTGCTGCTGCTGGTAAACTGGGCGGGGCAGCTGGGTCTGGCAGGGTGGCTTTAAATACAGTTTTCACAGCTTCTGCAAAGGCCTCAACGGTCTTCTCAGATACATCAACAAGGTAGATTTCTTTCAAGTAGTGTCCATCCTTCTTGCGTTGGAAGTTTTCCTTGATGGCAGAAACAATGGTCTCCACGCATCGGCCTAAGGGAAAGCCAAAGACTCCAGAACTAATAGCTGGGATGGCTATGGATCGGTACTTGTATTTTTCGGCTAGACGGAGACTTAGTTGCACAGCTCTCCTTAATAGGTACACACACCTCGGGGCCTCATATTCGCTCCAGCGGGGCCCCACTGCATGGATCACATGGTGGTAGGGCAGCTTTCCTGCCTTGGAGATGGTGGCATTGCCTGGTAGGAGTCTGCCCTCTTTCTTCACTATCTGGTCACAGTCGGCCTGGAGCTCAGGGCCAGCTGCTTTTGAGAGCGCAGCGGCCAGGCCACCATAATGCTTAAGGTCCTCATTAGATGCATTCACCACCACATCGACAGGAAGCTGTGCCAAGTCACCCTGCTGCACAATGAGCACGATGCCAGGGGCTAAGGCCGTCCGAGAGAAGCACTTCTGCCCAGAGGGGCTGCCTCCCTCCTTCACTTCTTCATTCTCCTGTAGTTCAATGTAACAACCAAACAACCGTTTGATCTCACGTTGATAAAACCATGCTTTATCCCGGAAGAACATCTTGGCTCCTGGCTTATCAATATGGACACTTTTAACACAGACTGAATCCCAGGCTTGCTTGACGATGTCCATTGCCTTCAGTACTTCGGTCTTTGAGCCAGTTAGTAAAATGCCTTTTTGTTTGTTCTCAGGATTGAAACTTACCTGCACATTTGTCCTCTTTATCTTTGGCCAGAATAGCTTCTTTTCTGTCTTTAAATAGTCAATAACTAAGGAAGGCTTTACTTCAACCAGTCTCTCTATTTTCATGTTTTGTTCAATGAAGTTAAAAAGCAATGCATAGGTTTCATTTACTTCCTTTACACAGCCTGTAATAATGACTTCAGCTGTGGTTTCTGAAGATAACTCATTGATGATTACAGTGTTTGGGGAGAAATTTTGTTTCTTACGCAAACTATGAGTGAGCCCTTTCCAGTTCTTGCCATTAAGAAAGTCTTTGTTCTCAACTTCAATGTGCTTATAATCTAAGGCACTGAGCATTTGCTTTTCAGCTTCTAACAGGGCTTCAGAAGAACAGCTGGTTAAGAGAACAGTTGTACCCTCTAGCTCATAAAGTGCAAGAATTTCCTGTGCTACGAAAAGACACTTGGAGAATTCCTTCCAGTTTACCTGTTGCAAAAACTGAAAAATCTCAGGAGAAACCTGAAGGTTTTTCTGAGCCATGGTGTACACCTTTTCCTGGATTGCACACTTGACTTTATACACGTCTACACTAGGTCCTTTCAAGCACAAGTGTTGAGTGACTCCATCATAACAAATCTCTATCTCTGGGCACTCTGTGCGTAAGTGGTCCAGTAGACTGCTGTGACACAAAAGAAAATACCTGCCTGGAGAAATGACCATTTTTTCCTTCAAACTCTGCTCTTCCTTTTTAATTTTTTGAGTAGTGCTTTCTATTAACTCCTTGACTTGTACCTCAATGCTTTGGACATCCTCTGATTTCCCTGCTAAGATTACCATTTCCTTAAGTGTATCAAACTCAATCAAAATCCTGTCATCTTTCACATCATTTTTTATGGTGTCCCACATTGTTGGATCCACTTTAATTGGGGTGACTCTATATTTAGACCTGATGCTAGAGAGTGCTGTGGAAGTATCTGCCTGCCAGGTCTTGATTCTCGGTCTTCCTTCATTGACTAAGGTGGCTGCTGGTCTGATGGTAACTTTACCACTGAGTTGGGACCACGTGAGCTCACAGTGACAACGCCTCATTTCATCATTTATCTCCTCAATCAGGTGATTCTTTTTCTGTAAGAACTTCCATAAGGGAAGATCTAGTGACTCTTCAAATGGTGCTGGAAGCTTGATCAGAGGCTTCTCCTTTCCATACAAGGCTGTGCCCAGTGAGGCATAGTACGGGAATACAGAAAGCGGCATTTTATTGAAGTCGAGTTTTGTGGCCATGATGGTGTCTAACACTTAAAAGGAAAGAAAATAACGTAAGCCCAGGATGATATATGGCAAATAAAAACAAAACAAAATTTTCCTATTTTAGAGAAAAAAAAATCTAATGTTTTCTAACAAAGGAAAGAAATAAAACAAAGTAAGACCAAGATGATATGTGGCAAAGAAAAACAAAACAAAATTTTCCCATTTTAGAGGAAAAAAATCTAATGTTGGTAGAATTGTGATGTTACAGCATATTAAAAAGCAGCACTACTCTCAAAGTGCTCAAATAAAAACTGGTATGGGTTAGCAGTGCATAGGTGCACAGGTATCCCTTATTGAATGGAATAATTACTTTCTAGCCAAGATCCATCTATGTTGAAGTCCTGTTAATTAAATTCCATTTACTGTTTTCCTGATATTACTGATATATCACCATCATGTTAAGAAATATATGAGTTTGGTCACAAGCGTGAGGGTAATGTTTGCCCTAGTATAAAAAATATTTTGGTGTTCAAAGTGAAGCTCACCTTAGTATTATGCTATTTGGTCTTCCTGTATAGTCCTATAATTTTAGGCTTCAAAGTTGACTTAGATTAACATTAATAACTCGAAAAGGAGGAGCATAATAATAAATTATTATAGCTTAGCATGTGTCACACACTACTCTGAGTGCTTTACATATATTTAATTCATTTCATCCTCACAACAACCATTTGAGGTAGAGACATTATTATTATCATCCCTACTTACAAGTGATAAAACAGAGGCTAGGAAAGGTTAGATAACTTGGATAGGGTTACATAGACTGCAGATAACTCAGCTAAGATTCAGTGTTTGTCAAACCCCAAAGCCCATCCTCTTGCCCCTCTACCAAACCCGAGTCATCATCACGGTCCTCTGAGAGCCCAGCCCCACAGACTATGATTCGGTAAGACCCACACCTCCTCCTCGCCCTGCTACAATCTCCTTTTTCCACTTCACTGGAACACTCCCATGGGTGTGTTTGCGTGTGTGTGCATGCGCACGCTCTTCTCTTCCAAGCCCCTCCTCATTTTGTGTAAGTTATTAGGCAGAGCATCTGCAGAAAGGGAATCAGAATGTGCTCCAATAACAACTTGGGTTAAAAGAGCAACCTTTGTGGAAAGCTGTTAAAGTAACTTCACCTTGTGTGTGATTGGGTCCTAGAGCTGGTATCGAGCATGATGGAAAGACAGTGGCCTTCAGAGGCCCAAACATACAGCTTCAACTTCCCAACGTGGCCCTGTGGCAGCCCTACGCCTGGGCAGTATTTGTGATTACCAACATACTGAGCACTGTCAGGCACAAGCACTTTGCTGGTATTATTTCATTTCAACCTCACAGCACTCCTCTAAGGTAAGCAGTAATGTGAGTCCCATTTTACAGATAAGAACATAGAGGCTTAGGTGGGTTAAAGTAACTTGGCCAAGATTACAAAGCTAGTAAGCACCAAAGCCAGGAATCAAATTCAGGTCTGTCTGACCCAAGAACCATGGCAGATGTCATCTTAATATGTCTTCAAGTCTCCATCCTGCTTTGCTTGTCTGTAAGGACAAAGTTTATCTAACCGTGCAGATTATTAATGGGATTGTGAGATACTGTAGCGGAAAAAACAGCCAAAGATCTTACAGACATAGGTGTTCAATGAAAATTCTCTTCCTTAAAAAATAAATCAGATTTTATAAAGTTGAACCAAATAATTTTAGAGTAAAATGCCTAATTTTTTCCTCTCAAGAAATCTACATAAAACACAATATTGTGCAACAAATTCTCTTTTAAACCAAGCTCTATCTACCATCTGCCTCATTATTGGCAACCCATTGTGAATGGTGAACTTTCCTATAAGAAAAATTAACGTTGTAGGTAAACAGGAGATTTGGAAAAAAGAGAGAAGTTAGGGTATATGTTATGGGACCAGAATACCCAAGTTCAAATCCTGACTGTGTCACTTATTAGCTGTGTAATCTTGGGCAAGTTATTAGACCTTTCTGTGCTTCAGCTTCCTCATGTGTAAAACAGGGATTATAACTATCAAGATGTCCATAAGACAGACTGTCTGAGTGCACTTGGTAACACTCTGCGAAGCTGTGCAAATGTAAGTTATAATTAAAAGAAGGAGAAGCTAAGCTGGATGCAGTGACTCACACCTATAATCTCAGCAATTTAGGAGGCAAAGGAGGGAGTATTGCTTGAGCCCAGGAGTTCAAGACCAGCCTGGGAAACATGGCGAAACCCCATCTCTACTAAAAATACAATATATTAGCTGGATATGGTAGCATGTACCTGTAGTCCCAGCTACTCTGGAGGCTGAGGTGGAAGGATCACCTGAGCCTGGGGAGGTTGAGGCTGCAGTGAGCCACGATCATGCCACTGTACTTCAGCCTGAGTGACAGTGAGACCTTGTCTCAAAATAAATAAATAATAAAATGAAAATTAAAAAATAAAAAGAAGGAGAAGCTAGAGAACAAAAAAGAAAGTCAGTATATCACAGATTGTGGAGGACAGAGAATGAGTGAGTTTGGAGGAGGAGGTGTGGTCAAAAAAGTTAGATGGTACAAAGGGATCAGGGAGGAAGGGAACCTTTGAGAGGGCCCCATAGAGTTTACATGAATAGCTCTGGCAGAAAATAAACTTTCAGTAAATAGTACTTAACATTAGTTGTGTATGTGCAGAATAGCCCTTCTGAGGACAAACCCAACAGCCCCATGCCGTCAATGTTTGAAAACCCTGAAACTGTCAACTCTCACCACAAACTGGGAGGTTAATTTCTAGGGTAGAGGATTTTATGTACCCATCTCTCTCCCCGGGCCTAAGACCAGGCAGAGGGAGATTTGAATATGTGACAGAAGCTCCTCTTTGTCCCTTTGCCCAAGGAATAGTAGGTCTTTCATTCCATTTTGATTCAAACCATACTTTTACCCAGTTTTCCCAACTCATAAAAGTTGAGTTGGGAAAAGGGAGGTTCCTTCAAGTACCCTGTTGAAACAATTTCTCTCAAGTGAGTGGCATACCACATTATCCTATGTCATGCCCCACCCTTATTAATCCCAGGCACAATTTTCCTTCTTTTCCTAAGAGGCCTGGCCCCCTAATTCCTTCTGCTCAGCCTTGACCTCTGAACACAAGTAGAACCTCCAAGCTGACCTTGTATATGCCTCAGAGAACTGGCAGTCTTTGTCACAAAACACTCACAAGTGTTTCTCTAAGGTTCAGCTGGACATGGTTTTCACAGGGTCACTCCAAACAATATTCCAGCAGGCATCCACTGGTCATGTGAAACCACTCCTGTTCATTTTTGAATGACAGTACAATAGGTGAAAGAAGTAGTGGTACTGTACAGGAACTCTATGAGTTGCTGAGTATTTCTTTACCTAACCTTGTTGTAATTAATTTGAGAGTTTCTATCAAGTGTGTGGCTAAAACACAGATTATCTCCTTTTTAATATAGTATTTCAAAGATCCCAAGAATGTATTTTTCAGTCCATCATAGGTAGAGACTCATGAAAGAATCTCCTTAAATCTTTCAAAAACTTGACGTTGCTTCTCTAAAGTCTGAATCACTGGCCTTATTAAGCATCATATCCCAGATGAACAGGATTATTTATTCAATTCAAAGGAATGCATAAATAAACAAATAAAACACATCAGAACTAAATTGATAACTGTTAAGCTCAGCTAAAAATGGCCTAGATTATGCCAAGTATGACAGGTTAATAAATATTACCTTTTCTGTCAAAAAATTCAATCAGAGCTGAACTCTCTTCAGGAAAATATTCAACATTGACAACTCTTCCCCCTCCACTATAGGGATTTTCAAAGAAAAGTTTTAAACTGTAGTCATCAGCACCAGGTGGCAGGTTTTCAACCCTGATTGTTTTTGTCACTTCCAGAAGTCTTGGAGAAAGCTGAAGTTGTTTAATTGAATGGTGCCTGGTACAATCATCAACAAATCTTACAGTATCTACAAACCAAAAGAAAAAAAAAAGAAAGAAAATCAGTAAATTTTGATTGTATCTTTATGTTGTATAGAAGAAAATGTCTGGCTACTAATTGAGTTAAAAGGGAGAGCTAAGCACTCCATTTTTAGACACAATATCTTAATACCTACATGAGAATTTACATACCTAAAACTCCCAGTCTCTGAGCAACACACACGCGAATGTCTTACCTCGATTGCTGCCACTGAGCTATGTCCCCACTTCCTGCCCCAGCCATCACCAACCCTCCTGAGGGCTTTCCCTACAAATCTCATTTCACCCCTTTCTCAAGCCCTTCAATGGCTCCCCATTACCTGCAGGTATGAGTGTTGACACTCCTCAGCCAGGTGTACAATGCCCTTGGCAATGTGACTCGAAACTAATTTCCAAGCATCACCTTTGGTTATTCCCTGCCATTCATTTTATTTTCCATGTTGCCACAAAAACTAGTCATTATTTTTGTAAACCCCGTTCTCCTTTAAAGGGTCTTTGGGTATACAATTTCCTGCATTTGGAATGCTCTTCTCCAATTTTTTATCTTGATCCTATTCATCTTTCAGGACTCAACTGTCTCTTTGATAATAAGTATTGGCCTGGCGTGGTGGCTCATGCCTGTAGTCTAAGCACTCTGGGAAGCCAAGGCAGGCGGATCACCTGAGATCAGGAGTTCGAGAAAAGCCTGGTCAACATAGTGAAACTCCGTCTCTACTAAAAATAAGAAAATTAGCCGGGCATGGTTGTGCACGCCTGTAGTCCCAGCTACTCGGGAAGTTGAGGCAGGAGAATTGAACCCGGGAGGCAGAGGCTGTAGTGAGCTGAGATCATGATACTGCACTGCATTCCAGCATGGGCGACAGAGAGAGACTCTGTCTTAAAATAATAATAATAAGAAGAAGAAGAAGAATTATCGATGGTGGGCCCACGATGTGCCAGGCACTGTGCTAGGATATGAGGATATGGAAATAAACATAACAAGTCTCTGCCAGTGCATTATCCATGAGGGAGCAAGTCTTGAGAGCAAATAAATTGCCTATTGTGGGATCAAATGAGGTGGGAAGACTAATACTGGGAATCAGAGAATGATTCCCAGAGTAAGTGGCTCTTATCTGGGTTTTGAACAATGAAGAGGGGTTTACCAGATGGATAGGGAAACAGCTATGTCAAGCAGATGGAATATATTCTGGACATTATCAAATGGTACTACTGGAGTATAAACTTCACAGAAGCAAGACCAGGCCACCTTGTTTGAAAGGGGGTCCCTTTCCTCCCATTTCCCACAGCTTTTTGTTCACAGCTTAGAAAGACAGCTTCTTCTCTTGGACCTTCCTTATTTGTTTACATATGGGCTTCCTCCCCGACCCCAGGCTGTGAGTTTCTCAAGGGCAGGAACCTGATTATTCATCTCTGCCCACAGCACCTAGACCAGTGCCTAACACATATTAGGCATTCAAGATTCTGATCAATGTACAAAAGCAAGTCCATTTAGTTTTCCCTTTGTAAGAAATAGTAATAAATTTGAAATAAGAATAGCTCCCTTTGAGTCCTTACTATGTCTCAGGTACTATGTTAAGTTGTTAGGTACTTTCATTTTCTTTTTCTTCTTTTTTTCTTTCTTTTTTTTCAGACACGGGCTCTCACTCTGTCACCCAGGCTGGAGTGCAATGGTATGATCTTGGCTCACTGCAACCTCTGCCTCCCAGGCTCAAGTGATTCTCCCACCTCAGCCTCCTGAGTAGCTGGGAGTACAGGTGCGCACCACCATGCCTGGCTAATTCTTGTATTTTTGTAGAGACGGAGTTTCACCATGTTGCCCAGGCTGCTCTCAAACTCCTGGACTCAGGCTATCATCCACCTTGGCCCCCCAAAGTGTTGGAACTACAGGCCGTGAGCCACTACACCTGGCCCTATGTTAAGAACTTTTCAAACATTATCTCATTCAATCTTTACAAAAACTATATTAGGTAGGTATTATTGTGACATTGTATAAATGAGGAAAGTGAGGCACAGACAGGATAATAACTTGGTCAACCTCATATAACTAGTTAAATGGCAGAGCTGGAATTTTGACTCCATGACCTGTGCTCTTAACCATTCCACTGCCATGGTCATGGAAGAGTGAAGGCTTAGAATTGGAAAATGTACTTGTTTTGGGTGGTGACAGCTCTCTTCCCAATCTCAGAGATTGTCTACAGATTCCTGACAACTACCTTAAAGAGCACCCATTTTCTGCATTACATGCACTTACTCATACCTACATATGTGAATGACCATGAAAGTGCTAAAGAAATATCTGGTAAAGTGGTAAGAGGACAGGTATAGAGGTAGGCTGCCTGGGTTCAAACCCAGTTCATCCATGCATTTGCACCTTTGTGTTTTGTCTCCCCAGCTCTAACATGGAGATCAATAATAATAATCTCATAAGGTTTTAGAAAGGATAAATAAATTAATACATGTAAAGAGGCTGGCATAGCACCTGGCTTATAGTCAGCACTCTATGAGTGTGTGTTATCATTACCTTCCACGAAGTCCAGTTTGGTAATACAAATATTGACTTCACCCAGTGAGATAACACATGTGAAAAAGCCGACTCCTTTACTTGGAATCACTTGGATTTTAGATGCCTATTTTGCTGTGTTCACACGCTCTATTACTCTCTCTGCCTGTCTCTCTCTTTCTCAGTCACACACACACTTGGGTACTCCTGCAATAAAGTTAATTCTACTAAAAATACCGGAATTTGGTTTCAATATGAATACGAATATGCTTCTTTTTCAAAATAAAAAAAAAAAACTATATTAACTTGGAAACCTCTCTTAGTAGCTACTAGAAAGAGTCAAACTTTCAGAGATGTCCCACTAAGAGGTATCTCAAGTCCCATGATATGGTGCAAAGAAGATAGACAGAGGAAGTGTCACCTCATCTTACCTATGTGCTTTTGAAAGGTAACAACAGCGACATCAAAATCTCTTATTACTTCCAGTTGAAAGTCATCACTGGACAGGCCACTGATGTTCTCCACTAACAAGGTAAGGATTATGTCAGTCACATTTGCCTTGAGGTTTTCAAATGCCACCAAAGAGGAAATATTTTCACATTCCTCTGGGATATCTTCAATTTTGTCTGATCCACCATCGAGAGGGAGTTTTGCTTCCAATTCTTCTGACACATCTGATTTTAGGAAGACAAAAGAGGTACAAGATGTTATAGTTATCTACTATGGTCTTAGCAAACTAAGTTATCACAAGGCACTGCCCTCTTTCCTTGCCAATCTCTTGGCTAACTCACAGAAAAACAGACCTTGGATGGCTTTTGGCTTTATTTAAATAAAAGCTACATGTAACATGTAATTGCCTATTACTAAAGTTCATATTTTTAAATTTTCATGTTGAAAAAATACGTCTGTATTTTCAAGATTAAAGGCATTATAGAGATAAAAAGATTTTCATTTATTGCTGGTGGGTACATATATTAACCTCTGGAAATGAATTTTAAAAATTTGTATGCAATTATTAGTAATAAGAAAAAATATTCACACTACTTAGCTAAGTAAATAGTCATTTATAGAACAATTTACATTATAGGACTATTTTTATATGTGAATTTTATATTAAAATTATACATAATTGAGGTTTAATTTTATTATACCCTTTTCTGCCTGGCCTTTTTGAGGAATCTGCCTTATCCTTCCTAGCACTCAATATCTATTTCTAGCACAGCACCATACTAAAATTATTGAACTAAGCTTCTCAAAAGCAAGACGCATGTTTATTCATCCTTGTATTGCTGGCATATGGTATATAACTGAGGCTCAGTAAATGTTTGCTGAATTGGAGATTTACTGCTTGGGTCACTGGAGGAAAGCAAGACTATCTGATGGTGCCCAAACATGGGTATCACCTAACACATTATACTCCAAAAAACAGTTAAGTTCGCATACAAAGCCCGCTGAATGGCAATCACCCAGCTGACTCATTCCTCTCCACTGCTGACCATAAAAGTGAGTTACACATACACACAAGATCAGTCTCACTGTATGCTTGTCCACTGAAGCATGGTGTGTATGATCTGATCTTTAGGCATTCTGTGGACAGTTATTCAATGGGGACTCTTATCGTGTTCAAGACCCTGGATATAAGGAGAGGAAAGAATATAAAAATATTAGATAAGACATTTACAGATTTTCTAATGGAGGTATATGAGAAAAATGACATGTGTAAACGTTCGCAGTGGCAGCATAAAATGCTCTGTGTGCACCAAATCCATTTTGCTTACTTCCTGGACAATATTTCTCAAGTTTCCTGCAGTTCAGTTTCAATAGTAGTGTCCCTGCAGTTAATGGAATATGGGTGGAAGTGAATTCCACCTTCAGGCCTGGCCAATATAAATCTCCTTAATATAAAACCCCATTCTCCCTTGCAGTGACCTTGGACACCACATTTAGAGATAATGGTGTCAAAGGGTGGAAGGAGCCTGGGTCCCTGAATGACCACATGAAGTGGTTGACACTCCCACCACCACCCCAGCTGCCAACTACACTGAACTCTGATGAGAAGGACAGATAAACTTGTGTTGTGGCCAGGTGCAGTGGCTCACGCCTGTAATCCCAGCACTTTGGGAGAATGAGGCAGGTGGATCACTTGAGGTCAGGAGTTCGAGACCAGCCTGGCCAACATGGTGAAACCCTGTCTCTACCAAAAATACAAAAATTAGCTGAGCATGGTGACACACGCCTCTAATACCAGCTACTTGGGAGGCTGAGGCAGGAGAATCGCTTGAAGCTTGGAGGCGAAGTTTGCAGTGAGCCTAGATTGTACCACTGCACTCCAGCCTGGGCAATTTCATCTCAGAAAAACAAACAAACAAACTTGTGTTGTGTTAGGTTACTGATTTGGGAGGTTGTTTATTACAACAGTTAGACCACTCTGTTGTGTGCTGCTGACTATCATGCCATGAACACACTCATGCTAAGTTAAAAAAAAAAATAGCTTAAGGATAAAGCAACTACATAAATTAGCACTAAGTGAGACAGGTATAACAAATCAGAATGACTGCTGGGCTAGGGAGGAGGCTGTATGTGTTTAATCCCTGCTGCCACTCTTTAGCCATGTGACCTTGGGCATGTCTCTTAATCATAAAATGAGGGTATAGGACTAAATGAATTGGACTGAAAGAATCTTTCCAGCAACATAGTTTTATAACGCCATCAATATTAGACGCTTCACCACAAGAAAGGCTTAATTCACCAAAAAAGAGCATTAACAATCAAGCCAAGAGTCCCAGAAAGAGATACAAGGGCTGGGCTGGCATGGAAAGACTTGAGAGGAGAGGAGGAAGTTCAGCAGGTCTTGAAGGGTATGTGGAACTGGGTAGAGAAAAGTGGAATAGAGGTAATTGTGAGCAACAGAAGCACAGGGAGAGTGCTGCAATTGCATCAGACAATTTAGAAAACAGCGATTAGACTGATGTGGCTCAAAACGAGCACATTTGTGCAGAATGAAGAAAATGAGGCCAGAAAAGCAGACTAGATCCAGAAGGTGGTCTGGACTTTATCTCCCAGTTTGTGGTAAGGGTGAGTCATGGAAGGTTTCCATGAAAAGGATGGCAGGCTATTTAGCAATAGTGCAAAGGGCTGGTCAGGTTTAAGGAGAAGGGTGGCAGACACAGAGCAAGCAGGGAGCTCCTGCCATGCTGAACTTGTGAGGTAAAAAGGAACGGCCTGTGGTGAGAGAAGGATGGATAAGGAAAACTTTAAAAGAAAATGAGACTGGGTGCAGTGGCTCATGCCTGTAATCTCAGCACTCTGGGAGGCCAAGGTGGGAGGGTCACTTGGGGCCAGGAGTTCAAGACTAGCCTGGGTAACATAGTGAGACCATGTCTCCACAAAAAATGTTAAAAATTGGCTGGGCATGGTAGTGCACGCTATGATAGCCCCGGCTACTTAGGCGGTTGTGGTAGGATTGCTTGAGCCAGGGAGGTTGAGGCTGCAGTAAGCCAAGATAGCCTGAGCAACTCAGTGAAACCCTCTCTCCAAAAAAAAAAAAAGTCTCTATGATCAGCAGATGTGAAAGGCTTGATGCGTGAAATGTCTAGTAGGTGACAAGCAGCCTGATTGTGTACTTCAAGAGAAATGAGGCAGCCAGAAAGGGCCCCTGCTTGGGGAGGAAGATGACACATGTGGCTTCGGGCACGTTGGCTCTAATATACTTCCCAAAAGAAGGTCAGACAGAAATTCTGGAATTGAGAGAGGAGTCCAGTCTGGGGATATGGATTTGAAAACACCAGAATTTCCGACCACAGGTAAGCAGTATTTCTCTGCTCTTGCCCTTGTCTCTTCTCCAAGACCTTCCAAGTGCTGGTTTCTACCTTTCAGACCCAGCCCAACTAAGCTTATCCTGCAACAGGACACTAGCTCAGTGCTGACATCACCTGACATTGGTGTGTGTGCCTTTCCCTGCCCTGTCACCTCCTGCTGATGCCTCAGTTTTAAACTTTTCGCATGAGGTTTCGGGCATGCCTAGTGCAGTGTCTTCCACTATCCCCATCTCTGAGAAACAGAATCCAGTTAGTACCTACTCTCCACCCACACTTTGCTCAGTTCTGAAACTGTCTACCACGTTCCAATTAATTTCAAGAGTCCCAGCCCAGCCTTAGGGCCATTGTCAGGGATCAGTGTGGAGTAACCATTCAGCAAAGAATCTCTGCTTCCCTTAAAGGAGCCAACTTAAGTATCTCGTGTAGACCACCCAAATTCCTAGCTGGCTACTATCCTTAGAGTCCAGGTCAGGTAAAAACAGGTTAGCAAATGGGCCTAAAATCCCCAGGACAATGAAAAGTCTATTGGTGGAAGGGGACTGGGCCTTTAGCTGGGAATACATTTGGGAGTTTTAAGCAAATTTAAAACAGTGCTAACATGTCAGTTAAGACAGAGTTAAGGTAAAAATCTACTAAGTCATAAGAAACACAGATGTGATTAAATTTTAGATCTAGGGCTATAGAGCAAGAATAAATATGCACATAGAAAACCACTTCCTGGTCTGAAGTTGAGCTTGAGTGTATAGCACTTTGGCATCTTCCAAGAAAAAGATAAGGCCTTAGGAGATCCCAACAACAAACACTGGGAGCTGGGGGAGCCAGTTCCACAAGTGAGGAATGGAAAGCAGGAATTACTCTAAAGAGACAAAAAATTCCTATTTCATGAAACTCCTGAGCTGCCTAAGAAAGCCATGCATACTAAATTCTACAGTTTTAACAGGACTACCATATTAGATAAAAATAAGCCATATATCCCTATCCAATCTTTTTGCCAAATAAAGGCAGCTCTTACTCTAGTGCCATTTTCCAAAAGAGAAAGTTGCAGAAAACTACATGTTCTCAAGACAATTTCAATATTAGAGGACAATGATTATATATTGTTCCTTTTCCTTAAGGTTTAGATACATGTATCACTTTATCTCTCTGGTTCGGTTCATTCAGAGTGGTTCACTTCCTACCCTTTATACTAGCATGCTTAGCTATGAAAACTAGTTGCTTCTTTAGTAAATGTCAGGTGGCATGACAGCTCAATGCCCAGATGCTAGCTGAGCACTGGAGTCCACAACAGCTAATTAGTCACTGGTTGTTTCCTACAGCAGATGAGATAAGAAGAGCTGCTGTCTTTTAGAGGACTGCAATCCTCCAATCCAATCCTGCACCAGTGCTCAAAAGCCTGTGTTCACAGAGGAGTCACAACTTCCTGTTTTGGCTTCAGAGCACAGCACCCTCACACCCAGCGCTCAGGAAGTAGTGCTAAGCCACGTGCGACTCCCTTGGACATATCATGTCCTCGCTTCTCAGTGTCTGGCTCAGCACAAGTGGAAAGTAAAGATCAGCTCATCACCACCTCTCTGGCACTTCTTTGCCCTCCCCTCTATTGCAACGTGTCTCCCAGGCCCCAGAGAGAGCAGTTCCAATCGTTATGACCTGAGCCCTAAAAGCCACCCTCTGCACAGCTGGCTCAGAATATGAAGAGGATGCAGTCCAAGGCAGCTCCCAGCGGAGCACATCCTGCATTGTGAAAGTCAAGAAGAGAGGGCTGACTCCCTCAAGTGCTGCCTTTAATAACTGCTTGGTGAATGTCAGAGTCATCTCAACTGAGATTTTACCTGGTTCTTTGACATCTTCTTTGGTCTTGGATTCCTGAAACGCAAACGATGAAGTAGCATTAATACATTATTAACAATTTCTTTACATAAGAAAATGTCCTTGGGACCAGCCTGGAGATGGAGGAAATAGAAACAATAATGAAAAGGTCTGATAATGGTGCTCTTGAATACATCTGGGGCCATACATAGTGGCATATTCACTTTCAAGTCACAAAAATTACCAATGAAGATGAGACACAAATAACAGAAACCTCAATTAACACCAAGTGTTTGGGAATATGAGGTACATCCTACATCAGAGAAACATCTTAGCTCATAATTTTTTCCTTGTTTAATATTTATTGAGGCTGAACTTGGTGACTCACACCTGTAATTTCAGCATTTGGGAGGCCAACGTGGGAGGATCGCTTGAGGCCAGGAGTTCAAGGCCAGCCTGGGCAACATGGTGAGACCCCCATCTCTAAAAAAAAAATTTAGGAAAAAAAAATTGGCCAGGCATGCTGATGCATGCCTGTAGTCCCAACTACTTGGGAGGCTGAGGCAGGAGGATCACTTGAGCCCAGGAGTTCAAGGTTACAGTGAGCTATGATGGTGCCACTGCACTCCAGCCTAGGAGACAGATCAAGGCACTGTCTCTAAAAAAGATAAAAATTAAATTAAGGCCAGGTGCAGTGGCTCACACCTGTAATGCCAGAACTTTGGGAGGCCAAGGCAAGTAGATCACATGAGCCCAGGAGTTCAAGATCAGCCTAGGCAACATGATAAAACCCTGACTCTACAAAAAATACAAAAAATTAGCCAAGTGTGGTGGCATGCGCCTGCAGTCCCAGTTACTGGGGAGGCTGAGGTGGGGGGATCGCCTAAACCCAAGAAGTCAAGGAGGCAGTGAGCCATGATCATGCCATTGCACTTCAGCCTGGGCAACAGAGTGAGACCCTGTCTCTGAAAAAGAATACTAAAACAAATAAAAATAAAACATTTACTGAGTGTTTATTATATATAACAAGAACTGTGCCATGTGCTTTATACAGATCATCTTGTTTAACCCTCATGATAATCCTACAATCTGTTGTTGAATCATTATTGTTACTATTCCATTTTACAATTGGGGTGATGCTTAACACATGTAGTATGGATTGCTGTCTCCTCAAAATGACATACAAAATAAAACAAATATAACAGGTTCCAGGTTATAAAGAACTCAGGAGACACAGACCCCAAATTTTATATCCCAAACCATCATTATTATAACCCCCAAATCTTGACTTTTCCAAATGTGTTTAAAATCACATAAAAGGTACCCCCAGCCAGGTGTGGTGGCTTATGCCTGTAATCCCAGCACTTTGGGAGGCCTAGGCGGGTGGATCACGAGGTCAGGAGTTCGATACCAGCCTGGCCAATATGGTGAAACCCCATCTCTACTAAAAATACAAAAATTATCTGGGCATAGTGGCGTATGCCTGTAGTCCCAGCTACTCCGGAGGCTAAGGCAGAAGAATCGCCAGGAAGCAGAGGTTGTAGTGAGCTGAGATCACACCACTGCACTCCAGCCTGGGCGACAGAGCAAGACTGCATCTAAAAAAAAAAAAGGAAGTACCCCCTCTTACTTTATCCCATACTACCCTACCCTACCACTGCCCTTACTCCCCCTACATTTGTAATCTGCTTTTCTCACTGCAGTTTGCTTCATATTTTTCTTTCCAGTGTATTTTCCTCATTGTGATTCTCATCTCACACACCTTGTAAGACCTAAATCCCTTTTATTCATGCCTAAAGTTTACTTGCCTGTGTTAGAAGTTCCTCCTCAAAGCCATGATGGATTTCATCTGTGGTTGCAGGTAACTGGACAGTTAATTTGAATGTTCCTTTTCCTTGCAATACTAACTCATGATTTTTTCTCTCCAGAACCTTCTGCCGAACTGAAATGCCCAAAGGGGGGAAAAACAGCCAAATGACAAGCAATCTTTATTTACAGAATTATTCTATGATTTCTATGGGCTGCATTATCATCCATCAATGGCTTCGTCGGTTTCTCAAGAGAGGCTACGTGAAGTAAAAGGGGAAAAGTTTAGCAAGCAGATATGGATTTGAATTGTATCCTTAAACTGACTTTTTAATATTGACCATGTTTCCTAATAAGCCGTACTTACAAAGCCTTAGTTTTCTTGTCTATTTGTAAGGTTAATGGAGATATGTTGGTAATGTATGATAAAATAGACACATCTGAAACAGGGTTTAAAATGTTATGTCAATTTATACCACCTTTTCAGAAATCCAGTGAACTGTATAAAAGTGAGATACAGCTTCCCATTCATTTCTGTTTGCTATACACGAATACATACAGACAAGTGCTGGTGGGCTCATTCTTATTATCTGCCTATTAGGTTTATATCAATCAAATCAGGTTATCCTGTGGGCCCGCACCTGTTGAGGCCATTTCCTGGCATGGAGGGTGGAGAGTGGAGAATATCCTCTGCAGAAGAAGAATGCATTTTGGGGACTTCAAGGGTAAGTCATTCATTGTTAGCAAATTCCTGACCCTTGTTACTGAGAAAGTGGTTCCTCAAGTAGGAAACTGAAACTGACTAGGGATTTTCCACCCCCAAGAACTTTGACCATACTAGGTTTTGAGTTTGTTTTTGTTTTGTTTGTTTTGTTTTTTGTTTTTTGTTTTGTTTTGTTTGAGATGGAGTCTTGCTCTGTCGCCATGCTGGAGTGCAGTGGTGCGATCTCTCCTCACTGCAACCTCCGCCTCCCTGGTTCAAGTGATTCCCCTGCCTCAGCCTCCTGAGTAGCTGGGACTACAGGCGCACACCACCACGCATGGCTAATTTTTTTGTGTGTTTTACTAGGGATGGGGTTTCACCATGTTGGCCAGGATGGTCTTGATCTCCTGACCTTGTGATCCGCCCACCTCGGCCTCCCAAAGTGCTGGGATTGCAGGCATGAGCCACCGCGCCTGGCTGGTTGTGAGTTTTAGTAAGTTTTGGGTCATCTGTGCTGGGCGGTAAGACAAGAGGGGCTACTGGAGCAGCCTGGGGGTGGAGGAAGAGGAGTTGTGTGCTGGGGCTGGTCAAGGATGATAGCCCAGCAGTAAGACTAAAATCTTTTCTGCTTAGAAGGCTAGAATTGAGTTATTTTATCATCACAAAATTATATTTTGTGATATTTGTATTTTTATTCATTTGGGGTTGTCAGCAAACTACAGAAATTCTGAAACTTTAACACACAAAGGTCACCTGGGATGCCGGTTAAACACATGCTTACCACCCACCCCACATTCACTGAACCTGAATCTCTAAAACAGAGCTGGGAAGGTGCCTGGTTAACCTGCTCTCCAGGTGATTCAGATGGGTGAGACCTACTTCTAAGGATAATGGAATCTAAAGAAGAAAGAAGCATCCTTAAGGGCCAGATCGATGGTGATGTTGACCTCTGAAGTCAAAGTGGGGAAAACTCTCAAGGAAAAGCGACACCCAAAAGGGAAAAGATCACATAGTTGCCCTTCTGAGCACTCCTTGGTGAAATTAATCCTAGGAAAATATGGTATTTTGTTTTCATAAGGGCCATGAGCCAGTCATGTCTCCTGTCCCCCTCCTTCCTTCATGCTGTGCACCCTTCTTTTTCTGTTTCATTTTTCCTTTTTAGATCCCTTCTGGGGCCCTTTAATTGCACGGCCTCAGTCTCAGCCTCCTTGCTTCTCCTCTGGCCCAAATGCTTCTCCAAATCCAGAGACAAGAAAGCGGAATTAGGGGTTGACTAGATTCCGATGGGTCACCATCCAAAAGATGCCAGTGGAAAAGGCGCCTATTCTGGGAGCTGCAGGTCACAGGCTTCCCATTGCAGACCAGGGAGGCCCTTGAGCCAGCAGATCATCGGTGGGCTCTTGACCCACCAAGTAGTGGGGAGTAGGGGAGTGGGGAGTAGTGGGGAAGAAGGGAAAACGCCCCTTAATGGCCTGTAAGGAGGGAACTTTGCCAACTTTCCCCCTCCAAAGCTCAAATCTCCCAACCCACTGTCACTTCAGAATATCATCCTTGCTCCCAATCTGAGCACTAGAGATTCAGGGAAGAGGCCCCGGCAGGCCGTCGACAATGGGGACCTGTGGTCGATCAACAGGCCCTCCAATGTGGCCGCTGTGACGGCTCTACGTTGACATTCAGGCCGTGTGATTTTAGGCAGCGCCTCTGCCTCTCTCCCAAGTGACCCCAGGACCTCTGGGAATCTCCAAGACCCACGAGGAATCTCTGTGACTTGTCACGTTTCTTAAAGAAAAGGAAAAGACAGAAAAGGATGACAAGAGGATAGACTCACTTCACAACAACAACAAACAATAACACCACCACAACAGGGAAAGACAGAAAATGATCGAGGGATAAAGAGTCACTTGCGCGGTTCCGCCGCCACCTCCGGGCCGCGCCGTTAAGCGCCTGGAAGCGCAGGGCGCCGGGGAACCGCAGCGCCCCGGGAGCGCTCGGAGTCCATCCTGTCGCCCCGCCCCCGGCCCGGCCACCTCCGCTACAGCAGCCGCCGGAGCCGGGCGAGTCCCCCTCCGGTGTGTGCCCCGCAGCCATTTCCCTGGAGGGAGGGCAGAGGTGCCCCCTCCTCAACCCACCCCTCGCGCCCCTCACCGTCCTCCGGGTAGAAGAGCACCAGGAAGCGTGACGGGCTGCTGGGATCCTGGTGGACCTCACACTCGCCGCCTCCCGACTTCTTCCGGCTCTGGAAGTACATCTGCAATTTGGTGCTCAAGTTCTTCGGGGGGTCGGGGCCCCAAGAGCCCTCGACCAGCAGCGGGAAGGAGCCGGGCACAGCCATCCTCAGCACCGTTCTCCGCCGGACTGCAGGGGCCGCGCCAACTCCGGGCCGCTAACTTTGACTCTTTCGCTTTCGTTTCCTGGGAAACTCCCAGGCGTTGGTTTCCTTTTGCCTTCAGCCTAACACAGCGGACCCAGGAATGGTCGAGTCATCCCCCGCCCACCTCCCCACCTTCGCATTCGGCCCACAGCCAAGGCCAAAGTAACCCTTTGAGGCTGGCCAGCCGCGCCCCGGGAAGGCGGCCTCCGTTCACCTGTGCTCCGCGGGCTCCCACACCCCCTCCTAACTCCGGCCCCGCTGCCTGCCGCTCACCCCAACCGCAGATCAAGTCGGCAGCTTTGGGGCACCAGACCTTGGCCAAACACAAAGATCATTTACTTTTTGCCGCAAGCCGACCCTTTACAAAAGAATAAAACGACTCGCAAACTGTGGCCCTTTTAGAATGTTTGCTGCCTATTTGGGGGCTTTTTCAGCAATTAATGTGATTATCAGAATTTTACGTTGCTTTCCCTGTTTGGCTTTCTGTTCCTTAATCTGTTAGTATTACTTGTCTAGAAATGTGGGAGAAACAATTACACTCATAGGTTTTTTTGTGGAATATTTACTAGGCGCCATGAATTCACTCACTGAGCTCTCACTGAGATTACGGAGCTATGGTGAACACAGCGGGGAATAGCTGCTCTGGGAAAGAATATGCATGTGTTCCTGGAACAGATGAGGAGTGGCTCCTAGCCCAGCTGTGGTGGCTCAGGGAGGGTTTATGGGGCGGTGACGTGTAACCTGATAACCCCAAGGATATGGAGGGGGAGGGAGCTTGGAGGGGTAGGAAGTGGAGTTCCACACGTACAGGATCACTCCGGCTGCTGCGTGGTGGCTAGAGTGGAGGCAGAGAGGTCAGCCAAGTGGCTACCATAGTGTCCCAGGTGAGAGACAAGGGTGGCTGAGACTGGGATGCTGGCAGAGAAGAACTGAGAAAAGGAGGATCTCAATTAATAGTGAAAGCAGGACTTGCTGAAGGATGTGAGCCTTGAGAGAAGGAAAAGCTCAAAGATGACTTCATGGTCAGCCATGGATGGCCCGTGCAAGTGGCTGGATAATAGTGGCATCTGCAAGAGGGGAGGCCAAGTGGTGGGAGAGAAGCTGGGGCTGTGTGTTTCCTTGACCCCAAATAAAGCAGCGTTGCAAGTCGAGTTGGGAGGGGATTATCATTCCAGTGCTACCGATACTTCAGGTCAGCGAAGTGTCTGCTGGACTGCTGGGGACCGGCAAGCATCGTCTCCTGGAAAGGAGGGAGTAGAGGGAGATGGCAGCTTCTGAGGACTGAAAGTGAGGGAAGGAAGTGGAAGCAGCGAGCGTAACAGGCTCTTTGCTGAAATGTGACCGTGAAGGGGAAAAAGGAGCCAGGCAGCAAGTTGTGGGGTTACAGGATCGGGCTGAATTTCAGAATGAAGAGAACCAGAGATGGGCCAAATGGTTTACCTGGCTTTTATTTCGGCTCTGTAATAATCCTAAACCGTATACAGATATTTTTCTCCTGCCTCCAGCTTGCTACCTGCAGATGGCGCTCATCATCTGATCCAAACTGCTCTGGACCCCTGCATGCGGAGGAGGGGAGGACAAGCGCCCTCAGTCAAACTTGGTGACCGTTTCTCCCCAGGGCCTTTCCATCTGATCCCAAACCACAAGTAAAATTAGCATTCCTCCTCTCCCACTCTCCCCTGAGTTTGGGGTTCCAGAACTCAGCAAAAAGTTTCTCTTTTTCCTCACATAATTATTGTATAAGAAATAAAGTCAGAGGCATTTCTGGATTACTTTCGAGGGTTTATTTAATTATCAGCAACGTGTCTTGCCACCCGAGGTCTGCTTATCACGCCTGGGTGGACTGGGAAGGAGCTATCAGAGGATCAGGATGGCAGGTCTTGAAAGCCAAGGAAGGAAAGTTCTAGAAGGGGCAAATTGTTGAATAGCATTAGCTCCTTCAGTACTTTGTTTCCTGTAAGTTATTTTCTCCCTGATCACTTGAAGAATGCTTATCCTCTCACAATTCTCTGTCTCCTATGGGTATCTGCCTTCTGACCCTTTCTTCCTGGGAAGCACGTGTCTTCTCAGGGCCTGGGGCTGGGGTGGCCTTTTACTGTAGAAGTGGCCGTGTTCATATCACTGTTCCTTGGTTCTCCTTCCACCTCACAGCCACAGTTCATCTTAACATAACAGCCCATGTCTGCATTTTTGGGCTGAACTTCCCTTTCCCTACTTCATCTAATTTCCCCTTTTTGGTTTCTCTACAAACTGCTGTAGCCTAGCATCGTGCTCCTTTGAACTTCTCTACCAACTAGCATCAGCCTCCCCATTTCTCCCATTGAGGCATAAAGGAGGGAAAGGGCTGCTTTCCCTTCTGTCCTGAATCAGTGAGTTGTAGGTACCTCACACCCACCACTCCACCTCATTTTGTTCCTGAAACTCCTGGCCCAGTCACCCCAAAATAAGACATGGTCATAAATCAAGGGAAAAGTACTCCAAGAAGTTCTGCCCTCAGAGGGAGCCCCCTGATGGACACATTACAGTCCTTGCCCTCACTCCCTATGCTCAGATACCTTTTGGGAGCTTTTATCTTCAAACCTCCATAGGGACAGTCTCCATACCCCTCAATTGACCAGGACAGTAATTACTAATGATGCATTTTCCCAAACAGAAGTAATTTTGTTTCACCAATACTATAGTTGAGTGGGAGGGGGAAGTGGCGTCTCCAGAAGAGTCCAGAGTAGACTTGATCTTTCCATGTTTGTGTAAAGACCTTTCCTCATCATGCAATTAGGTAACCATTGAATTGAACACACATGTGTATGTCTCAAGACAAACATTCATTCTCAGTATAATCTAGATCATATTTTTTTAAATAGAAACACACAATATTTTATTACCACACTATATCATGCATGATATCTACCAGTAATGGCTATTAAATATTGAGCAACCAGATTTTTGAAACAAAGTTTCCATGTGTGTTATGTTTATTATAAATTTTACTGATATAATGGTTGGATAACACATAATTTACAAATAATAACAGAATGTGTAATACTCTATTGTAATTTCTGAATAGCTGATTGATTCTCAAAGAATGTTTCAAAGATTTTTCCCACACTTCTATCTATACTAATCATTCTGGATTTTGTTTCTTTGAATTATTGGGCAGGGAAGATACTTAAGTATGGAAGATTATTGCTCTAATTTGAGTGAAATAAAAGTTTACTAGTGCAAGACAAATATAACTCATTTAATGATAAAGTTTGTGTTGGAGATATATATATATATATATGTCTACATATATATATATATTTTAAAAAGCCTTAGCCAACCTATAGTTGCCATTGAGGAATGAGTGTAGTTTTGACATAAATGTAAGTTGACACTTTTGTTTACATTAACAAGTAAAATGAAAGTGACGCAATGCAGATATATGTCAGAACCCTTATTTGTCAATGATATAATTCCTTCTATACTAAATTGGATAAAAATTTTCAAATACTGGAAGAATATTTCCTCAATTGTTTGTGCTTTTCACAATGTAATAGCTATAGATGTGACCCACTTTTAAATAATCTGCCCTGTTAGCATATTCTCCATCACTTTAAGTCCGGATAATCAACAAAGCAATAACTCAGGCCCTGATTTGTAGTGTTTGTCAATTCCATGATGTAAATATTCTCACTACAGCTGATGAAGTTCCTAGTGTGATTTCACTGAATACTGAGTTGGAAAGAGATGAACAGTGGCACATCATTACAAATATCACAGATATTTATTATCTAAAAGCTCCAAGTCCTAGATCCATCAAAGTCTGAGGCAGGATGTTTTTATTGGATTATGGACTGCCTGGAAATGTATCTACGGAGTCAATGTGGTAATCAAATTTAAAGAGAAACAACAAAAACTGTCAGAATTCAACTTGAAAATTAAAAGAACTCATTGAGTTCTGGGCTCACTTCCAGAACTGTCTGTGTCAGTCTGTGTCACCCAGACACATCTCCACTAAATTCTTGAATAATAAAGACAAAAAGATGTTTCCAGAAGTTTTACTCAAGCATCTAATCTCACCTTTCTTCTTGGTTGCTGCAATGACCTCAGATCATGCAGCTCAAGGAATAATTTGTTTATATTACTATTATACTAGAAGACAAAAGTATTTCCTTTGAAACCTAAAAAAATAACTTTCACAAGGAAAAAAATATAAAATGAAGACTGTGCAGAAATAAACAGTATAAGCCTAACTCTTCAGTTCAGTTTTGCGGACAGGTTAGGAAATAGCTGTAATTTCAGTCAGTCACCACAGGTTCTTTCTCTCCTACCATTTCATATTTGTATGATTCTTATGATCTTCTTCTCATATGATTCTCTTGTATGAACCTTATCTCAAAGTATGAACTTTGTTTCCCAAGAACATTAATATATTTACTTATTTTCTCAATCCTTCATTACACACAACATAGTTTGGAATTGGAACTCTGTTATAAGCTGAATGCTTGTATCCCCCCAAATTCATATGTTAAATCCTAACTCCCAATGTGATGGGTATTACACATCACTTTGCCTTTGGGAAGTGATTAGGTCATAAGGGTGGTGCCCTCATAAGTCAGATTAGTGCCCTTATAAAAGAGAACCCAGAGGGCCCCTCTCTGCCTTTTGCCATGGGAAGACATGGCAAGAATATGACCATCTGTAAATCAGCAGTTTGGGCCCTCTGTAGACAAGAAATCTGCTGGCACCTTGATCTTAGACTTCCCAGACTCCAGAACTGTGAGAAACACATTTCTGTTATTTATTAGCTAGCCAGTCTATGGTACTTTGTTACCGCTAAACTGAATAGACTAAGACAAACACCAATACAATTATCAACAACAAGTCTAAATAAACTGCAAGATTTCTCTGTAGTTCTTTTTGTCCACTGAATAGAAACTATCGAGGGTGTATAGTAAGATTACTAGGCTCAAAAGTTACTTGGAATACTTTTTTGCTGAGTATGGTTTTGTTATAAGACACATAATCAGGGTCATCATTTCTGTTTGGATTCAATTTTAGGGTTTTTCCTCATACTTGTTGACTTTCTTTTTGGAAATGATAAAATTTTGACACTCAGAAATCAAAACCATATAAAGATATTCAGAGAAGTCCCCTAATCCTCTCACTCCATCTCTACTATATCTGTAAGTAACCAGGTAAGCATATCATCAGTTTCTGGAATATTGTTTCCCTGTTTTCTTCTGGCAAAAATATGTGTTTTGTGTATGACTTTTTCTTCTTTTCATACAATAGGTAACATGCTATAAATAAGTAATCTATATCTCTATCTATACACAGTTATACTTTGACTTTTACATTTAATACATGCTCTAAATTATTCCATATCAGATCACAGAGATCTTCCTCATTATTTTTTACAGTTGCCCAGTTCACTGAAGTATGGATATATAGAGTTTATTTAACTCATCTCTTAGGCGTGACATTTAGGGCATCTCTAATATTTTGCAATTACAAATAATGTCACATTGAGTAACCTTGCACATGTTTGTCTGGTTATTTGTTTGTTTTTTGGGGGAGTATATTTTCAGTGTAAATCCCTAGATGTGAGAATGCCAGGTTAAAGAGTAAACGCACATACACTTTCCTTATATATTGCAAATTTCTTTCTATAGGTGTTTCAGTTATCTGTGGTTAGATAACAAAACATCCCAAAATGTAATGGCTTAAAACACAACCATTTTATATTTATCACAACTCTGTGAGTTGGCTGGGCAGGGATCAGCCAAGATGGTTCATCTCTGCTATCTGAGGTGCCGGTTAAGCTTGCTTATACGGCTGCTATGTGGTCTAGAAGATCTAAGATGGCCTCACTCATACCTGGCCCCTCAGCTAGGATGGTTAGAATACAGGGCCTTCCTTTGATGTGGTCTCTCAGGCAGGGTAGCTTAGACTTTATATGGCCCTGGCTTCACAGTGAGCAAAAATTTAAATTGCAAGTCTTCTTAAGGCATGGGCTTTCAGGTCACATAACATCGCTTCCCCTATTTGGTAAAAGCAAGTCACAGGGCTAGTTCATATTCACTCACACGGAAGGAGACTGATATGGTTTGGATTTGTGTCCCTGCCCAAGTCTCATGTCAAATTGTAATCTCTAGTATTGGAGCAGGGGCCTGGTGGGAGGTGACTGGATCATGGGGGCTGATTTCTCCTTTGCTGTTTTTGTGATAGTGAGTGAGTTTTCATGAGATCTGATTGTTTAAAAGTGTGTAGCACCTCCCCCTTCTCTCTATTCCTCCTGCGTTGACCATGTGAAGGCATGCCTGCTTGCTTACCCTTTGCCTTCCACCATGATTGTAAGTTTCCTGAGACTTCTGCAGACATTCTTCCTGTAAGTCTTGCAGAACTGTAAGCCAATTAAACCACTTTTCTTTGTAAATTACCCAGTCTCAGGTATTTCTTTATAGCAATGTGAGAATGGACTAATAGAGAGACTACACTGGGTATGAATACAGGAAAGAAGAAGTCATGGGGGCAGCATTTTGTAACAGTCTTCCGCAATAGCAACTGTACCATTTTACACTGCCACCAGCAATGTATGAGAGTACCCGTTTCCCTATAGCTTGCCAATAGAAAATCTTATCATAAAAGTATTGATTATATTATATTTCGTGAAAAAAAACAGACTGAAATTCACAAATTGATTTTACAACCCATTATTACAGTAGGATCTACAGTTCACAAAACAGTATAGTAACTCATTTAATTCTCACAACAAACTTATAAGACAATATTTTTTCCACTTTATTATGAGGAAACTGGTTAACAAGAGACGTGCCTAACCTAACTGGTTAACAAGAGACTTACGTAACTAAAGACATAGAAAATATCTTGGTTATCAAGAAAATATCAAGGTTAAATATCTTGCCCAAGGCCACACAGCTAGAGAATGGTCAAGCTAGGATATAAACCCAGGCTGTCTTGCTGTAGAGTTCAATATTATGCTATACTTTCATAGTGCATACTGCAGTGCTCTGCTTGGATCCCTTCTTCAGGGTTATAAACCCATTCCCCAGCTGCTGGAAATATTGGCTGCTGACAACTCATAGCAGCATCTCTCATTGATCTTGCCTTTGCCTTACTTCTCCCACCTACAGCAGAGATTACTGTTGACTCTTACGTTTGAATCCAGGTCTACCTCAAGGCCAAGTTAACCATATCATATTTATATGGCCTGAATAACAAAGCTCTGCTAGTCAGTGTATGGCAAAATAGAGACTTTCATACCTGGTAGATGATTTGTTAATTTTTCCTTGTGATATTGCCACTTTCTGCTTATCTTCTTTTGATTTTGCTTAATTTGAGGCTATACAGTTTCAAGGTTTTTATCTTTTGTTTTAAGAGACAGGGTCTCACTGTGTTGCCCAGGCATGTCTTGAACTTCTGGGCTCAAGTGATCCTCCCACCTCAGCCTCCTAAAGTGCTGAGATTACAGGCATGAGCCACCACACCTAGCCTCCAGTTTCAAAATTTTTATATCTTCCCAGTGAATTGTTCCTTTTTGTCATTAGTGAGTGTCATTCTTTCTGCTGTATTCTCATTGCCCTAATGTGCATTTTGTCTTATATTAACATTTCTATGACCGCTTGCCAAGTGCGGCAGATACTTGGAATAGATTGATTACTTACTCTAACATACTCTTTTTTTCCTTGCTATGTGAATTTCAGTTTTGTTTAGATACTAAGTAGCAAAGTGTTTAGGTAAAATAGATGTCCTTTAGACCCACACCTGACTGATGCTTGGACTAAGCCAGTTTTAGTAATCTAATTCCCTTCTAGTGGGATTGGTTTAGGGATGACCACATGACCCAGTTCTAGGACGAGATATAAAGGGAAGTCCATTGTCTGCTCCTGGGAAACATTTTCTTCCCCTATAAATAGAGACATTTGAGAAGAAATCCTTTTTCTCCTTCTTCTTCTTTTTTTTTTTTTTAATGTTATCAGGTAGGATGTGACCAGCCATTTTGTAACCTTGAAGGCTAATCTCTCAGAAATCTACAAAGTGCCTGGATATTTGATGGCACCATTGAGCTTTGGAACCAACCTTAGAACCACCTACCTCAAGATTTCTTGCAACGTGAGTCAACGTATGTCCTTGTTATTTAAGCCTGTTTTAGTTAGGTATTCCATTGTCTATTGCCAAAAGCATTCTATCTGATACACCTGAAAAACTTTTTCATCCCTTTTCTGTCAAATTTTCTATGTCTTTAGTTTAGGTAAGTCTCTTGCTAACAGAATATGACTGGATTATTTTAAATCCAATCTGTCTTTTAATTGGCAAACATAAATTTCTAGATATTATAAATGACTGATATAGTTAGACTTATTCCCACCATTTTATTTGTGGGTTTTTAAATAAACTATCTTCTCCCTTGTTTATTTTTCTTCATTTCTTGTCACGTATTAGACTGATAGTTTTTCTTTATTCCCTTTTTCCTTCTCTATTTTGATTGAATTTCTGTACCCATTCTTTTGCAGATTTTAGACTAAACAAAGTATAAAGCTAGTCAATACATCTTCTCAAATGACACAAAGACCTGAGAAAAACTTGCCCCCTATTTTGCTATCCTTTTGCTATTGTTAACTGTTTTTTAACACTCCAAAATTAGTCTTTTCAGAATTAGTCAATATTTATTTAGCAATATGTTTAACAATTAACAATTATTTTGTTCCAAAGCACTGTTTTTTCTTCCTCATTCAATCTTGTTTTTCCTAAAGTAGATACTTATTCTTTGCAGTTCTTTCTGTAAGAGCACATGAATGGTGAGCTTTCTCAATCTGTTGGTCTGAAAATGTCTTTAATTTTAATGATAATATTTATTTTCAAATAATTTTGACCTCACAGAAAAGTTGCAAGACTAATATAGAGAATTTTTTATTTCCTGAACAATTTGAAAGTAAATAGCTGACATAATACCCCATCATCCTGAGCATGTTAGAATAGGCCATGGCAAAATATGGCATGCTGCCAGTCAGAACAGCTATAAGAAGTAAAAAAAATAACAGATACTGGAGAGGTTACAGAGAAAAGGGAACACGTATACACTATTGGTGGGAGTGTAAATTAGTTCAACCATTGTGGAAAGCAGTGTGGTGATTCCTCAAAGAGTCAACAGAACTACCATTTAACCCAGCAATCCCATTATTGGGGTATATCCCCAAAGAAACAGAAATCATTCTACCATAAAGACACATGAACGTATATGTTCATTGCAGCACTATTCACAATAGCAAAGACATGGAATTAACCTAAACGTCCATCAATGACAGATTGGATAAGGAAAATGTGGTACATATACACTATGGAATACTGTGCAGCCATAAAAAGAACAAGATCATGTTCTTTGCAGGAACATAGATGGAGCTGGAGGCCATTATCCTTAGCAAACTAATGCAGGAATGGAAAAGCAAATGCCGCATGTTCTCACTTAAAAGTGGAAGCTAAATGATGAGAACACATGGACACAAAGAGGGGAACAACAGACACTTGGGGTCTACTTGAGGGTGGAGGGCGGGAGGAGGGAGAGGGTCAGAAAAAATATCTATTGGGTACTAGGCTTAGTGACCTGGGTGACAAAATAGTCTGTACAAAAAATCTGACACGAGTTTGCCTACATAACAAACCTGCACATGTATCCCCGAACCTAAAATAAAAGCAAAACATATATATATGTATGTATATATATGTGTATGTGTATATATATGTATGTATATATATGTGTGTGTGTATATATATGTGTATATATATGGCATGCTGGCGAAATCCAGCATACTAGTTGTTTAAATAAAGTTTCATTACTTCCCTGCCTTGAGCCTGGAATCACTCATTATTCCAAAGAGTGCTGTGTTCATCTATTTTAAAGTGTTACTGTTTCAGGCTTTCTCAGTGGACAGTGCTAGGGAATACATGTGTACACACACAACTGCATTTTTTATTTTTCTCTCTCTCTTTATATCAATATATCTACATACATATAAAAATGATGAGTTTATACTGATACCTCCAGCTCCAAGCCAACACTACAAAGTTCATTCTTTTTTTTTTTTCCTTTGCATATTTGTAACTCCTTTCTCCAATAGCGAGAAATCTGCCTTCCATTATCCTCAATATATTTACTTATTGGGTCAATCTCTTCTATATAACTGTGTTGGATTCTATATAACTGTGCAATATCCTGTGTTGGTTACATACCAATCTCCTGTTGCTACCACCATATCCCCATGCAGCCACCCTCCTCACATTGCTCAGGCATTCCTGGAATTAACCCAACTTGATCATAATGTTATATATAAATAATATATATTATATTATAGATAAATTATATATTATATTATAGATAAATAATATATTATGCTATATTTAATATATTAATACATATTATATATATAAATATGTAATAAACATCATGCTTATGAATAAACATACACAGGGAATAAACATTCCCTGGGGAAGGCTGACATTTTAAAATATCTTTTAATGCCACTGAACAGAAGGCTGGTCATTGGCTGGGAATACGTGCCATCTGCTCAATCCATGTGTTTTCCACAGCCTAACCATTAGCACCTTGAAGAAAGCAGTAGCGTCCTTCCTCCTTGCAGTCTCAAATTCAGACTATTTGGATGTTCCATCTATCATCCGTCAAAAAGTACAATCTTGTGAGCCATTCCACATACAATCAGATAGTAGATATCTCAAAGCCCTTACATACAAAAAAATTTGCTCTGAGGAAGAGATTTGGAAAATCTTTTGTTTCTAAAAGTCAGTCATAAGCCCGAATTAAAATAAACTAAATCCCTATCCTACGTATCAACTTCTTCCCTAAATCCCATAATCTGTTAGTCATTTAAAGGCATGAGCATGAAAGAAATTTCAGTATAAATGACTCCCTTTTTATAGTAGGCAACGTAGCTAACTTAAAACAATTTTTTTAAATACAGCAGGAGGTAAGAACATTATTCCAGTTATCTTTTCCTGCTTAACAATCCTCCCCCAAATTTAGTGGTATTATCCCTCAAGATTCTGGGGGTTTACTGGGCTAAACTAGGCAATTCTTTCTCAAGAAATGAGAAATTTGTAATAAGACTGTGGCTGAGGCTGGAGGCATCTTGAAGGCTACTTACTCACATATCAGGTACCCAGTCTAGGATAACTCAAAAAACTGGGAGCTGGAACCTCTGGAGCTCCTCTGGTATCTCTATCAATACGTGGGATCACCACATGGTTTCTCTAGCATGGTTTCTTCAGAGTAGGTGAACTTTCAACTTGGTGACTTAGCTCCTAAGGCATGTTGAGAGAGAGCAAGAGAGAGGCCAAAGCCTTAGTTGTTAGAAATTATAGTTTCACTTCTCAAGCATTCTATTGATTAGAAGTGAGTCACAGCCTGAACAACATAGCTAGACCCTGCCTAACAAAAATTTTTTTTTAAATTAACTGAGCATGGTGGCATGCACCTGTACTAAAGAGGCTGAGGCAGGAGGATCACTTGAGCCCAGGAGTTCAAGGCTGAGGCAGGAGGATCACTTGAGCCCAGGAGTTCAAGGCTGCAGTGAGCTATGATTGTGCCACCGCAGTCCAGAGAGAGACCCCTCTCTTAAAAAAAGAAGTGAGTCACTAAGGCAAGTTTATAGTCAGGGAGAAGAGAAACAGATTCTATTTCCTCATTGGAGAGGTGTTTAAGAATTTGCATACATTTGCCTCTCAGTTCCAAGAAGGCCGAATAGGAACAGCTCTGGTCTGCAGCTCCCAGCATGATCAATGCAGAAGATGGTGATTTCTGCATTTCCAACCCAGGTATCTGGTTCATCTCATTGGGACTGGTTGGACAGTGAGTGCAGCCCACGGAGGGCGAGCCGAAGCAGGGCAGGGCATCGCCTCACCCGGGAAGCACAAGGAGCCAGGGGATTTCCCTTTCCTAAGCAAGAGAAGCCATGACAGACTATACCTGAAAAATCAGGACACTCACACCCAAATACTGTGCATTTCCAATGGTCTTAGCAAACAGAACACCAGGAGATTATATCCCGCACCTGGCTCGGCGGGTCCCATGCCCACGGAGCCTTACTCACTACTAGTACAGCAGTCTGAGATTGATCCACAAGGCAGCAGCCTGCCAGGGGGAGGGACGTCCACCATTGCTGAGGCTTGAGTAGGTAAACAAAGTGACTGGGAAGCTCAAACTGGGCAGAGCCCACTGCAGCTCAGCAAGGCCTGCTGCCTCTGTAGACCCCATCTCTGGGGCCAGGGCACAGCTGAACAAAAGGCAGCAAAACTTTTGCAGACTTAAATGTCCCTGTCTGACAGCTCTGAAGAGAGCAGTGGTTCTCCCAGCACACTGTTTGAGCTCTGAGAATGGACAGAATGCCTCCTCAAGTGGATCCCTGACTCCCATGTAGCCTAACTGGGAGATACCTCCCAGTAGGGGCCAACTGACACCTCATATAGGTGGATGCCCCTCTGGGACAAAGCTTCCAGAGGAAGGATCAGGCAGCAATATTTGCTGTTCTGCAGTATTTGCTGTTGTGCAATATTTGCTATTTTGCAGTCTCTGCTGGTGATACCCAGGCAAACAGGGTCTGAAGTGGACCTCTGTTTGTGGAACTCCCACAGACCTGCAGCTGAGGGACACGACTGTTAGAAGGAAACCTAGCAAACAAAAAGGACTACCATTAAAATCAACAAAAAGGACATCTACACAAAAACCCCATCTGTAGGTCACCAACATCAAAGAACAAAGGTAGATAAAACCACAAAGATGGGGAGAAACCAGAGCAGAAAAGCTGAAAATTCTAAAAACCAGAGCGCCTGTTCTCCTAAAAAGGACTGCAGCTCCTCACCAGTAATGGAATAAAGCTGGAGGGAGAATGACTTTGATGAGTTGATAGAAATAGGCTACAGAAGTTCGTAATAAAAAAACTTCTCTGAGCTAAAGGAGCATGTTCTAACCCAGCGTAAGGAAGCTAAAAACCTTGAAAAAAGTTTAAACGGATGGCTAACTAGAAGACCTTAAATGACCTGATGGAGCTGAAAAACATGGCACAAGAACTTTGTGACCTGTGCACAAACTTCAATAGCTGATTCGATCAAGTAGAAGAAAGGGCATCAGTGATTGAAGATCAAATTAATGAAATAAAGTGAGAAGCCAAGATTAGAGAAAAAAAGAGTAAAAAGAAAGAAACAAATCCTCCAAGAAATATGGGACTATGTGAAAAGACCAAATCTATGTTTTATTGGTGTACTTGAAAGTGACGGGGAGAATGGAACCAAGTTGGAAAACACTCTGCAGGATATTATCCAGGAGAACTTCTCCAACCTAGCAAGACAGGCCAACATTCAAGTTCAAGAAATACAGAGAACACCACAAAGACATGGAAACTGAACAATCTGCTCCTGAGTGACTACTGGGTAAATAATGAAATGAAGGCAGAAATAAAGATGTTCTTTGAAACCAATGAGAACAAAGACACAATGTACCAGAATCTCTGGGACACATTTAAAGTAGTGTGTAGAGGGAAATTTATAGCACTAAATGCCCACAAGAGAAAGCAGGAAAGATCTAAAATCGACACCCTAATTTCACTTAATTGTGATGAAAGAACTAGAGGAGAAAGAGCAAACAAATTCAAAAGCTAGCAGAAGGCAAGAAATAACTAAGATCAGAGCAGAACTGAAAGAGATAGAGTCAAAAAAACGCTTCAATACATCAATGAATCCAGGAGCTGGTTTTTTAAATGATCAACAAAATTGATAGAACACAAGCAAGACTAATAAAGAAGAAAAGAGAGAAGAATCAAATACACACAATACAAAATGATAAAGGGGATTATCACCACTGATCCCAAAGAAATACAAACTACCATCAGAGAACACTATAAACACCTCTATGCAGGCCGGGTACGGTGGCTCATGCCTGTAATCCCAGCACTTTGGGAGTCCGAGGCGGGCAGATCACGAGGTCAGGAGATCAAGACCATCCTAGCTAACACAGTGAAACTACGTCTGTACTAAAAATACAAAAAATTAGCCAGGCTTGGTGGCATGAGCCTGTAGTGACAGCTACTCGGGAGGCTGAGGGAGGAGAATTGCTTGAACCTGGGAGGCAGAGGTTGCAGTG
>NW_012116377.1:10731134-10744461 GCF_000951035.1 Colobus angolensis palliatus
CATCTGACAAAGGGCTAATATCCAGAATCTACAAAGAACTTAAACAAATTTACCAGAAAAAACAATCAACTCCTTCAAAAAGTGGGCAAAGGATATGAACAGACACTTCTCAAAAAATGACATTTATGCAGCCAACAGACACATGAAAAAATGCTCATTATCACTGGCCATCAGAGAAATACAAATCAAAACCACAATGAGATACCATCTCACACCAGTTAGAATGGTAATCATTAAAAAGGCAAGGAACAACAGATGCTGGAGAGGATATGGAGAAATAGGAACACTTTTACACTGTTGGTGGGAGTGTAAATTAGTTCAACCACTGTGGAAGACAGTGTGGCAATTCCTCAAGGATCTAGAACTAGAAATACCATTTGATCCAGTGATCCCATTACTGGGAATATACCCAAAGGATTATAAATCATGTTAGTATAAAGATACATGCACACAGATGTTCATTGTGGCACTATTTAGAATAGTAAAAACTTGGAACCAACCTAAATGTCCATCAATGACAGACTGGATTAAGAAAATGTGGCACATATACACCATGGAATATTATGTGGCCATAAAAAAGGATGAGTTCATGTCCTTTGCAGGGACATGGATGAAGCTGGAAACCATCATTCTGAGCAGACTGTCACAAGGACAGAAAACCAAACACCGCATGTTCTCACTCATAGGTGGGAATTGAACAATGAGAACACTTGGACACAGGGAGGGGAACATCACACATGGGGGCCTGTCGTGGGGTGGGGGCCAGGGGGAGAGGTAGCATTAGGAGAAATACCTAATGTAAATGACGAGTTAATCGGTTCAGCAAACCAACATGGCACATGTATACCTATGTAACAAACCTGCATGTTGTGCACATGTATCCTAGAACTTAAAGTATAATAATAATAATAATTTGTAGACAGTTTTCTTTTCTTTTCATTTTTTATTTTTTTGAGACAGGGTCTCACTTTCTTGCCCAGGCTGGAGTGCAGTGACTCAATCATGGCTCACTGCAGCTGCTACCTCCTGTGCCCAAGTAATCCTCCCATCTCAGCCACCTGAGTAGCTGAGACTATAGGCACATGCCAGCACACTTAGTTAATTTTTAAATTTTTTATAGAGATGGAGTCTTGCTGTGTTGCCAGGCTGGTCTTGAACTCCTGGGCTCCAGTGATCCTCCTGCTTCAGTGCAGACAATTTTTAAATCACACATACTCCAATCTTTTCCTTTGGATTTGAAAAGTGATTGAGCTTCCTTTGTTTCTTGGCAGGTGTTGCATCCTGGCCAAGTGATCTGGGTTTCCGTACATATTCTAGAAAACAGTAGTTAATTACAAGAGCTAACATTTACAGAGGGCTTGCTAAATGTCTATCATTATTCTAAGTCCCTAAGTTCTCTATCCTCTTTGAATTGTATTTCACTTGGTATCTGAATAAAATGTCCGAAATCCCCATTCAGTGCACCGTGGAAAGGCCCAGAGCTCTCTGCAGTATCTGTTTTCAGGGGCCTCCATTTTTCCAGAGAAAGTCCACAACTAAATATTCTCTGTGACTCCTGCCTCTGTGGTCCTGTTTTCAAGCTGCTTCTACTCTAGAAATACTACCCCATTTCTTACCCCAAATGCTCACTAACATACTTAGTGAAGATTAATTACATCTCAATGTAGAAATCAACTCCCAGGTCAAAGTTCACACATAATTATTTCTAGGAATTAATTTATCAAGCAATTCCTGCCCAAACCATTTAACAGTTAACATGGAGAGGTCCTCCCTGACTCCCCAATTTGAGATCAGAAGTCACAAGTTGGTGACCACCAAACAAACCTGCCCTGAGACCTGCTTTTGAAAAATTCAAATTAGATGCTAACATTTTAAAAGTGTGAGTCTTCATATAAAACCTTAGATTTACAGCTTATTTGGGGAAAAACAAACAAACAAAAAGTCAGATGATTTGCCATCAGCTGCAACCAAGGGTCTGGGCTCCAGTTCACTAAAATTTCCATTTGACTCACTTTGCTCATTGGCATCCCAGCCCCTCTAGACATTTGGGTTTGCAACCCCTTGCCCTAAGATCCACCTCTTCTGATCACCCCCTTCCCCGTGTTCCCAGGCCCCTACTGCTTCTCTTTAAGCCACCTGTACAAACTCAAAATCCCTCACTTTATTATACTAAATAATTTAACTTTCTTTAATTATCTTGCATACACATCTAGTTATCTAGCCCAGGTTTGACTGCAAAGTTTTCCCTTAAAGAGCTAGAGAGTAAATAGTTTAGGTTATGTAGGCCATATGGTCTCTGTTGCAACTACTCAATTCTGCCATCCTAGACCAGAAGCAGCTGTTAGGGAAATATAATTAAAAACTAAATCTCCTGCTGACCCGGAAAACCTCTCCACAAGACAGAAGAGAAAAAAAAATAGTTATCAAATAAGCATTAAACCAGAATGTGATGCTTATCACGGGCAGTCCACTAAAAAGATTTCAAAGATAGAAAGAAATCTCACCTTTTTACATAGTCCAGTAGATACACCCCATTACACACATGTTCTCAATTGATAACTAGCTTCAAGTGAGAGGACTTGACAATACCATTTGTCACACATAGGTCATCCTAAACCACCCAGTAATTGGGATGGCCATCTGTGTTAGTTAATTGTCTTTATCTGAAGAAATAATAAAATTTCTCGTATTTCTATGGTAAGTAGCTAGTTATGATTTGGAGCCAGATGCCAGCTGAAGTCAGGCTCCTGCCCTCCCGTGGAAACTGGGAGATGGGGCACCATCTTCCTTGATGATTACATTTCAAAGAGATGACTTCCAGGTCTTTGAGAAAACATTCCCGGGTTGTAAAACTGGCAAGAGGCTTAAAAAAAAAAAGAAAAGAAAAGAAAAGAAAGCCTTCAAAAGAGATTTTGATACATCCCAAAAAGGCCGAGAGAAAATTAACAATGACAAATTTTCAAAAATAAAAATGGGAGGAGAGTTTCCTTTCCTCTTGTGCACCTGAGAGAATTAGATTTTTAATTTTTGATTCATAGTCACCCACATGCAGCCATAGAATGTACACAAACAAGTGAGTATGGCCGTATTTCAGTACAACTCTGTTACGGACACAGAAATTAAATTTCTTTTTCTTTTCTTTTCTTTTCTTTCCTTTTCTTTTCTTTTTTTTTTTTTTTTTTTTTTTTGAGACAGAGTCTCAGTCTGTCGCCCAGGCTGGAGTGCAGTGGCACCATCTCTGCTCACTGCAACCTCCGCCTCCCGGGTTCAAGCAATTCTCCTGTCTCAGCCTCCCAAGTAGCTGGGATCACAAGCTCATGCTACCACATCCAGCTAATTCTTTCATTTTAAATAGAGATGGGGTTTTTGCCATGTTGTCCAGGCTGGTCTCATACTCCTGAATTCAGGTGATTTGCCTGCCTCAGCCTCTCGAAGTGCTGGGATTACAGGCGTGAGCCACCACACCCGGCCTGGCCTTTTATCTTTCTATCAAAATATAGATTCAACAAAGTTCCTATAACTAAATAGAAACACTGTCATCTGTCCATCTGTGCAGTTTAGGAAGGCAGCAAAAAACTCTGTTTTTATAAGCCAATTCAATGTCCTGCAAAGACAATCTCATCATAACAATATTAAAGTTTTTAAAAAATCTAATTTTTTTTTAAGATCAGATTTTTTTGGAGGAAACAAAAAACTCACAACCCAAAGGATGGGATTTTACATCTCTGGATATCTCCCATATAATAAGTCTAAGATTACAAATCATTTTCAAATTTTACATGTATTCAGGAGCGGGACATTAATCCTCATTTCTATTTTAACGGGGGGTAAGGTAGGGGAGAGGGAAAAACAGTTTGGCATCTATTTGGAGGGAGAGTAGACATGAAGGGGGCAAACCCTAGCTTCTCATTATCTACAATCAATTTTTTTTTTTTTCTTAAAAAAAAAACTTCCGGCCGGGCGCGGTGGCTCAAGCCTGTAATCCCAGCACTTTGGGAGGCCGAGACGGGCGGATCACGAGGTCAGGAGATCGAGACCATCCTGGCTAACACGGTGAAACCCCGTCTCTACTAAAAAATACAAAAAACTAGCCGGGCGAGGTGGCGGGCGCCTGTAGTCCCAGCTACTCGGGAGGCTGAGGCAGGAGAATGGCGTAAACCCGGGAGGCGGAGCTTGCAGTGAGCTGAGATCCGGCCACTGCACTCCAGCCCGTGCGACAGAGCAAGACTCCGTCTCAAAAAAAAAAAAAAACAAAAAACTTCCAATCTTCAGTATCTCTTTAAAAGCTCACTTCTTAGCTACTAGCCAGTCCACCCTAATTATTTAAATTCATTTGGTACACACCTTTGTCCACCAGGTAAATTATATCCATTACGCCCACTGCTGCAGCATGCATAAACCAACACCCCTGCATGGCTGAACAGGGCCTAATCTAGGACTGGTGGGAGAAGTGCTTGCAAACCAAGATCAAGGTGTTATTTCTCTGTTAATACTGTCTACCAGGCTGATCCCTACAAAAATGCACACAAAAGCAGGCAAATTTAGCAACTGTGTTGCAAGAGAAACCAGGACCTTTTTAAATTGTTCTCTCCATTACCATTTATTCTCTCAAGAGAAGCTTAAAAAAAAAGGAAAAGAAAAAGAAAAAACAATCCATTGGTCTGGCCACCTCATAAATCCAGCAAGCATTGGTGGGGCATTTGAGTGGAGAAGAAAACTTGGAGGAAAACAAAACCATTAAGGTTGTAAGAAAGGCTCCCAATTTAACTGTCCCTGTCCCTATTTATCCACCTTTATTCACCACCCAAGACCATCCATTACCCTAGAGCACTCTAATCTATAAAAGGGGTCAAAGCATCAGGAGCAGGCAAGGAGTGAGAACCAAAAGGCATCAAGAAACCGATTTGCTTGAGAAAAGCAGCAATTCTTCCTTTCACAGCTCTCCATGGCTGAGAGAGAAAATGCCCAAGAGATCATATGTGTGACTTAGAGACTGCTTTTTGGGAGGTTAAGAGCAGCATGAAGAGCTTAAGATGACAAGAGTCTAAATTTTTTAAGTTTCAACGTTTCAACAGAATGTGGATATATTAGAACTTTCAAAAAGGACAGTGTTTAGAAAGGGTAAAACCAGGACACACAAAACATTGGGAATTATCATGACCCCCAAGTGCTTCCAGCTCCAGGAAATAACCATTCTTGTGTTTGCTGGAGGTCACACAATTTTCCCCTATTACCTGATGCAAAATGACTCATTACCTCCCAAAAGCTTCTTTTCAAACCACGATTTTCCCATTTATTTTGGTCCAATGCAGTCCTATTCTTTATGGCCTATAGACTCACTCTCAACTACCCCTCTGGGGGGTAAAAAAAAATGAAAGCATTCCCCGTAGACTGGCCCCCAAAACTCAGAATTAAATAACAGGAGGGGTTGGCAGCCTCCTGAAGACTAAAACAACTTGAGGCTAAATCTACCTTTCCAAGAGTGAAAAATTTATTCAGATAATGTTTGAGAATTCATATATGCCACAATAGGATAAAACTAAAAAGCAGAAATCTCACACTTTTCCTTATACTTCCTACCCCTACCAACCAGATTCCAGACCTTATATCACTGTCATTACCATTTCTGCTAAATGGAGGCCCCTAGGCACTAATCACACTGGCAATTGCATGGTGACATAATGCACCACAACTTTTCCACTAAAAAGCTGTAGTCTCTTTCTCTCTGGCTATATTGGCGATTTCTCCAGTTACTTCAATACGTTAAAGGCTGCAGCAGCATGCAAAGTAATTTCATTTTAAAAAAAAAAAAAGGTAGGAAAAGTCTCCAGGAGATGGTGAGTTTTATTTTATCTTGTTTGGATAGAGGTTTGATTTGCTCTCGAATGTTCCAGGGTGGAGAGAAACTAGGAGAAAGCACAGGATGTCAAGGTCTACTGGGCGTAATCTCCCTTGTTTGCATCTTCACCAGAAACAGAGACAGCAGCATACTTGCTTGCAGAACTGAACTTGGAAGCTGGATTTTCCTCAGGTTTCTTTGGCTCAGGTGTAGATCTGGAGTCTTGATCCTTTTTATCTTTCCCATCTGACTCCTTCCAGTGCTCTTTGTTCCCTCCATTTCCTGGACTACAGCTAGAGTTCCCAGTTTCGCCTTTTGGGACATTCATCCCATCCACTTTACTTTCATCTTTCCTTGCTGGTCCTTCCTCAGATTATTGAGCTGGAGCTGCTTTCCCCCACCACTTGTAGGGGATTGCTGCTCTGTGTCTGAGCTCTGAAGTGGAGCAGGAGGGTTAGAACTTTGCTTCACCGAAGCATTCTCCTTTGGTGGGAGGGGCTGGCATTACCTTTGGGTCAGGTAGGATCAGGTTTGGGAGGTTTAGAAGTTGGAGAGTGACAATCTTCCTCCTTATTGAGCGTTGCGTTTTCTAGAGACTTCTCACTCTCTCTCCTTCGCGCATTTCTGCTGGATGTGGCGGAAGTCCCAGTCTGCGATGACTCACTTCCTGTCCGCGACCATTCCCGTTCCTGAGTTTCTTCACTTCACCAGCTTGGGTGTCTCTCCCGAGGCCATCGTTCTAGTTATGGCTCATCCAGCTGACGCTGCAACTTCTCTTGTTCCTTCTGTAGCGGTTCTTCTACTTCTTTCTCTAGCAGCTGTGTCAACGGGCTTTCCCCCTCCAAAGGTAGAAGCAGCTCGACTGGACTGGGAGGTACTAGCAGAGGAATCATCTTCCTTAGGAGTACTCCGAAGCTTTAGATTCAGTTTGGGTCTTTGGGAGGGGCCTCTATCATCACTCATATAATCATCCTGAGAGTAATCATCTCTGGGGCTCCACGACCGATCATCGCATCTGTTGCATCGGTCTTCAGAGTGGTCCCTGCTTCCTCTGTAGTCATTATCCCTGCGGTACCCACTGCCAAACGCTCTTCTGCCAGTGCCTATCTGGGAATCATAGCCTCTATCAAAGTCTCTGCTGCCTGGGTCATCACAGCGATCCTGGCCGCCATATCGATCTCATATCCCAGCGTGGGTCATCCTGATACCCATCCCGATACCCATCGCGATACCAGTCTGAATCATACCGATCTCGATACTTGTCTCCAAAGCAATCATCACCTCTTCTGGGCGAGTAGTCATCAAAGCTGTCTGTAGCAAGACCAGCCCCAGTCTGTATCTGTTTTGTCAAAATTCCGATTTCTCTCATGGCCAAAAGAAAGATCATCCCTGTCTTTATTCTGTGCTTGATCAGCAACGTCCACTCGAAATCTCCTGTTACCTAGAGATTCTTTATTGAGACTCAGGGCACTGAACAGGGAATCCTGGTCCTCAAATTCAGCATAACCAAAACCTTTCAACCTCTCTGGATTGCTGGGTTCACGTGGTAAACGCACTGCACTGGTATTTAATCCTTTAAAGAATTCCTTAATTGACTCTTCTGTCACATCATAGGGTAGGTTCCCTAGAAAAGCAGTGTAGGTTGGCGAGTTGGGAAGACGGCTCTGGTCGATAATGGGTTCCCGAGCAGCCCATGGAGCAGTGGGAAGGATGGAACGGTCAGTTGGGGGCGCTCTATACACATCGTCATCATTACTGTGCCAAGTTGTTGAAACATCTTCCAGGTCGTCCGTTTCATTAGCCCAGCTGAGTGGTTTGGAAACAGCTCCTTCCTCCACCAGTCCCCCATCCTCAGTCAGAAAGTCTGTTAGGGAAATAGTCTTCCCCTTCTTATTCTTCTTTTTTGCTGAGGCCGCCACGTTGGGAAGAGGAAAGAGAACGCAAAGGGAAATCTAATGTTTTAACAACTTGACAGAATAATTCACTACAAGTCTGTTGATCTTAACCCAGCTAGAAACATTTCCTAGGTGTGTCATTTTCTCACTTTGCTCATGTATATTCATGGTTCTGTTATAGTCATAATGGGTGTATATGTTCAATTTGGTATTCTTCCTTTTATGTAACATGATTTATCCAAATATTTTCTATTTCCTATAGCATCTTCATATTCATCATTTTTAGTATATCACTAGAGTATGTCATTTTGATATGCCATAGTGAGTTTCTTTCTAGATATCTGTATTGTTGGGCTCTTAGCTTTATTCCAATGTTTTACCATCATAAAATAAACATTATATATACATATACTTTTTATTAAACATTATTTCCTCAGGATAAATTCTATTACTTGGTCAGGGGTTAGGCATATTTATGATTCTTTCAATAAAGTACCATTTTGCCCTTCAGGAAGATTGAATCAATTTACACTGCTATCATTAATGCATGAGCATATCTGCTTCCCGAAGCTTTGCAGGCGTTGGCTTTTATAACTTTTTTAAAGTTTTTCTAAAATTTTTTAAGGCACAAAATGAAACTTCACAGTAAGTTTAATTTGCAGTTATTTTACCAACAAAGTTGAATCGTTTTAAAATTATGATTTACCGACAGTGTTTCTTGTATGAACTGTTTTTTAATCATGTTTCATAGACAGTTGGTATTTTATCTATTTATATGCACTCTTCATACTTTTTAGTTATTGAACTTTTGTCTTCGTGTGCAAATCTTTTCTCCAGCCTTCTGAATTTTTAAATTTCAGCTTTATTGGTATTCATTCCATCAAAGATAAAGCTATCTAAGTAATGAACCTGTTCATCTTTTTTTCATTCATATTCCATCAACAGTCAAAAAGTGATTTCCCCTAGTACTAGTCTTTTATATGTGTGTATTTGTTTTTATTTTAAAAGTGTTTAACTCCCAATCTACCTGGATTTTTTTTTTTTTTTTTTTGCAGAGTGTAGTGGAAAGCTTGGCTCTTTTAAATATTCTCATTATTGGTATTCCTGTATACCACGTGTTTCAAATTTGTTACCAGAATGTTAAATGTCTGCTAGGACAAATTCTTCTTATCACTCTTCTTGAATCTGAAATACTCTTTGATGTTCTTGCTCATTTATTTTTTTCCACATACAATAAAAATTATATTAATTTTATAAAGCATCTTGTTTCTAATTGGTGACTGGTCACCTGAATCCTCTATGCACTGTGGTGAGTTGAGGCTGAGTTGCATCCTTGGTAAGGTTCAGCCTGCATTAATTTTACTCCTGCTTCTTCAGGATTTTCAGCAGAAATCCTGGTGTGTTCTCCATGCTCTTCCACCTGGTGGGTCTAGAATTCTAATCTTTGTCTCACAAGACTGCTGAAGGCTCTGTTCTGCTTCAGAGGTTTTCTGTTTCTCTTTTTAGACTCCAGCCTCGTGCATCCCTGTAATTTCACAGATACTCTGTGGAGACATTCTAAATCTCCTCCCATATCCCTCCTGGCCTCTGCCTCCCAGCAGTGATCTTCCATGGGTGCAAGGCCTGGGGTTATCAGTCTCCTGACCAAGCACAGAATCAGCAAATTACCCCTGGGCACAGTGGCTGCAGAACTCAGCTCTCCCTAGCTGTGATTCTCCCTCTCTGGAGTTTTAGCTCCTTCAGTTCTTGCTAACTCAGAAGCCCTTTTCTGCCTTAAAATAGATAGCTCCTCTATTTTGTTCTAACTTTCTGCTTATTTTATATGGGAACACACTCTGTCACTAGCTAATTCATCGCACTTGGAAACATAGGTTTATTTCACCTTAAACATTTTTCTCATACCTTCTTATACTTTAAAACCAAAAAATCTTATTTCTGTTTGACATATTCCTCAGGAAAGCCTATCCTGACTTCTCAGGCTCAGTTAAGTAGTACATTTTATAGCACTCTCTACTTCTTTTTAAACATTTTTTGCAATTTTAATTACTTAATTCTGTAATTTATTTTTTAATTATTTTATTTTATTTTATTTTATTTTATTTTATTTCTTTTATTTTATTTGACAGAGTCTTGCTCTGTCACCCAGGCTGGAGTGCAGTGGTGTGATCTCGGTTCATTGCAACCTCCGCCTCCCAGGTTCAAGCAATTCTCATGCCTCAGCCTCCCGAGTAGCTGAGATTACAGGCATCCACCACGGCACCTGGGAATTTTCTGTATTTTTCATAGAGATGGGGTTTCACCATGTTGACCAGGCTGGTCTCGAACTCCTGACCTCAAGTGATCCGCCCACCTCAGCCTCTCAAAGTGCTGGGATTACAGGCATAAACCACTGCACCTGGCCTGTAATTTATTTATTCATTTTTAGAGATGTTGTCTCACTCTGTTGCCCAGGCTGGAGTGCAGTGGTGCAATCACAGCTCACTGCAGCCTTGCTCAACCTCCTGAGCTCAAGCAATCCTCCCACCTCAGCCTCCTAAGTAGCTGGGACTACAGGCATACGCCACCAAGCCCAGGTAATTTTTGTATTTTTTGTAGAGACGGTGTTCCACCACGTTGCCTAGGCTGGTCTCAAACTCCTGGGCTCAAGTGATCCACCTGCCCTACTCCTTCCAAAGTGCTAGGATTACAGGTGTGATCCAGCTTGTAATTTATTTATATAATGTCAACACATCCTGTTGATTCTATTTCTCTAGAGAACCCTGACCAATAAAATTATTTAGTATCAGGCCAAGTTAAAGGGTTTTTCTGTTTTGGTTTAAATTTTATTATACTTTAAGTTCTAGGGTACATGTGCACAGCGTGCAGGTTTGATATATAGGTATACGTGTTCCATGTTGGTTTGCTGCACCCATCAACTCATCATTTACATTAGGTATTTCTCCTAATGCTATCTCTCCCCCAGCCTCCCACCACCTGACAGGCCCTGGTGTGTGATGTTCCCCACCCTGTGTCCAAGTGTTCTCATTGTTCAATTGCCACCTATGAGTGGGAACATGCCGTATTTGGTTTTCTGTCCTTGTGATAGTTTGCTCAGAATGATGGTTTCCAGTTTCATCCATGTCCCTGCAAAGAACATGAACTCATCCTTTTTATGGCTGCATAGTACTCCATGGTGTATATGTGCCACATTTTCTTAATCCAGTCTATCATTGATGGACATTTCGGTTGGTTCCAAGTCTTTGCTATTGTGAACAGTGCCACAATAAACATACATGTGCATGTATCTTTATAGTAGCATGATTTATAATCCTTTGGGTACACACTCAGTAATGGGATCGCTGGGTCAAATGGTATTTCTAGTTCGAGATCCTTGAGGAATCGCCATACTGTCTTCCACAAAGGTTGAACTAATTTACGCTCCCACCAACAGTGTAAAAGTGTTCCTGTTTCTCCACATCCTCTCCAGCATCTGTTGTTTCCTGCCTTTTTAATAACCACTATTCTAACTGGCATGAGATGGTATCTCATTTTGGTTTTTATTTGTATTTCTCTGATGACCAGAGATGATCAGCATTATTTCATGTGTCTGTTGGCTGCATAAATGTCATTTTTTGAGAAGTGTCTGTTCATATCCTTTGCCTACCTTTTGATTTTTTTTTTTTCTGGTAAATTTGTTTGTAGATTTTGGATATTAGCCCTTTGTCAGATGGGTAGATTGCAAAAATTTTCTCCCATTTTGTAAGTTGCCTGTTCACTCTGATGGTAGTTTCTTTTGCTGTGCAGAAGCTCTTTAGTTTAATTAGATCTCATTTATCTGTTTTGGCTTTTGTTGCCATTACTTTTGGTGTTTTAGTCATGAAGTCCTTGCCCATGCCTATGTCCTGAATGGTATTGCCTAGGTTTTCTTCTAAAGTTTTTATGGTTTTAGGTCTAACATTTAAGTCTTTAATCCATCTTGAATTAATTTTTGTATAAAGTGTAAGGAAGGGATCCAGTTTTAGCTTTCTACATACAGCTAGCCAGTTTTCCCAGCACCTTTTGTTAAGTAGGGAATCCTTTCCCCATTTCTTGTTTTTGTCAGATTTGTCAAAGATCAGATAGTTGTAGATGTGTGGTGTTATTTCTGAGGCCTCTGTTCTGTTCCATTGGTCTATATATCTGTTTTGGTACCAGTACCATGCTGTTTTGATTACTGTAGCCTTGTAGTACAGTTTGAAGTCATGTAGCATGATGCCTCCAGCTTTGTTCTTTTTGATTAGGATTGTCTTGGCAATGTGGGCTCTTTTTTGGGTCCCTATGAACTTTAAAGTAGTTTTTTCCAATTCCGTGAAGAAAGTCATTGGTAGCTTAATGAGGATGGCATTGAATCTATAATTTACCTTGGACAGTATGGCCATTTTTATGATATTGGTTCCTCCTATCCATGAGCATGGAATATTCTTCCATTTCTTTGTGTCCTCTTTTATTTCATTGAGCAGTGGTTTGTAGTTCTCCTTGAAGAGGTCCTTCACATTCCTTGTACGGTAGATTCTGAGGTATTTTATTCTCTTTGTAGCAATTGAGAGTGGGAGTTCACTCATGATTTGGCTCTCTGTTTGTCTGTTATTGGTGTATAGGAATGCTTGTGATTTTTGCACACTGATTTTGTATCCTGAGACTTTGCTGAAGTTGCTTACCAGCTTAAGGAGATTTTGGGCTGAGACGATGGGGTTTTCTAAATATACAATCATGCAATCTGCAAACAGGGACAATTTGACTTCCTCTTTTCCTAGTTCTATACTCCTTATTTCTTTCTCTTGTCTGATTGCCCTGGCCAGAACTTCCAAACTACGTTGAATAAGAGTGGTGAGAGAGGGCATCCCTGTCTTATGCCAGTTGTCAAAGGGAATGTTTCCAGTTTTTGCCCATTCAGTATGATATTGGCTGTGGGTTTTTCATATATAGCTCTTATGATATTTAGATACGTTCCATCAATACCCAGTTTATTGAGAGGTTTTAGCATGAAGTGCTGTTGAATTTTGTCAAGGCCTTTTCTGCATCCATTGGAATAATCATGTGGTTTTTGTCATTGGTTCTGTTTATGCAATGGATTATGTTTATTGATTTGCATATGTTAAACCAGCCATGCATCCCAGGGATGAAGCCCGTTTGATTGTGGTAGATACGCTGTTTGATGTGCTGCTGGATTCAGTTTGCCAGTATTTTATTGAGGATTTTCACATTGATGTTCATCAGGGATATGGGTCTAAAATTTCTTTTTTTTCTGTTGTGTCTCTGCCAGGCTTTGGTATCAGGATGATGCTGGCCTCATAAAATGAGTTAGGGAGGATTCTCTCTTTTTCTTTTGATTGGAATAGTTTCAGAAGGAATGGTACCAGCTCCTCTTTGTACCTCTGGTAGAATTTGGCTGTGTATCCATCTGGTCCTGGACTTTTTTTGGTTGCTAAGCTATTGATTATTGCCTCAATTTCAGAGCCTGTTATTGGTCTATTCAGAGATTCAGCTTCTTCCTGGTTTAGTCTTGGGAGGGTGTATGTGTCCAGGAATTTATCCATTTCTTCTAGATTTCCTAGTTTATTTGTGTAGAGGTGTT
>NW_012116377.1:10744536-10746048 GCF_000951035.1 Colobus angolensis palliatus
GATTCAAGCAATTCTCCTCCCTCAGCCTCCCGAGTAGCTGGCACTACAGGCTCATGCCACCAAGCCCGGCTAATTTTTGGTATTTTTAGTACAGACGTAGTTTCACTGTGTTAGCCAGGATGGTTTTGATCTCCTGACCTCGTGATCCGCCTGCCTCGGACTCCCAAAGTGCTGGGATTACAGGCATGAGCCACCGTACCCAGCCTGCATAGAGGTGTTTATATTGTTCTCTGATGGTAGTTTGTATTTCTGTGGAATCAGTGGTGCTAATCCCCTTTATCATTTTGTATTGTGTGTATTTGATTCTTCTCTCTTTTCTTCTTTATTAGTCTTGCTAGTGGTCCATCAATTTTGTTGATCATTTAAAAAACCAGCTCCTGGATTCACTGATGTTTTGAAGCATTTTTTGTGTCTCTATCTCTTTCAGTTCTGCTCTGATCTTAGTTATTTCTTGCCTTCTGCTAGCTTTTGAATTTGTTTGCTCTTGCTTCTCTAACTCTTTTAATTGTGATGTTAGGGTGTCGATTTTAGATCTTTCCTGCTTTCTCTTGTCGGCATTTAGTGCTATAAATTTCCTGCTACACACTACTTTATATGTGTCCCAGAGATTCTGGTACATTGTGTCTTTGTTCTCATTGGTTTCAAAGAACATCTTTATTTCTGCCTTTATTTCATTATTTACCCAGTAGTCATTCAGGAGCAGATTGTTCAGTTTCCATGTAGTTGTGCAGTTTTGAGTGAGTTTCTTAATCCTGAGTTCTAATTTGATTGCACTGTGGTCTGAGAGACAGCTTGCTGTGATTTCTGTTGTTATACCTTTGCTGAGAAGTGCTTTACTTTCAATTATGTGGTCAATTTTGGAATCAGTGCGATGTGGTGCTAAGAAGAATGTATATTCTGTTGATTTGGGGTGGAGAGTTCTGTAGATGACTATTAGGTCCACTTGGTGCAGAGCTGAGTTCAAGTCTTGGATATCCTTGTTAACCTTCTGTCTCATTGATCTGTCTAATATTGACAGTGGGGTGTTAAATTCTCCCATTATTATTGTGTGGGAGTCTAAGTCTCTTTGTAGGTCTCTAAGGACATGCTTTATGGATCTGGGTGCTCCTGTATTGGGTGCATATATATTTAGGATAGTTAGCTCTTCTTGTTGAATTGATCCCTTTACCACTGTGTAATGACCTTCTTTGTCTCTTTTGATCTTTGTTGGTTTAAAGTCTGTTTTATCAGAGGCTAGGATTGCAACCCCTGCCTTTTTTTGCTTTCCCTTTGCTTGGTAAATCTTTCTCCATCCCTTTATTTTGAGCCTATATGTGTCTCTGCACATGAGATGGGTCTCCTGAATACAGGACACTGATGGGTCTTGACTCTTTATCCGATTTGCCAGTCTATGTCTTTTAATTGTGGTATTTAGCCCATTTACATTTAAGGTTAATATTGTTATGTGTGAATTTGATCCTGTCATTATGATGTTAGCTGGTTATTTTGCCCGTTAATTGATGCAGTTTCTTT
>NW_012116377.1:10746221-10751999 GCF_000951035.1 Colobus angolensis palliatus
AGCATTTGCTTGTCTGTAAAGGATTTTATTTCTCCTTCACTTATGAAGCTTCGTTTGGCTGGATATGAAATTCTGGGTTGAAAATTCTCTCTTTAAGAATGTTGAATATTGGCCCCTGCTCTCTTCTGACTTGTAGAGTTTCTGCCAAGAGCTCCGCTGTTAGTCTGATGGGCTTCCCTTTGTGGGTAACCCGACCTTTGTCTCTGGCTGCCCTTAACATTTTTTCCTTCATTTCAACCTTGGTGAATCTGACAATTAGTGTCTTGGGGTTGCTCTTCTCAAGGAGCATCTTTGTGGTGTTCTCTGTATTTCCTGAACCTGACTGTTGGCCTGTCTTGCTAGGTTGGAGAAGTTCTCCTGGATAATATCCTGCAGAGTGTTTTCCAACTTGGTTCCATTCTCCCCATCACTTTCAGGTGACACCAATAAAACGTAGATTTAGTCTTTTCACATAGTCCCATATTTCTTGGAGGATTTGTTTGTTTCTTTTTACTCTTTTTTCTCTAATCTTGGCTTCTCGCTTTATTTCATTAATTTGATCTTCAATCACTGAAGCCCTTTCTTCCACTTGATCGAATCAGCTATTGAAGCTTGTGTATGGGTCACGAAGTTCTTGTGCCATATTTTTCAGCTCCATCGGGTCATTTAAGGTCTTCCAGTTAGCCATCCATCTAACCTTTTTTCAAGGTTTTTAGCTTCCTTGCGATGGGTTAGAACATGCTCCTTTAGCTCAGAGAAGTTTTTTATTATGACCTTCTGAAGCCTACTTCTGTCAACTCATCAAAGTCATTCTCCATCCAGCTTTATTCCATTACTGGTGAGGAGCTGTGATCCTTTTTAGGAGAAGAGAAGCTCTGGTTTTTAGAATTTTCAGCTTTTCTGCTCTGGTTTCTCCCCATCTTTGTGGTTTTATCTACCTTTGGTGTTTGATGTTGGTGACCTACAGATGGGGTTTTGGTATAGATGTCCTTTTTATTGATGTTGATGCTATTCTTTTCTGTTTGCTAGGTTTCCTTCTAATAGTCATATCCCTCAGCTGCAGGTCTATTGGAGTTTGCTGGAGGTCCACTCCAGACCCTATTTGCCTGGGTATCACCAGCAGAGGCTGCAAAACAGCAAATATTGCACAACAGCAAATACTGCAGAATAGCAAATATTGCTGCCTGATCCTTCCTCTGGAAGCTTTGTCCCAGAGGGGCATCCACCTATATGAGGTGTCAGTTGGCCCCCACTGGGAGGTGTCTCCCAGTTAGGCTACATGGGAGTCAGGGACCCACTTGAGGAGGCAGTCTATCGGTTCTCAGAGCTCAAACACCATGCTGGGAGAACCACTGTTCTCTTCAGAGCTGTCAGACAGGGACATTTAAGTATTCAGAAGTTGTCTGCTGCCTTTTGTTCAGCTATGCCCTGCCCACAGAGGTGGAGTCTATAGAGGCAGTAGGCCTTGCTGAGCTGTGGTGGGTTCTGCCCAGTTTGAGCTTCCTAGTTGCTTTGTTTATCTATTCAAGCCTCAGCAATGGCAGACAACCCTCCCCTAGCCAGGCTGCTGCCTTGCAGTTTGATCTCAGGCTGCTGCCCTAGCAGTGAGGAAGGCTCCATTGGCATGGGACCCACTGAGCCAGGCACAAGAGAGAATCTCCTTGTCTGCTTGTTAGTAAGACCTTGGGAAAAGCACAGTATTTGGGCAGGAGTGTCCCATTTTTCCAGGTACAGTCTGTCACAGCTTCCCTTGGCTAGGAAATGGAAATCCCCAACCCCTCGCACTTCCCGGGTAAGGTGATACCCCGCCCTGCTTCTGCTCGCCCTCCGTTGGCTGCACCCACTGTCCAACCAGTTCCAGTGAGATGAACCAGGTACCCCATTTGGAAATGCAGAAATCACCTGAGTCAATCACGCAGGGAGCTGCAGACTGGAGTTGTTCCTATTCAGCCATCTTGGAACAGAGCTCAAGAGTGTAAAGGATTTTAAAAACATTCTTTGAAAGATAGAAATGACCCAGAAGGGGTTTTTAAAGCAAAATATGTATTAAAATTATAGTAGATATGAAACTCATATATAATGAAAGATTAACTAACATCTGGATTTTAAATTTTTATTGTTCTTTAAAAAATATATCAGAGAAATGGAAGGAAGGAAGGAAGGAAGGAAGGAAGGAAGGAAGGAAGGAAGGCAAGGTAGATATTGTCTTCTATAGGACAAAAATACCTTCATGTTCTCTTCTTTTCCTCCATCTCCAGGATTCAGCCTCCAGGTCTTTCCATTCAGTAGCATGGAAGGACTGGGAAGTTAAGGCTATGACTTTCAACTGATACTGTAGGTTACAAAGATTTTGTAGATACTAGAGGAAACATGGGCCTTGCCAAATGCTGAGGAAAGGGTTAATATGGTTTGGCTTCTGTCCTCACCCAAAATCTCATCTTGAATTATAGTTCCTGTAATCCCTGTAATCCCCACATGTCAAGGGAGAGACCGGGAGGGGGTAATTGAATCATGGGGGCAATTTCCCTCATATTGTTCTCATGAGATCTGATGGTTTTATAAATATTTGGTAGTTCCTCCTTCATTCATTCTCCTTCCTGCTGCCTGGTAGAGAAGGTGCCTGCTTCTCCTTTGCCTTCTGCCATGATTATAAGTTTCCTGAGGCTTCCCAGCCATGCTGAACTGTGAGTCAATTAAACCTCTTTCCATTACAAATTACCCAGTCTCGGGCAGTTCTTTATAGCATTGTGAAAATGGACTAATACCAAGGTTGTAGTCTGGAAAAGAAAGGAAGGCTCAAAGTTGGGAGAAGAAGTTAAAAGAACACGGGAGAAAGGAGAACACAGTAGCAGAAGGAAGGGAGGAGTGTTCTGTATCCCACTCGCTTCACCTGGTTAAGGCCTGGGTGAGAAGACTGCCCATAGGGATGAGTTCCAGTAGAGACATGAGGTCTCCTTGTTCCCCCTTACAGTATGGCTACTTCCTTGGGATACTCAGAGCAAAGAGCACATGGGGTGTCTGTTGCTGTTGCACGGTTGTGTGCTCACACCACAGAGAGAGGAGAATAAAACAAAGTCCCTCACCCCAGTCAGTGACAGACACCTGAGTCACCTTCAATGTGGATGAAAAACTGGACAGCCCCTCTTGGAGATGACTGTCAGATAGAGAGTTAGGTTGAATTACCTAAACAGCCTCCATCTTTCTCCGTGGGCGGAATCCCAGTTGAGACTTTCTCTTCTTTTATTTGGGAATTAGTTTGCTTACAGTTATAAAATGTATAGTCCATACCATCTTTCCTTTTACTTTTTGTTTGGTGTGTTTTAAATGATGCCTTATCTATAATACATCTAAAATACATTTGACTTGCTTTCCAAAGTAATTAATTAGTACTTCCACCAGCTATATGAGAGCTCCTGTTCCACAGTCTCAACACTTGATATTGTCAGACATTTAAATTTTCCCAAGCTGATACATACGAAATAATATCTTACAGTTTTAATGAAGTTGAATAGTTAAGAAATCTATTTATTGATCATTCAATTTTCCTCTTCTGTGAATTGCATCTTCATGGTCTTGCCATATATTTGCGAGGAGTCTTGCTTTTTCTCTTGATTCATAGGAGTTCTTTAGTATTATTTGGATACTAGTCCTTTAGTGGTTATATGCACTATAAATCCTTGTTTCAACATGTGACTTTTCTCTTTCACCTTATTTATTACTTTTTAAAATTTTTTAAAGAAGTTGTAAAAATTTTAAGGGAGAGTGTTTGTTTTTTTGTTTTGTAAAATAGGTAAGACATTGATATGATTTGGTTGTGTCCCCAGCCAAATCTCATCTTGAATTCCCACCTGTTGTGGGAGGGACTCGGTGGGAGGTAATTGAATCATGGGGGCAGGTATTTCCCATGGTATTCTTGTGATAGTGAGTAAGTCTCACGAGATCTGATGGCTTTATAAGGCAGAGTTTTCCTGAATATGCTCTCCCTCTCTTTGCCTGCTGCCATCCATGTAGACATGACTTGCTCCTCCTTGTCTTCCACCATAATTGTGAGGCCTCCCCAGTCACATGGAACTGTAAGTCCATTAAACCTTTTTACCTGTATAAATTACCCAGTCTCAGGTATGCCTTTATCAGCAATATGAAAGTGGACTAATACAGACATTCATGAGATTCAAAATCCAAAGGTACGAAAGTACCCAGTGAAAAATCTCCCTCAGGCTGGTCATGATGGCTCATACCTGTAATCCCAGCACTTTGGGAGGCGGAGGCAAGTGGATCCATTGAGGTCAGGAGTTCGAGACCAGCCTGGCCAACATGGTGTAATCCTATCTCTAATAAAAATATAAATATTAACCAGGTGTGGCAGGTGCTTGTAATCCCAGCTACTCAGGAGGCTGAGGCACAAGAATCACTTGAATCTGGGAGGAGGAGGTTGCAGTGAGCTGAGATTGTGCCACCACACTCCAGCCTCGGCAACAGAGTAAGACTCTGTCTCAAAAACAAGCAAACAAAAACCTCCCTCCTATTCCATGTAGCCTTTTAGTTTCCTTTCTTGCAAGGAAAACAATGCAAAAAAAAATGCTATGATGCTACAATAAATAACCTTGTACAAATAATAATTCCTCACTTTTATCTGACAAATTCCTAGCAATGGAATTGCTGGGTCAAGGATATGTGCACTTGCAATGTTGATAGTTATTGCCAAATTGCCCTCTATAGAAATTGAGCCATTTACCTCCCACCAATAGAGCCCCACTTCCCTGCACCTTCACTGGCACAGTGTGTTACAAAACCGATCTTTGCAAAGCTAATAGGTTAAAAAGAGGGATATCTCAATATAGCTTTTAAAATAAAATGTATTTTATTTTATTTATTTTTCAAATAAGTGATATATGCACATAGTATAAAATTTAAAGGAAACAAAAAGGTAAGCAGTAACAATTAAGTCTCCCTTACACCTTTTTTCCATAGCACCCAGTTCTGTCTAGAGGGAACACAGTTACTAGCTTCTAGTATATCCTTCTAGAGATATTCTATGCACATCCGAACACATATTTAAATATGGGAGGATTTCTCTTATTTGGATAGACTTGCGTTTTCTTTTGCATTGCAGTCTACAGTTATCAAAAGGCTCTTGCCATCGTTGTAGTTAGAAATATCTTCCTGTTGGAATTTTTTTTTATTTTTGAGACAGGGTCTTACTGCGTTGCCCAGGCTGGAGTGCCGTGGCACCATCAATGCAGCCTTGACCTCCCAGGCTCAAGCCATCCCCAATCCTCCTGCCTCAGCCTTCCCAGTAGCTGGGACTACAGGCATGCACCACCACACCTGGCTAATTTTAAAAATCTTTGTAGACATAAGGTCTCACTCTGTTGCCCAGGCTGGTCTCAAACTCCTGGGCTGGACTCAAGTGATGCTCCTGCCTCAGCCTCCCAAAGTGCTGAGATTACAGCTGTGAGCCATGGTGTCTGGCCTCTGCTGGAATTTTGAAAGCATTGCTCCATTGTCTTTAAGCTTCGTGTTGGTGCTAAGAAATCTGAAACCATTCTGATTATTGATCCTCTGTAGATAACCTGTTCTCTTTTCTTCCCTCTAGAAGTTTTTCCTTTGTGTTTCTGAAATTTCCCCACGGTATACTTTGGGGTTGGTCTGCATTGTTTTTTTCCGTTGTGCTGAGCACTAGGTACAAACTTTTAATCTGAAAACTTGTATTCTTTAGTTTGGAGATGTTTTCTTGAATTATTTATTTAATTTTTGTTTTTCTCTCTGTTTTCTTTTTTTTTTTTTTTTTTTTTTTTT
>NW_012116377.1:10752210-10831832 GCF_000951035.1 Colobus angolensis palliatus
TTAGCCAGGATGGTCTCGATTTCCTGACCTCGTGATCCACCCGTCTCGACCTCCCAAAGTGCTGGGATTACAGGCTTGAGCCACCGCGCCCGGCCCTCTCTGTTTTCTGATCTCTCTTTCTGATGTTGGACCACTTGACCTGGTCCTCTAGTTTTATATTTTGTTTTCTATTTTCCATTTCATTGCCTTTTTACTCTACTTTCTGAGAGTTCCTTAACTTTATCTTCCAATACGTTTTTTTCATTTCTGTTATTATGTCTAAGGCCTCTTACTTGTTTCCTAAATGTTCCCTTTTTATGGCATTTTCTTTCTGATTGTAGTTTGTTTTTTTTAAAAATAAAAGTAGCTTTATATTCTGAGTTAGAGATTTTCCTGCAATATTTGTTAAACCTTGGTTGTCTGTTTCACAAGAGTTGAAAAAACTAGTGAGAATTCTGAGCTAGTGAGTGGGGCTTATCAACTTTGAGTTTCACGCTACGGGATTTGGTGGCCTGTGTGTTGATGAATTTCTAACGTCATTCTCTTTAGGTAAAATTTCCACTTGTATAGAAATTTTCAATCTCTTGCTTGGTGAGTAAACTTCTGGCTGCTGCCATTCTGGGAGCCAAATGGTGGAAGGCAGTCTGGGGAGGGCCGTCATTTCAGGATTAAGTATTTAGTATGCTTTTGGCTTCTGATTCCCCTATTTTTGGTATAGTACCCAATGCTTTGTCTGTGCCTGATATCCTGCTCAGAGACCCTTCATTTTACTTTTTATAGGAAATAGCCTCCAGATTTCTCCTGGAGTAGGAGAAAGGCAGTTATTCTGGGCAAGGAAGGGGCAGAGAGATCTATGGATGTAACCGTTTCTTCAATGGCTCTCATCCTATCTTTCTTATTTGAGCACCTGCCTAGCTTTGCTGCTTTACTCTTAGCTCCAGAGACACTCTCGTTCTCAGTTCTGAGACTTTTAAAGGTAAATTGAGTGGTTTCTCAGCTTTCCCTCCACTTGCCAACTTAGGGTTGAGCTGTTGTAAGTCTGCAGTCATTATTACAGATCCATCTGCCTTTAGCTTCTAATATGTCTTAGCTACATCTCCTCTTCTATCTCCCTGTTCTGGAGGGTATATGTGCCCTTTAAAATCCCATTAATGTGGTTTTCCTAGGTTAGAGATAGCAAAGTTAGATGCATCTTAATCCTGAACCTCAATTTTTAAAATGTTAATGCAATCAAACATATTTATGGTTGTCTCTATGATTTGTGCTATTCATGATTTCCCTTCCAAATTTTTAGTTTAAAATAATAATATGTTTTTTTTCATTATCATTTTGGTGTAATCTTTAACCCTGGAAGTTATTATTTCTATTTATTTATTTATTTATTTATTTTGAAACAGAGTCTTGCTCTGTTGCCCAGACTGGAGTGCAGTGGCGTGATCTTGGCTCAGTGCAACCTGTCTCCTGAGTTCAAGCAATTCTCCTGCCTTAGCCTCCCGAGTAGCTGGGACTACAGGCACGTGCCACCACACCCGGTTAATTTTTGCATTGTTAGTAGAGACAGAGTTTCACCGTGTTGGCCAGGCTGGTCTTGAACTCTTGACCTCAAGTGATCCTCCTGCCTCGACCTCCAAAAGTGCTGGGATTGCAGGCATGAGCCAGCTCTCCTGGTCTATTATTTCAATTTAAATATGAGGAATTGAGGCTGAGTGTAAGTGGCTTGCCCAGGTTTACCCAGTTAGCACATTATATTAGTTCTAAGGTCAGGACTGACCCCTCCAAGTTTCCTAATGCTAAACCAGGTCTACATGGTGCCAACTCTTGATATTCTGAAATGAATTTTCTTTCCTTCTCTTTTTTTAATTTCTAAATTTAGTCTGTACTTAACCTCTTGAATTTTTAATCTGTTAGGGACTGAATTGCGTTACCCCAAAATTCATATATTGAAGACCTAACCTTCAATGTAACTGTATGTGGAGATAGAACCTTTGAAAAGGTACTTAAGGTTAGATGTGGGCACAAAGGTGGGGCCCTAATTTGATAGAACAAGCATCCTTAGAAGGAAATGGAGAGACACCAGGAATGTGAGCACCGAGGAAAGGCCACATGAGGACGCAGTAAGAAGGGTCATCTGCAAGCCAAGGAGAGAAGTCTCAGGAGAACCAAACCCTGATGACATTTTGATCTTGCACTTCCAGCCTTCAGAACTATGAGAAAAATAGATTTCTCTTGTTTAAGCCATGCAGCCTGAGATGTTTCGCTATGGCAGCCCTAGCAGATTCATACACTGTCTCTCGATCTGCTTTGCACACCAACCTCTTTTGTTGGTGCATTGGATTAATATTTATTACCTATGGAAAGATAATGATGACCCCCAAATCCCTGGATTGTCTGGCAGCAAGTAACAATCTCAGCAAATGGGTTGTCCTCCGTTCTGTTTCTTGGTTGTGTGGCTTCCTGAACCGTAGGCCCCTTGCCTGCCTAGTTTGTTCTCTAGGTCTTCATATGATGTAGGAAGGGTCAACATGGTGGAAAGATGAATCCAAAGAAGAGAGAGTTTTTCCCTGAAACTGAGAGCCCAAATGGCCAACTCTCACACCCCAAGCCTCCTTTCCCCTGGATCTCACCCTGGCCCCATTGGCCAGCCTGCCTGCCTGCCTTCCTTCCTTCCTTCCTTCCTTCCTTCCTTCCTTCCTTCGACAGAGTTTGCCCTGTCATCCATGCTGGAGTGCAGTGGTGCTGATCTTGGCTCACTGCAGCCTCCACCTCCCAGGTTCAAGCGATTCTCTTGCCTCAGCCTCCCAAGTAGCTGAGAGGCAGGGTTTCACCACGTTGGCCAGGCTGGTCTCAAACTCCTGACCTCAAATGATCCACTGACCTCGGCCTCCCAAAGTGCTGGGATTACAGGTGTGAGCCACCACGGCCGGCCCCCATGAGCCTTTCAAAGTGAGAAGGCTTCTCCGGGGAAGAGCCAGCTCCATGCTCTTCCCATCTCCAGTTCCTTCTTACTGCCCCACTTCCCTTGTATGAGAGAGGGAGAAAAAAGAACTGGGAAAAGAGAGTAAAAAGGGTCAATCCAACAGAAACACATGCCTGAGTATCTTGTCTCAATTACTAAGAGATACCCCTGAGAAAAGCATTCTCCCTTGACTCACCCTGGAGTACTTTTCATTTGCAGGTAGACACACAAGGAAACCATTTAGTTTGTAGCTAAAGCATACATCACTTAACTTTAGTTAAAAGCTTACCGGCAGGGCGCAGTGGCTCACACCTGTAATCCCAGCACTTTAGGAGGCTGAGGCAGGCGGATCACTTGAGGTCAGGAGTTCAAGACCAGCCTGACCAACATGGTGAAACCCCATTTCTACTAAAGATAAAAAAAAAAAAAAAAAATTTGCTGGGTGTGGTGGTGGGCCCATGTAGTCCCAGCTAGGAGGAAGGAGAATCCCTTGAACCCAGGAGGCAAGGTTGCAGTGAGCAGAGATAGCACCACTGCACTCCAGCCTGGGTGACAGAGTGAGACTCCGTCTCAAAAAACAAACAAACAAAGAAACAAACAAAACTTACTTTAGGCCAGGCACAGTGACTCATGCCTGTAATCCCAGCACTTTGGGAGGCCGAGGCAGGTGGATCACTTGCGGTCAGGAGTTCGAGACCAGCCTGGTCCCTGTCTCTACTAAAAATACAAAAATTAGCCAGTGCCTGTAATCCCAGCTACTCAGGCAGCTGAAGCAGGAGAATTGCTTGAACCCAAGAGTTGAAGGTTGCAGTAAGCCGACATTGTGATCATACCACTTGCACACCAGCCTGGGCAACAGATTGAGACTGTCTCCAAGAAAAAGAAAAATTATTTTTAAGTATATTTTAAAATTTGGGGGCTCCTGGTGAATAATCTAAGGTAACAAGATAAAAGTTATTCTAATGCATGTGATTATTATGCAATCTCCCTTAATTGAATGAAGTGTCCTTTTCCCCCCAAAGCTATATTCTTTTTTCAATTCCAGGAAATTTTCTTTCATATTCTTGACTTGTGGTTTCTCAAGCTGCCTTTTGGTTGTGTTTACTCAGAAACCCCTTTGATTAGGACTTTGAATTTGCATACCCTGTTTTCTGAGTTAATTAAGCCTTCTTGACTTCTTGTGATAGGACTATTTAGTGCTCTTTCATTTTTCAGTTTTTGTTGTGACTTTTTTTTCTTTTTTTTTTGAAACGGAGTCTTGCTCTGTCTCCCAGGCTGGAGTGCAGTGGTGCAATCTCAGCTCACTACAGCCTCTGCTTCCCAGGTTCAAGCAATTCTCCCGCCTCAGACTCACGAGTAGCTGGGATTGTAGGCATGCACCACCACTCCTGGCTAGTTTTTGTACTTTTAGGAGAGACAGGGTGTTACCATGTTGGCCAGGCTGGTCTCAAACTCCTGACCTCGTGATCCACCCACCTCAGCCTCCCAAAGTGCTGGCGTTACAGGCATGAGCCACTGTGCCCAGCCATTTTTCATTTTATTTGTTGGTTTACCATTTTTTAAGTCAGTATACTGTTTTCTGCTTCCATTCATGTAGTGTGGAGTCTGTCAACAACTCTGATCTTTCTCAGAGATTTGACACCCAGTCCCAGCACTGCCACTTACTAGCTGAATGAGAGAGGCATGTCAGCTGATCCCTTTGAGGATCAGCGTCCTCCATCAAAGGGTACCTTCCTCAGAGGACTGCTACAGAGAGAAGTGAGATACTGTATATATTAAAATGCTCTGTTGGCTGGGTGTGGTGGCTCATGTCTGTAATCCCAGCACTTTGGGAGGCCAAGTGGAAGGATCACTGGAGTCAAGGAGTTTAACACTACTCTGGGCAACATAGGGAGACCTTTTCTCTACTGGAAAAAAAAAAAATTATTCCAGTGTGGTGGCACGTGCCTGTGATCGTAGCTACTTGGGAGGCTGAGATGGGAGGATTGCTTGAGGCTAAGATGGGAGGATCACTTGAGCCTGTGAAATCAAGGCTGCAGTGAGCCATGAGTGCACCACTGCACTCTGGCGTGGGTGACAAAGTGAGACCCTGTTTCAAAAGAAAAAAACAAGGCCTGGCACAGTGGCTCAAGCCTGTAATCCCAGCACTTTGGGAGGCTGAGGCGGGCAGATCACCTGAGGTCAGGAGTTTAAGACCAGACTGGCCACCATGGTGAAACCTTGAGTCTGCTAAAAATAAAAAAATTAGCCAGGCGTGGTGGTAAACACCTGTAATCCCAGCTACTTGGGAGGCTGAGGCAGGAGAATCACTAGAACCTGGGAGGTGGAGGTTGCAGTGAGCCAAGATGGCACCATTGCACTCCAGCTTGGGCAACAGAGTGAGACTCCATCTCAAAACAAAAAACAAAACAAAAAACAATAGAAGTGAGTTACTGCTCTATGATGTTTATCATTATGTGTTCTAGGATTCTAATACTCCTACTTTTACTTTCTGGGTTCTTGTTTTTATCCCCCCATCCCGTATTTACACTGAATTTGTTTTTGTTGTTGACCCCAGATTTGTTAATTTTATGTTGTTCTTTTTGTATTGGTACTTCCCTTATCTTGGGCACTTTAATTGGAATTTTAGTGGAGTTAATATGAAAAAAAGAGCTCCAACTACAAAGACCTAAAGGAAGCATTTTTATTATTTTTTTTCTGTTTAGGTGGAGGGTTGATCTTGCATTGTACTAATTGAGTAAATTGAATGTGAAAAAGGTGTTGAGAGTTGAGCAGTCTAGGTGTGAAGAGACAAGAATACATTAAGCACATGAAAAGAAAGGCTCAGATTGAAGAGGTGGTTGGATTTTGTGGAAGCCACAATCACTTCTCTGATAGGTCTTAGTTATAGAGTGATAATTTTAGGAACAAGAGACTTAGGGGAATTAAATACTGTGTAGAAAATGCCCTTCTCAGTGAAATAAAGAAAAGAAAATTAGAGAATATTTATATCCTAGTTACCACAAAAATAGTGTAAACAAAGAGAAATGGGCCAAAGGTCGTTTAAGTTATTCATACTCTGAATTTAGTTGTAAGATTCCCTTCCTATGTTTACTATTGTGGTGAAGACCAAAGCTAGGATATGGAATAATTTAATCAATTGAGCTTGTAAAGCATATTTACTATAAAGCTTGTTTACCAAAAAAAAACTGTATTTGTTATAGTCAAGTACTCAGAATAAATTGAATTTGATCATACTAGCTATGAATGATCTCACCAGTCCTGTGATAACCCGCCACACTGTAAATGAATTTGTAAACCTTGTGTTCAATTAATACATTACCATATATACTATGTGGAATTTGAGTGGCTATCTAATATTGGTACAGAAAAAAATGAAAATATTTCCTTTGATTCATCCAAGCAGAGTGTGTGTCCTTTTTTTCCACAAGTGAGAGAAAGAATTAAAAAAAGAAAAAAAAGGAACAAGAAGGAGAATAATGGTAAGAAAAGCAATAAGAGAAGATATTTGAGACCATAAAGGCTTCTGTGAAAGAAGGCTGCCAGTCCGGAATTAGAGCTCATGGTCTCTGGTCTTGGATTGATCAGGTACCATTTACCTGAACTCTGAAGATACAGAGAAAAGAGATGGATTTCTTCAGTAATTAGCAGTTTGACAAGACTTCTAATTTTGATACTAAGCTAGATAACAGTTAGTTCTTAGGATAGAAGTAGAGACCATTCTAGTCATATAGAGAGGAAAAATCAAGCCAAGTGGGAAGGAGATGGACTTCCCACTTGGCTTGAAGGATGGAAAGACACAATTTAGCTTCAGACTGACGGAAGGTAGAATTTCTAAACAACTATAATTATTGATTAGTTCATTGTTCTTCAAGAAAGCATCACAACTTTAATAACATGGGTATACTGTACTCCAGACTTCTGTGTCTTACTCCTGACGTAAGGGTACAGCAAAATAAACTGGGGAACAACATCCCTGAGTAACAATATTGGAGGAGGCAACAAGTCAGCAGTGGACATTGTAAATAAGAGTCCACCTAACCTAAGTAAAAGGGTCTTTTTTTTTTTTTTTTTTTGAGATAGGGTTTTGCTCTGTGACCCAGGCTGGAGTGCAGTGGCAGGATTATAGCTCACTGCAGCCTTGACCTCCTGGGTCCAAGCAATCCTCCCACCTCAGCCTCCTGAGTAGCTGGGACCACAGGCATATGCCACCATGCTGGGCTAATTTTTTTTTTATTTTTGTAGAGATGGGGTCTCCCTATGTGCCCAGGCTAGGAGTCCTTTCTTGTTCTAACATGGCTCACTAGAATTCTGCACTGGTATTGAGAGACAAGTCCTAGGCAGTAACTGCATTACTTAACCTTACTTTGTTCTCTGGGACTGTATTTCCTTCAGGTATGTTACAAATTGCAGCAACAGAGCATTTTGACTGTCTTGTTGAAGGTAGATTAGGATCTTTGCATCTCATATTCTAACCTCATATTTATCAAGAAATATAGGTACCTTATTTTGACACGACATGTAGGAAGAAACAGGCAACGAAATACTATGCAACCATTAAAAATAATATGTAAAATATTTAATGACATGATTAAAATGATACACTACAAAATAAAACTGATTATTAAACTATAAATGATTATTACATTTTTAAAGATTTTATAATTCTATATACATAAAATAGGGAAAAGATATAAAGCAGAATAACGCTGCCATTAAAATTATGTGTACAGAAAAAATAACAACACAGGAGAACAACTTGTAATGTTAAATGAAAAATGGTAGAAATAATATTATATGATTCGTGACTGAACAAAATGTGATTTTGACTTTGTTGAATTTGGACAGAGAAGAAACTGGAAGGGAGAACATGAGAAATTGGCAGTGGTTTTCCCTTAGTGCTGGAATTATGAGTGAGTTTGGTGAGATATTTTTCTTTATACTCTTCTGTCCTCTTTAAATGCACATGTAATTTATTTATGATAATATAAATACTTCTAAAATGTCTGTAACTCTTCAAAAGTGATGCTTCAGGATAAATAAACTGCTAGGCATTTTAAGAATTTACATAACTCTAATATACTGGAGGGAAGGGATGGATCTGAAAGGCTACCATCAGTAAGAGGAATAAAACTCGTTCTGTGTCCTCCAGAAGTCTGGACAGTGATCAGCAGGTAATAGACATAGAGGAACTGATTTCAACCTTTGAAAAAAAGAGTTTTCCACCAATTAACACTGTCCCACAGTGGAATAGGTTTCCTCAAGATGTTGAGTGCTGAAAGTGATCAAGCAGAGGCTAGAGGGCTTCTTGCCTGGGAGCAGGGGAGGGTTGGGGAAGAAAGACAAGAGGACAGTGGGGTAGGTGACCTCTAGCATCATTTTCGCTGCTAACATTCTATCTGTGCATTCATTTGCTCATTCACACAGCTTCCAAGCTGGCCCCCAATGATCCTTGCCAGTGTGTATTCACGTTCTTGTGCAATTCCCTCCCAGGTTGAACAAGACGATCCAAATAATCAATAGGATACTGCGGAAAAGATGGTGTATGACTTCAATCATAAAGACTTGGTAGCTTCTGCCTTGCTCTCTCTTGAGTTGCTTACTCTGGAGTAAGCCAGCTCTTGTGTCATGAGGACACTCAAGCAGCCTGTGGAGAGGCCTGTGAGGAGAGGAACTGAGGACTGCCAATACCTGTGAGCGATTCACCTTGGAAATAGACCTCCAGCCCAGACAAGCCATCAAATGACCACATCGCCTGACATCTTGTCTGTAACTTCAGAGAGACGCTAGCAGAATGACCAGGTAGGCCATACCTGAACTCCAGACCCACAAAGACTGTGTGGGATTAAGTCACTAAAATTGGGGGTAATTTTTTTACACATTTTTACCTGAAATGTAAACAGGTAAAATCTGTTATGATTTGTTCCATAACAGAGTTAATATTCTGTGGTCCAGTCATTTCAGCTGAACTATCGACAGGTTTTTCTTAATAAGGCAAAATCCCCAGCTGTTACAGATGCATAACAGTAGCCTCTCCACTTAAGTAGTACAGTTTAACCCGCCACCATTCGATGTCTTAACGTGTTCCAAGTAGAACAGTGTCATCTGGGCTTTAAGGTGATGTATCTTGTTTTTTTTCTGATAGAAAAAGAATAATGTGCTTTTTATTCTCCTACAGATTTGGTGTCTGTAAATAGCTGTAGCTCTAACTGTGACATTTACCATACATTTCTTAGCTTCCACCCATCAATTTGCTGAGAAAGAAAGGTATGCTACAAATTGCAGCAATAGAGCATTTTAAAAAGGTAATTTTCAGCATTTTAGCACCTAAAAGGGAAACTTTTGTCTGCTTAAACAGGCCAAAAGCAAAGACAAAGATTGCATGTTGTTCTCACAGATTATTTAAATAATCTCTTTGATGATAAAAATAGTTTTAACGCGTGAAAGTTATGAGATATTCTGGGTAAGCCTGATTATCAAAGAATATCACAAATAGCTTTGGAGATTGTGTATTGTCTGTCACTGAGTCAAAAAGATCTGTGGGATTGTGAGGATTCTTGGGTGGAGGGGTGACTAATCCTGCATGTCCCTGTGTGAAGACTCCGGTAAGTACTCGCACAACATACATGTGCTTTCTCCCATTGCTGTCCGGCTTGGAGTAGGTGTCGTTGGCAGAATAATTGGCATCCACAGCAAAATAGGTTCCTTTTCCATAGAATACAGCTGGAAAGAGAAAGACAAAAACCTTCCTAAGAAGATAAAATTACACAATATGTAGAACCATGCCCAATCTGACAAAATTGTCTTCTAAATGGAGTTCTAGCCAGGTGTGTTGGCTCATGCCTGTAATCCCAACACTTTAGGAGGCTGAGGCAGGAGGATTGCTTAAGGCCAGGAGTTCGAGACCAGCCTGGCTAACATTAAGAGACCCCTTCTCTATAAAAATAAAACAAAATTATTGGCCAGGCATAGTGGTGTATGCCTGTAATCCCAGCTACTCAGGGGACTGAGGTGGGGGCATCATTTGAGCTCAAGAGATCAAGACTGCAGTGAGCCATGATCTTGCCACTGCACTCCAGTTTGGGTGACAGAATGAGACCGTCTAAAAAAAAAAAGCCTCCTCCCCCCACCAAAAAAACTGCACATTAAAGTTACTTTTCTTCATTTCTAAAATTTGCTCAATCTTCCCTCATAAGGTTGCCAGTCTCCTTTACAGTGAAAGACAGCGAGCTCTATTCTGACAGTGATAATATGGCTGCCAACCATGGTTCTACACTGCTTGGGTATGAAAAGTCTGAAACTATCGTTTGCCTCATTCTGATCAGCCAGATTACTCGCTTCCTTACCATTCTTCCCAGCATAACTTCGATTAAAGCCATGCTGATTGACACATGGCACTGAGTCTGCATCTGTCCCATGGAAGAGGAGTCTCTCATTATTCATATGGTCATTCTTGATATCCATTTGCCTTTTCTTTACCTGGTAGCTCTGCCAGAGAAATGCATTCTGTATCCTCTCAATCTGCAGGTGACAAAAGACAAAATATTTCAGAAATGACCTTGGGGCTCAGTGTATTGTACTTGTTGTGAATTTAAAACAAGCAATATGAAAAAGAAGGAAGAGGAAGACGAGTTGGTGAAGGAAAAGAAGAGAATACAAGTAGACAGCACATTCAGAGAGTAGGCAGCTTTCTGCCTTTAGAGAAAGATGGGCTAAAAGTGTCTGTTAGTATCTATGCTTTGTAATAGTGCTTGTTAGTATATATTTTAAATAACATAATTTATAGTTTATATCAAAATGATTACCAATATATTTTGCCTGGAATTCCTGGAGATTCACTGACATTCAAACACCTACTCAAAAATGTGTAGTTATTCAATAGCCATGTCCTTAACTCCTTCTCATCTTCCAACTCATTTCATGTGCCTTCTCCTCATAACAATTCTTTCTGTTATTGCTCCAATTATGGTCACAAATCACCTCATAATTGCCTAATCTTAAGACTATTTTTTTCTAGACCTCTGAATAGCATTTCAAACCATGAACCATCCCCTCCTTAAACTTCTGTTCTTCTTTCACTTCTTTTCAAAATATCATTCTCTACTGGCTCTCCTTCCTCCTAGGAAACGGAGTTAACATCCATTCAGCCATCACCTACTGAACATCTCTATGAATCAAGCTTGTGTTGAGTCTCTGCCTTCATGAAACAGTCAGTCTAATGGCACAGAGGCAGGGGCAAGGCAAGAAAACTAACCACTACCCCACAGAGTGATAAGGGATGGTCAGGAGAACACACACGGAGCTATGAAGTTATAAGAAAGGGCTCCAGATAACCTGTGTCTGGGGAAGGGGGAGGAAATCTGAAAGGATGATGTTCTGGAAACAGAGGAAGAAGAGAGGTTCAAGAAGAATGGAGTGGGTAACTGGGCAGCTGTTGAGGAGGATCCAAGCCATAAAAGTAGGTAGGAAAGATGTTCTGCTGAAAGTAGCGGAGGCCTCCAGGAGAGAAATGAAGGTTTGCAATGGGGAATGTGTGAGGGGGTGACTGGAGGAAGCACAGGCAGCCCGGAGGGTCCAGCTGAGGCTGGGGATCATGAATTAGTAAGGATTTCATCTAAGAGCAGCAGGAGAGAAGGTAGGTTATGGAATTAATCCAAAGTTGGGGGTTTTCAAAAGAAGTATGAGCCAAGAAAGTCGCAGATACTGGGTAAACACAATTGAAATGAGGTTCTTGCACATCTTGTACAGTCATCCCTCAATCTCCATGAAGGATTGGTTCCAGGACCGCTGCAGATACCAAAATCTGAGGATGCTCAAGTCCCTGATATAAAATGACATAGTACTGTATTTGTATTAATATATAATCTACACAATCCTTCCATATACTTTCAATCATCTCTAGATTTCTTACATTGCTTCATATAATGTATTAACAAATGCTATGTAAATAGTCATTATATTGTTTAGGGAATAATGACAAGAAGAAAAAGTCTGAAAAAAAAAAAAAAGAAAAAATCTGTACACATTCAGGACACTCAACCATCATAGGCCTCACCACACTTTCCATCCGAGGCTGGTGGAAATCATGGATGCAGAACCCATGGATTCAGAGGTCTAGGACGGTACTTCCAACAGCTTTTAACACGATGAGGCATCTCCTTTAAATTCTGTCCTTTCTGCAGGATGTCCCTATCTCCTGGTTCGCCTTTCTCAGGAATTAAGCTCATTCATTCAATCAAGTTTACTCAATACATATTGTGTCCTACTACGTGCTAGACAGCTTCCTAGGTACTAAGAATGAAGAAATGAACAAGATGCAACTCCTACCTTAAGCAGCTCACTGTCTAGTCAGGGAGGCAGGCATGTGAAAGGTTATCAAAGTACCTTGTAAGTGCTGTAATGTAAGTGCATAGTTACAAAGTACCACTTTATAAGTGCTCCAAGAGGTAAGTACACTTCTATGGAAGCGCCAACAAGATTTTAAATTACTAGGAAGCCACACCCTGTTCTGATACACATGGTATGATAATGACCTCCTATAGTTTACTGACTAATGTTTTTATGCAGCACAGTGGGAATTGTGGTAATCTTCTAAACATACATTCTACCTCATCAGCAACTTCTGGTTTGAGTGGGATTGGCCCTACTTATAGTTCTAGGATGGAGTCTAATTGAGTTAAACTGATCAGGATTTCAATATGGATCACACATTGATGGGATTTGATAGCTCAGGCCCAAGCCAACCAGAACAGGGTATTCCCTAGACACAGAAATAGTTGCAGTGGTTGGGATTCTTGTCCAGTAACTGCAGGACAGGACAGAGCTGTCTTCTATGGGTTGTGAATGAGAAAGCAGAGATCTCTAATTGCTGCCAGCAGCCATCCAACAACCACAAAGAGAGTCCAGCCTTAACACATAGCTGACACTGAAGACAGCAAAGCTAGAGCAACTGGATCCAGGACACCAGCAAGCCGCTGGATCAGACTTCTCCAAAGTCCATCCTACTTCAGGACTTTCCATTAATTTCCAACACAGTTCTCCTTGTTTAATCAGTTTCAGTGAGTTGGCTTGTGACTTGCAACTGAAAGCATCCTAACATACACATGTGACTTGGAATCTCCTTCATTACTGCTAATGAGTAAACCATGAGATTTGAAGTCTATGGAGCTTGAGTAAGTCTAATTCCAGTTAAAATAAACATAGTAAGGTACAAAGGAAGGAAAGGTGTTATTTAAAAAGAGATAGCTTTTTTTTTTTTTTTTTTGAGATGCAGTCTCGCTCTGTCGCCCAGGCTGGAGTGCAGTGGCCGGATCTCAGCTCACTGCAAGCTCCGCCTCCTGGGTTTACACCATTCTCCTGCCTCAGCCTCCAGAGTAGCTGGGACTACAGGCGCCCACCACCTTGCCCGGCTAGTTTTTTTTTTTTTGTATTTTTTAGTAGAGACGGGGTTTCACCGTGTTAGCCAGGATGGTCTCGATCTGACCTTGTGATCCGCCCGGCTCGGCCTCCCAAAGTGCTGGGATTACAGGCTTGAGCCACTGCACCCGGCCCATCAACATCTTTAAACAGTAAATTTTAACACAGTATTACCTTCTCTATTGTGTAGGAAGAACAAGTTTGGGTGAACTTGTCCTTTATGGTATTATATTCTGGTTGTCCTGGGTCTAGCTGGACCATGCAAAACAGCTGATGATTCATGTCAGTCCAGTGTTCAGGAAGATTATCTGGAAAGTCAGCATTTGGTCAAAATACAACATTCATTTCCAAAGACCTCTGAAAATCAGGGCACCTCCTATGCTCTTGTCTCTCGTCATCCAAACCTGGTCTTTAAACTAGAAGTTACACATTTCACAGTTGCTTCTTCTATTATCCTCAGTTGAGTAAACCCAGATGAAGTGAATGGTCTGACATCAATATGACACACAATATATTCATTAATGCTCTAGCTAAAATATTTAGATAAACTTAGATCCACTGTAGCTTGAAATTGTAATTTTCCCAGAGAGTTCTATGGAATTAATTTTGTAAGAAACTAATATGTAAACATGAATGTTAATTTCTAGGTGCTTTTGCTTTTATCAGTATTATTTAATGTAGTTCTCTTCTATTGTTTTGAAAATGATTACCCTGCTAAAGATATTTAAAGCATATTGTTCTGTACCCCATCTTATACACCAAGCAGAGAAAGCACCATGTAAAGAAAATAGCAGATGTGCTAAGAGAATGCTTTCCCATAAGGTGATCATGCCCGGGTTTCCTTTGCTTTTCAATGGCTTCCTGGAACTTCTAAAACACCAAGACTAGACATCAACTTGCTAAGATAGCAGGACTAGTGTGAACATGGACACCCTGCATTAGAGACACACCACCATAGGTAAAAACCAAAGGATTACTTCCTTACAAACAAAGCCACAATTTACTCCTTTTTAGTGAAAGATATACCCGGCCTGAGAGAGGGATCCAGGGCACTGTCTTCCTGTTGAGCAAGTCCATCCGGGGTGAGTTCTCATGACACAGGGAGGCATCTAACCCTAATCAGTAAGCTCTTTTCAAACTCCATTTTTAAAGTCTTTCTGGCAGTTTCCCACCAATAAGGTGTGTGGTTTCTGAAAGCTACATTCCTTCCTTTCCCCCACTGTCCATCTCCTTCAGGATCTTTCTGTCTAATCCTTTGTAACCCAAGGCCTTACAGTCCTTTTGGATCTGCTGCTTCCTTTCCCCCGAATATAGCAGGCAAGCCTGGGAAGTAAGGAGGTGAAGGTTTTTTGGGGGCCCTCTATTCCTTTCATGCCCTGAGGTTGGAGAGCAGGAAGCTATCAGGACTTGGAATCAGAAGACCAGATCAGCCTCAGCCTGTGACCAGCCATATGACATTGAACACGTATAACACCACTTCTGGGTGAGTTTTTATTTTCTCATCTGTGTAATGGGAATTATAAGATAGATCCCGTGAGCTCTATCTACCACCTCACAGGATTGTTGCAAAGTTAAAATATAGTAAGGAGTCTGAAAGTGCTTTAGGGAATGCCAAGTCCTTTGTAAACATAGGGTTATTATTCTTAAAAACCAATTAAGCTTGATATTTTTTACATCCCAGAGGTATTTGCATATTATTATTAATTATTATTACTATTTTGAGATAGAGTCTCACTCTGTTATCCGGTCTTGAGTACAGTGGCACAATCATGGATCACTGCAGCCTTGACCTTCTAGGCTCAGGCAATCTTCCTGCCTCAGCCTCTCTAGTAGGTGCGACTACAGGCACATGCCTTGCTATTTTTTTTTTTTTTTTTTTTTTGTAGAGATGAGGTTCTGCCATGTTGCCCAGCCTGGTCTCAAACTCCTGGGCTGAAGCAATCCTCCTGCCTTGGCCTTCTGAAGTGTTGGGATTACAGGCATGAGCCACAGTGCCCAGCTGGTATTGGTATATTATCAGGGAATAAAGCATAAAGCCAAAGGTATTTTCTTGAGAGGAAAAACATTTAAATCATACCCTTAAGCCACACCAACCTACTCCGTCTTCTATGTACAAAAGATGACTTTGGCTAGACAATTCAGAGGAGAGAAAACAGAGTCTCAGGAATACTCACCCAGCATCACATGGAAGGTCATTACCAAAGTAAGGAGCACTGTTAACTTGCAGCCCAGGGCTTCACAGAAATATCATGATAAATACCCTTTTGAAAGTGTTTCCATGTGCTAGGCATTTTCTCTGAGCCCTTTTCCCATACAGCTCTTTGAAAAGATTAGTGTTTTTTAAAACAGGGGTCCCCAAATCCCAGGCCACAGATTAGTACCGGTCTGTAACCTGTTAGGAAGCAGGCGGCATGCAGGAGGTGAGCCGCAGGCAAGAGAGCAAAGCTTCATCTGTATTTATAGCTGTTCCCTATCATTCACATTACTGCCATCTTCTGTCAGATCAGTGGCAGCATTAGATTCTCATAGGAGCTCAAACCCTGTTGTGAACTGTGCATGCAAGGGATCTAGATTGTGCACTCCTAGTGAGAATCTAATGCCTGATGATCTGTCACTGTCTCCCATCACCCCCACATGGGACTGTCCAGTTGTAGGAAAACAAGCTCAGGGCTCCCACTGATTCTACACTGTGGTAAGTTTTATAATCATTTCATCATACATTACAATGTAATAATAATAAAAATAAAGTGGACAATAAATGTAACACATTTGGATCATCCTGAAACCATCCCCCTTCATAATCCAGTCCGTGGAAAACTTGTCTTACATGAAACTGGTCCCTGGGGCCAAAAAGGTTGGGGACCACTGTTTTAAAAGATAAGCTCTACTTTCAAATTCCTGGTGGTTCAGGATAAATGCCCTCACCTGTGGGAACGGATTACAAACCAAGATCCCAGCTGAGCATGTTGGCTCATGCCTGTAATCTCAGCACATTGGGAAGCCGACAGGTGGATCACTTGAGGTCGGTAGTTCAAGACCAGCCTGGCCAACATGGTGAAACCCCATCTTTACTAAAATGCCTGTAATCCCAGCTACTCAGGAGGCTGAGGCAAGAGAATTGCTTGAACCTGGGAGGCAGAGGTTGCAGTGAGCCAAGATTATACCACTGCACTCCAGCCTGGGCAACATAGTGAGATTCAGTCTCAAAAACAAACAAACAAACAAACCAGATCCCTCGCTCTGCCCCCAGTCTTCCTCTCCTCACTGTTTATTCTCATGGATAAGCAAATCACACTTAAGGGCTTCAATCCCACCTACTCACATGACTTCCCAAATCTATATTTCTAATATCTGATATACAGTTGGTGCTCAATAAATAACCTCTGGACTCAATAAATAGCTTTAACATACATTTGAAAAGTAATTGTGTATCATCTGCAGAAATGAATCTCAAAGCTATCCTCTTTAAGTTCTTTTTGAAAAAGGGCTATATGTTAAATCCTTACTAAAATTCCAGTTTATCTGAGCCTGTTACAAACTTCCTTTTATCTGATATTTCATCTGTATTATTCCTTTTCTCTAACAACAAAGATGATGTAATGCAGTTTTATTGTGGTTTGTTTTTGCCTCGGGGGCCAGAAGTTCAGGTTGAAATCAGTCTTTCACTGCACTGACAACCCTGCTGTCTCAGAGGGTCAGTTGTCTGCTCATTTTACTCAGTTTTTTGTTTGCTTCTCTCTTCAACTTCACTGTTTTGTTTTTTAAATTTGTAAGTCTGTTTAAAATCTTGATGAAAGCAAAGAGTGATGAACCAGTTAAACTTTATCTTTTACTTTACTGATAATGACTTATTTACTGTTCTTAAATTTAAATAAAAATTTTCATCTACAAGGACCAAAGGGAAAAAATGTTAGTTTATATATCCCTAGATACTGTAGTAGGTACATACTATTTTTAAATGCCCAGTATCCTTTTCTCCTCTTCTGGTAAAAGCTTTCTGAATTTCCTCTGGGGAACAGCTATTCCCCATTGCTTTGAATGGTGACCCTGTCTAGCTGAAGTGTGGAGCATGTGACTCTGGCTTTGCCAATCAGTGTAGTTCTGGTTCCCTGCCTGCAATGATAACCTAAAATGGTCCAATCAGAAAGACTCTCAGTGCTTAAAAGACCTCTGTTCCCTGGCATCATGTTCCTGGATAAGTGTATATCTCCACTGGATATACTCTTTCCTCTTGAAACTGACTGTGGAAGGATGTGGGCCTAAAGCTGCTAGCAGCCATCTTTCACCATATGAAGCCCGAGGAAAAAGACAACACAGCTGAGAAGAGAATGAGAGATAAAGAAATTCAGGGTCTAGATGATATTATTATGAGCACGTGGACCAAACTGTACCTGAAGCCAGGAATGTGTGGGTTTTGTAATAACATGAGTTATCGAATTCTGCTTTTTGCTTAAGCCAGCGTAAGTTGGATTTTCTGTTATTTGCTACTGCAAGAACCTTTACAAATCCAACTATTATTTTCATGTTTTTATTGTGTGTGTCCTACATGTATTGTGTGTTGTAGCATGCTGAGGAGAATACTTGTCAGGAAATAAATGTAGAGAGAACTGACATTCCTCCTGACAGCAGCAGACAATAATTCTCAGTTTAGGGAGGCTGCTGATGGCACATGTGCCTTATCACTAGCAAAACCCACAGCACTTTAAGGGTGAGTGCTCCAAATGGGTGCAAATAGTGATTGCAAGAGGAGGCTGCAATCCTAGTTATTTTAATAGCAGTACAATGCCACAAAATAGGGGAAAACGAAATCAGAGGAAGAGGTTGGTACAAATACTTAAAGTATAAACAAACCTTACAGAGTAGCAACTGGGGATCTGGGAACTGTCTGGCTGCTTGTGATGTAGTACAACCAGCTGATCCTAGCTACTCCCTTCTTACATCTGATTCTATTCCAGGCTAACATGTCTATAGGTGGATGATTAGCAGACCAATATTAATCAGCAAGTTCACAGCTCCAAGAGGCAATGAAGGTCAAAACCAACCAATCAATGAATATTGGCTAGACCACTGGCTAGAATTTGCAAAGCCTCCTCCCTCTTTCTGCTTCCTCACTTCCATTCTCTTCCTGTTTATTTGCCATTCCTATTTCCCAGGCATGATTTGCCTCTCAGGAAAATAATCAGTTGACAGGAGGTTGCGTTCTCTAATTTTTGTACTTTTCCCATGGATCATAAAAAGTTATCTGAAAAGTCCTAAAACAAATAGAAAACTATAAACTCAGTGTACATTCACACCTAAACATTTTCTAAGTTATCAGAGCCAGCTAGGTGATTTTTTAAAAGTGAACATCTTACATGTAGTCGTGGAGAATGCGGATTGAAAGTTCAGTGATGCGGAGAGGTCTCTTTTCATGCTGTCGTAGAATACATCTAGCAGCTTAGGTGGAAAGATGACAACTTTAACGGTTTTTAATGATGGAGTGGAACGCTGCAATGAGAAGTCTACAATAGCATCGATTATGTTATCAGCAACTGTGATTGGATTTTTTCCGGCATTTCCTGAAAAAAATTTAATGACAAAGAAGAAATTTCAGCTGATGTTGGTAATATGATGAAATTTGGCACATGCAGTTCTCAGTGCTGAGAAACAGGAAAACCCCTGACAGCCAGGAACTGATCTGACACTCACAGCTAGTTGATGTTCTTTAGCTGAATACAAACAATTTCATAGTATATCATCCATGTAACCACTCTGACCATGATGAATTAACACAAAAACAAGACTACTCCATAATTATGTCTTATCATAGACAAAAACATGAACCCTGTCCAAATCACAGAGATGGCCAAACATCCCCCATCTTGACTAATAAGAGTGACAGCTGCTAGGCCAGCCGTGGTGGCTCACGTCTGTAATCCCAGCACTTTGGGAGACTGAGGTGGGCAGATCACAAGGTCAGGAGATCGAAACCATCCTGGCTAACATGGTGAAACCCCATCTCTACTAAAAATACAAAAAATTAGCCAGGTGTGGTGGTGGGCGCCAGCAGTCCCAGCTACTCAGGAGGCTGAGGCAGGAGAATGGTGTGAACCCGGGAGGCAGAGCTTGCAGTGAGCCAAGATCGTGCCACTGCGTTCCAGCCTGGGCGACAGAACAAGACTCTGTCTCAAAAAATAAAAATAAAAAAAGAGTGACAGCTGCTGCATTACCAATCATACATTTAGCCAGAGTGCATCCTCCTTCCTTCTAGATAAGACAATCATAGAATTATGTCTGTTTCTTCAAAGTCTCTGATCCAGAGAAAAGCCCCACTTACTTGAGACTGCCACAAAATCACCTAAAACAAGCCCAAATCCATTACGTTCTAACACTCTCCTACTGAGATGCTGCAGAGCTCCCCATAGTGTGTGTTCCTGGTGATCTTTTGCTGATGGGCATTGGCAGTGCAGAAATAAGAACATGTGATCTGGATGCAGAAGAGCTGAGTTTATGTCCTGGCTCCACTACTTACTAGCTGTCTGATCTTCAGTAAGTCATTTGATCCCTCTTGAAGTTAGCTAGGGCTGCGGTATAAAAAGCCATGGACTGGTGGCTTAAGCAAGAGAAACTGATGTTCTCATAATCCTGGAGGCTAGAAGACTGAGGCCAAGGTATCAGCAAGGTTGACCTGTAGATGGCTGTCTTCTCTCTGTGTCTTCACGTGTTCTTCCTTCCATACCTGGCAGTATCCTAATGTCCTCTTCTTATAAGGACATTAGTCATATTGGTTTAGGGTCCACCTTAATGGCCTCATTTTAACTTAATTAGCTCTTTAAAGACCCTATCTCCAGACTAGGTGCTCACGCCTGTAATCCCAGCACTTTAGGAGGCCAAGGCCAGCAGATCAATTCAGGTCAGGAATTCGAGACCGGACTTGCCAATATGGTGAAATTCTGTCGCTACTAAAAATACAAAAATTAGCTGGGCATGGTGGCGGGCACCTGTAATCCCAGATACTCAGGAGGCTGAGGTAGGAGAATCACTTGAACCGGGGAGGTGGAGGTTGCAGTGAGCCAAGATAGTGCCACTGAACTCCAGCCTGGGTGACAGAGTGAGACTCTGTCTCAAAAAACAACAACAAACAAATAAAAAACAAAAAACGAACAAAAAAAACCCCTACCTCTAAATCTGAGGTACCAGGGTTAGGACTTCAACATATGAATTTTGGAGAGACACACTCAACCTACAGCATCTGTATACTTCAGTTTGCTCAGCTAGAAATTGGGGGTAATAATATAAGGTAATAGGTTACAGAGATAAGAATATGGTAGCTAAGAATACAGTAAGTAAGAATATAATGGTAAAAAAAACCATGTAATAGTAAAAAGCAAACAAGCAAGCAAACAAAAAACAAAACAAAAAAAACGTAATGGTAAAAATTGTGCAGGATTTGGGACCAGGCTGCATGGCTTTGAACCTAGCTCTGTTGCTAGGATGAACCTACCTCAAGTTCCTCATCTACAAAATGGGGACACAGAGTTTAGGATGGATCCAGGTTTTGAAATTTATATATCTCAGAAAAAGAATAAGTATGTAATTATGTATAACAGTGAATATTTAGAATCAGAAAAGAAATCACAACAAAGTATATCTTTTAAAATGCTGAAAATTGTATTCCTAAGGCAACTTTCCTTAGCTATATCGTGTAAATGTTTATAGTCACCCCAACATCACCCAGTGCAAGGGGAAGTATGAGACGTCAAAGTGGGGAGAAACAGTGGTCTTAATTTATGATGGTTAAAATATCCTACTTTTTAAATTTTACTAAGTCATATAACCAGGTGAAGACATTATTAGGGCTTCTCTCAGGGTCTGTTAAAAATCCTGTGCACGTGAAGTCCAATAACTTAAGCTTCACTATCTTCACAATAAACTTGTCTTTGCTAATAGTTTCTATGTCATAGGTACCAAGACCAACCCTCCCAGTTTCCCCAGAGCAGAGAGGCTGCCTGCAACATGGGACTTTCAGTGTTAAAACTAGGAAAGTCCTGGGAAAACTCAAAAGAATTGATTACCCTATATAAGGTTACTGTAATGAATACATGAGCTTTGACATATAAAACACCTAGAACATGTAGTAAGGACTCAATAAATCTTAGCAATTATTAATATTACTACTAAAATTAATATAGCTATTCTAGCTACTTCATGGGAGTTTAGTGGTACTCAAAATAGATTGTGCCTGGCAAACATTTCTTTTTTCTTTCCGTCTTTTTTTTTTTCGAGATGGAGTCTCACTTTGTTACCCACGCTGGAGTGCAGTGGTGCAATTTCAGCTCACTGCAACCTCTGCTTCCTAGTTCAAGCAATTCTCCTGCCTCAGCCTCCTGAGTAGCTGGGACTACAGTTGCCTGCCACCACGCCTGGCTAATTTTTCTATTTTTAGTAGAGACAGGGTTTCACCATGTTGGCCAGGCTGATCTCGAACTCCTGACCTCAAGCAATCAAGTGATCCACCCTCCTCAGCCTCCCAAAGTGCTAGGATTACAGGCGTGAGCCCCTGTGCCAGGCCTGAGAAACATTTCAAAAATGTTCGTTGAAATCAATGGGGAAAAAAAAAAAAAAAAAAAGAAATCAATGGGGAAGAGAAAATCCATGAGCACATCTGGAGGCATCATCAAAATCACCTGTTATTCATTCCGCCATTCAACAAAATTTAAAGGGCAATGATTGTTCACTCAACACAGGGCAGAGAAGACATAAAGATCTGGTCCTTCCCTTTTGAGGATCTCACAATGTATTCACAGTCAAAGAGGCCTGGCACAAGCATTTCATGGCCTCACACTTCCTCCTCTGGGGTTTTGCACTTACCCTCCTCCAACACTTAGGATTACTGGTTGGTTCTTTTGCTGATTTTTCTGCCCTTTCCCCACCACAATCTACCTGTGGGCATTTCCCACTGTTCTGGTTTCAGCCCTCTTCTTTTTCTGTATGCTGTCCCTTGACAGGTTCATTCCACCTGCCCAGTTGCAAACCTTCCCATTATGTGGCTGATCACACCATGTGATCTCTGCATTGGGTATCATTCTCGGTTACTATGTCTTGCATCTGTTCCAAAATCACGAACTCCTAGAGGGGCCAGAGCTTACTCCATTCTGTTTGCCCAGTGCGAAGTAGCAGAGTGCTTGCCCTGGGTGATGGCAACAAAACAATTTGGGTTTGTGAGAGCTGTAATTTGCCAGATGGTGTGGGAGAGGCTCCAGATGGGGGAGAAATGAATGAACAAAAGGAACAAAAAGTGGTAACAAAATGCTTGCAGCACGTTCCCCCTGGCTTCCCTATTGCCCTCATTACCACTGATAACAAAAGGTCATAACTAAAGGTTATAGGTGTTAATAAGGGCAGTGGGGAAGCCAGGAAGAATATACTGCAAACTTTGGAGGGTGCCCTGGGGGTTATACGAGAGGGGCCTGGGATACCTGCAGGAGCATTCTGTTTTAATCTGGGAAGAAGGAAGTCTACAGAGTTGAGCTAAAATGATGGTGGTGGCTCTAAGATCAGAAATTTAATTGCTGAAAAACTCTCTTAGATTAATGGTAATCTGTGGCTACATACTATTAATACTTCCCAAGGAGGAAGCCCTCACTTGCATGAGAATGACAGGGGACATGGATGTGAATGAATCAGGAAGTGAGTGACCAGTAGCACTGTCAACTAAGAAGAGCAAATGACTGGATGATACGATAGAGATGAGGAAAGCATTCCTAGAAACTGTGAGCAGGACAAACCTGAGCTTGTTGCTCATGGGGAGTGACTGAATCTTACTCATGATTTTCTCCCCAGTGCCTTGCACAGAGCCTGGGTAACGGCATTTCAATTCAACGAACACATGAATGAGGAGCCGAATGGGAGACATTGAAGTAAACCAGATGGGGGAGGTCTGAAGGGTTTGGAAACGAAAAGAAAGGCTGGAACTCAACAACTCTCTGGAAGAAGATTCAGCAGGACTTGCTGACTGTGGGGGTCTGGGGACACAACAAAGCAAGGATGGCAGGCCAGGGTAGCTGGGAGCGTCATGGCACCACTGAAGAAGGAAACGAGAAAGCCTGAGAGCTCAAGAGGAGTGTCTGTTTTCAAGGGAGGATCGTGAGTTTGGATTCTGATGTAATGAAGTTTCTAGTAACAGAAAACTTCCCCAGAGGAGATCCTGGAGAGAACGAGAAATGCTGATTTGAGAGTCAGTGCAGAAATGTTACCAGGTACGAGAGCAAATGAATCCCCCAAGGAGAAAAAATGAAGAGTGAGAAAACGATGAAGTTAAGGACCAAACTTGGAAAGATACTTAGGGAACATAAACAAGAAAGGGGTGGGCTCAGCGGCCCATGCCTGTTATCTCAGCACTTAGGGAGGCTGAGGCAGGTGGATTGCTTGAGCCTAGGAGTTTGAGACCAGCCTGGGCAACATGGGGAAACCCTGTCTCTATAAAAAAATACAAATATTCGCCAGGCATGGTGGTGCACACCTGTGGTCCTAGCTACTTGGGAGGCTGAAGTGGGAGGATTGCATGAGCCTGGGAGGAGGAGGTTGCAGTGAGCTGAGATCATGCCACTGCACTCCAGCCTGGGCAACAGAGTGAGACTCTGTCTTGAAAAAATAAAGAAAGAAAGAAGAAATATGGAGGAAAGAGGCTTGGGCCCAGTAGCTGATGGTGCCCTCCGGATCTAAAAGATGGCCCCCTCTCTGATTTACATCATTGTTGCCACCTTCAGATGGACTCAGCATTGATCTGCTTAAGAGTGAGACTAAATCTAAAGGAATTTGTATCATTCAAATTTTATTATAGAGTGATAAGCCGCAAACCTGTTCCGATGGCTGGAAGGGAAACTGATGTGTACTTCCTCTGTTCACACTCTTCTAGAACACTGGTGACCGTTTTCCTGACATCATTTTTCCCAAGAACATGAATTATTATTTTGCACTTTAAGTTTCCACCTTGTGTAATTATAAAATCTCCGTGCGGCTGTGCAGCTGAAAAAAAGGGAAGAAAAACAAACATGCAGTCCATTAGTTACTGGAGGCAACACTTTGATTTTTGAGAAATGAAAATAGCTGACATCAGTGAAGGCTGTGATGCCCAGCCTACCTCGAGCCTGTTGGTTTCATTCACTGGACTGTGACAGCCACATTTTCTTTATAGTCAGAATTCTTGAGCTCAACAAATACACTGTTGAGTATTTGGGGTGCTGTTCAAAAGCACTTTATCTGCATTAATCTGCTCAATCCTCAATACAAGCCCGTGAAGCAGGTACTGTTTTCCCATTCACACATGAAACAGCCACAGAGAGAGGTAAGGTCAGTAGCCAAAGATTGCCTAGGACTTGAACCCAAGCAGCCAGTCTCCAGAGCTCTAAACCCCCACTCTGCTGTCCCAGAAGAGCAAAAAATAAAGTGGCTCATTCAGCCACGCTGATTTTTGAAGGAGGTAAAAGCAACGAACTCTGTGGCACGGAGGTGTGAAAGGATGAAAACTTCTCCTTCGCTCAGGACTCTAGAGCTCTTGAGCACATGGAAATGACCAGGACCATTTTAAGGCATTGCTTCTTTGGTTCAGACTGCTCTGAGTAAGGCTGGGGCCAGCAAAAGGGAGGAGGAGAAGAGTGGACCCCTGCTCATCCCATCCTGCCCTCCTGAGGAGCACCCATGCCCAGGCACTCCCTAGGGCCCCTCGGATGTCCTTCTCACTTCCCTCCCAGGCAGCCTCCTCAGGCTTTTCCAGGTTGTGCAGCCCACCTTCATCCTCTGCTCCTGCCTCCTAGGCACAGCGAGCTCTCCCAGTGCTCCAACTCCTGCTAACTCCTCATGTTAGTGATCAAATATTATCTTCCTCTGCTCTCACTCCAGAGCTTTATTCACTCCAGAGAAATTTCTTAATCAGAGGAGAGCTACTAACATAGGAGTTTCAGGCACTGTAGCAGGTCAGTTGCGGAAATACATTGTCAAACATGGTGCACTATGACTTCTTGAAAGCACATTCACAGCTGACTGTCTACCCTACTCTGCAAGGGATATTTTAAAGGACAAATAGTTTATAATCACTACCTTAGGTTCCCCACTCAAAGTCCACACTCATTCATAAAAGGATTAGAAGTTGGTTATATGCAGTTGTGTTGGAAGAAGTAGAACAAGGTTGGGGAAAGTTTGTACAGCACTTTACAGTTTACAGAACTTTTCACATTAATTGTTCCTTCTGATCCTCAAAACCACCTGTGGCACAGCTTTCCCACACTACTTATTAGTAGAACTTTCCTACTGATGAGAGAAGCAAAGCTCTTAGCAGTTAGATGACGTGCCTAGGATCGCTCAGTAAATGGCAGAGCCTGGATTATTAGGACCCAGGCCTGGGTTCTTTTTACTACTCAGGAAGTAAGAGACAGATGAGATGGTGGGATAAAGAACCTCTCCCCTATAGCCTCCAAGTCCCACCACCTGTGCCTGCTCTTCCAGTGAACCAACCTTCTTTCAAAGTTTTGCTGGCTACTTACTCCACCCCCAGTCCTCCTGTACATCCTTTCATTGTAATCTCAGCCCTCTGATTTTCAAGTTTGTAGTCAAAAGTAACATGTGCCCATACCTAGTGCAGCACATTCATTTTCCACAGCTTGTCCAGCAGCTTCTAAAATAGCTTTTGACACACCTAAGTAAGACATGTTAATGGTAAAAGGCATCAGTTAGAATTCAATAAGTGGTTATAGCTTTTGTACATTAGACTTCTGCTCAACTCACCCTTTTGTGCATAATCCATTGACCACCCCCATGCCCAAGGAACTGCTGTTTCTATAGCAACCTCCACCCAGTGGCTGATGAACAGTCTGATCTCAGTGCCATGGAAGTGCCCAGGATCTGAAAGGCTGACATCTGCAACTTTACCTTCTCTATTTATACAGGACTCTTTTGCAGTTATTTGAAATTTTTTGCATTCTACCCTTATTGTTTTGTAAAAATGAATGAAAATATAAAAATAAAAGTTCTGATACTAATGAGAAGCATGGATCTCAAAACTGTAATAAAATCAAGCACTTTACTAAGTTATTTGATTCCCTGCCCCATTCAGTTAGACAGCTGGTTTCAGTCCAGTGAATCTTCCAGTCAAGGTTGTAGCTTCACCACTTTGGTCAAGTCTAATGACAGCTGGGTTCAGTGGTTAAAAACATGGACTTTGCATTTTGACAAATTGGGTTGAAGTTGACTCCAGGATTTACTAGCTTGTATGTGACTAATAAGTTCCTCATCTGTTACACAGAGGCTAATATGGCACTTCCCTCACAGGGTTATTTGTACATTAAAAGAGGTAATGGATGAAAAATGCTTAGCACAGAACCTGGCGTGCAGAAAATATTGAATGAATGTTAGTTATTTTATCATTATGAAGATATCTATATATCCTTGATTATGTGTGTGTGTTATAAAATGTCTTTTTAAAACAATCTTTTTTCAATTTGTTTGTTCTGGTCTCTGTCTTTGCTGTGAAGACTTTTCTCAAATGTCAAGTGATTTTCGCCAGTCCATTCCTATTTAAGAGTGAGCTTAGAAGTTCTACTCAAGAAGGCGTGTTGACCAGCAGGCTTCAGTGTAAGGCAAGCAGGCAGCACCTACTGTCTGCTGCTCTGGAATCCACGCAGGGAGAGGGGCTGGACACTCAATGTTTGGTACACAGATGTTCTCTTAAACAGTTTTCAGTCTAGCTCCTCATCTCCTATGCCTGGTGCCCTAAGTCCAAAATCCCTCTGGTTCTGTTTCTCTAGAGAATAAACCTCCCATCTCTGGCCAGGGAAGAGCAAGGAAAGTTACTGCTGTATAGGATGGGGGACCCAATCAAGTAATCTAATTGCCACTGATCTTGAATCTCATTCAACCTTGTTTTTATCTCTGTACTTGCCCCCTGCCTTCCCAGATACCAGCAGCCTCCAATTCCTGTGTCTCTGGGGCTACTCTTCTCTTCTGCAGGTACTAAATTTTCTCTACTCCATGGCAGTTACCACCCTTGGCTAGCAGCTCCCCATCATCTAAAAATGTGTTATCTTCTGTTCATAGTTGTTTTCCCTCCAATGTTCTTTTTTCTTGTGTGTTTATATCCTTTCTATTCCTTTACAGTTGTATTAATGGAATCCAAAAGGGGACAGGGATAAATGTATAGGTTCAATTTAGCGTGTTTCAAATAACCAAATGTTATTTATGTCTACATTTTAAATGACTGAAAAATGGAATGACCAATGAATTAAATGGATATCCTACAGACTCACTTCTGCATGGTAAGTTCCATAGTATTTTTCAACTTAGAAAATATTTAAATTCTATTTCTATTTATGTTTTATCTTACCCTTTTAACTTAAAAGTCAACGTTTTATAATATACAAAAATTTAAGAGGGCCAGCCAGGCACGGTGGCTCATGCCTGTAATCCCAGCACTTTGGGAGGCCAAGGCAGGCAGATCACCTGAGGTCAGGAGTTCGAGACCAGCCTGGCCAACATGGCGAAACCCCATCTCTAACAAAAAAAAAAGGTGGTGGTGCATGCCTGTAGTCACAGCTACTCAGGAGGCTAAGGCACGAGAATCACTTGAACTCGAGAGGCAGAGGTGGCAGTGAGCCAAAATCACACCACTTCATTCCAGCCTGGGCGACAGAGTGAGACTCCACCTCAAAAAACCCAAAAAGCTTAAGAGTGTATGTATATAAGTTATAAATTAATAGACATATGAGGGGAGGGCATGCCTGAATGTGTTACTATGATGGGAGTGGTCAAACATTTCAGGGAAAATAAAGAAAAAGGTTTGCGTTTCATTTCTGGGTCAGTGTAATGTAGAGAAGAGAAGAACTATGGGAGGTGAGTTGTGAATGCCAACTGGGTTGCATAAAAAGGAAAATAAAAATAGAGCAACTTAGAGGTACTAAACTATACATGTGGAAATTCGACAGTCCAGAGCTGACACTAAGTACCATGCGTCAGTTACACTCCACCTTTATATCAGTTGACACCCCATCTCATCCTCTACTGGGAAATAGGCATTTGACAGGCAAAGAAACTGACACTCAGAGAGGTTAAGTGACTTGTCCACAGCTATACATTGGTAAGTGACGTAGCTGGGATTCAACCCACATCTTCCTGAGTTCAGGGACCACATATTTTCTACAACACTCTCTGTCTACTCAGGGCAAATATTAGCCACAATTTCCCTTCCAGAGATTAGTCATACTAATAATTACAATGTATTGCTTAAATAAAGTACCTGATTTCAGATTAAATGTCCTTGTTGTTGAGTTTACAATAACATCTACCTGTTCGGTGATTATATTTCCAGTAGCAACCTGATAAGTAATTGCACCAATTTTCATTTCATATGCTGTGAAACAAGGCTTAGAGACAGTCCCGACCACACCTGAAAAGAAAGGAAATAGGTAAAGAATGGGCTGGGTCAGCTTCTGGAGGAAGAGCACTCATCTTGGGGCCCTATTCTCTTCCCAGCCTGGCCCTCTTTCTTTTCCCCCAACATAAACCCAAATATTACCGTATCTCCTGACCTCTTAAACAGCTAGATTTTCTTTTTAAAGGAAATTAGAAAATAACGCTTTGTGACAGTAAGCATATCTACATTTTCTGAGTTACATAGGATGAGGCAGAAATATCCGATTGTGCCAGTCTGTCTATTGGCAAGAGCTGCTGTGGTGTCAAGAGAGAGGAATGAGGAAAAAAAGGCAGTGTGAAAAGGGCACTGTCCTTTCTTGCAGACAACACTGCTAGGAGGGTCTTTTATTACCACAGGTGTAGCAATATAAAGGTTACTCTGAAATCCCAGCGCTTTGAGAAGCTGAGGTGGGAGGATCACTTGAGGTCAGGAGTTCGAGACCAGCCTGGCCAATGTGGTGAAACCGTGTGTCTACTAAAAATACAGAAAAATTAGCTGGGTGTGGTGGTGCACACCTGTCATCCCAGCTACTCGGGAGACTGAAGCAAGAGGATGTCTTGAACCGAGGAGGCAGAGGTTGTAGTGAGCAGAGATCGCGCCACTGCACTCCATCCTGGGTGACAGAGCAAGACTCTATCTCAAAAAAGAAAAAAAAAAAGACTGCTCAGAGGAAGTTACGTTTAACCTGTTGACATATTACTCTCCACTCCACACTCTGAGGCTTACAACTTAGATATGCCACTTCAGCTCATCCCTTAAACCCTTTAGATCTACCTTTTGACATTTATACAGTGGCAACAGAACCACCTGCCATGGGGCCATTGTACATGTTAAATAATATACTATATAAGACAGCAATCAGTAAAGTATAGTGTGCCAGGCACAGTTTAGTTATTTTTTATTACCATTTCTTAGAAACTGGTTTCATTACCATTGATTTGGTTCATGTTAATATGTGATTGCTTCTTTGTGTGCACAGAAAATGGGACATGCTCTAACACCTCCTCTATCACAGATTTGTTCTTCATGTGAATTAGCTTTGCCTCCTTCTATTGGACTTCAACTACCACTGAAGAGTTGCTCAGCAAAAGGAAATATTTCCTTAGCAGAATGACTTTACCAGACCTTGGGTATCTCCAGCCGTGGGAATCCTGGCCTTGTTGGGATTTATTCTTGACCATTTAGTGAATTCATCTAAAAATGCCTGGAAATAGAAATAGTTACTGACCACAACAATGTTGTGTAAAAATATTAATCCAATTCTTTGCAGCATTGATCATTCAATATCAAAGAGTTGATAACAATAGTTCTCAAAAGATTTCCTCTTCCTTCAGAGACTTCTTAAAGGATTGCGGCTCAACCTAGGAATTTTCTCAGCAAATAGCAGTGCTGATTTACTTTACCCTGGGAGTAATCTAACACTGTCCAGGCAAGTATGTCAGCAGGGGTGCTGACTCTGGCTCTGCAGGAAGTCACATGCCTTTTTCGTGACCACTATCAGTTATCCCTCCTCTTTTGAAACTCCATAATTCTAATCTCCTACATCCAATGTGCTGAGGGGAGTATAGAGCATTTGTTGGTGAGCGGGGGCAGGGCAACAACGTTCCTTGGCATCTCTGGCTGTTAGGTACATTCTGGGGGTGATTAACAACAAACACATACAGTATGCTTCATCTCTTATGTCCAGCCAAAGCCTCCTGAATGAAAACATGAAAATTCACAGTAGAAAACCTCAGACATTGAAGTTTTGTTTAGAAATGAAAAAACGAAAAGGCATTTTGGTCGTGTGAGTGATAAAACTGAGCAATGGGTGACAGAGTAGAGTTATAAAGTTTCACTTGGGTTGTATTCATCCATTTTCTTTCTTTTCAGGTATCTTTGAGACTCTTTCTAGTTTTTTTCTCTTTCTTTCTCTTTTCTTTCTCTCTCTCTCTCTGTTTCTCTCTTTCTTTCTTTCTCTTTTCTTTTTCTTTTTTGACAGGGTCTCATTCTGTTGCCCAGGCTGGACTACAGTGGCATGATCTTGGCTCACTGCAGCCTCAACTCCCTGGACTCAACTGATCCTCCCACCTCAGCCTCCCAAGTAGCTAGGACTACAGATGTGCACCACCATGCCTGGCTAATGTTTTGTATTTTTTGCAGAGATGAGGTTTTGCCATGTTGCCCAGGCTGGTTTTGAACTCCTGGGCTCAAGCAATCCCCTTGCCTCAGCCTCCCAAAGCGCTGGGACTACAGGTGTGAGCCTGTACCAGTCCATGTTTCTAATTCTTGGTTAACAATGAAATTTGGGGCAGTTACTTTCCAGATTGCTACTGGAGATGTCACCCCAGTAAAGGGCAGATGTTATTATGAACTCAACAAGGACACATATATCATGAATATTTTGCTAATAATAATTTACCCCAGTTTATCTTTGAGCAAGAAAGTATGTCTCTGGATATTTTATATTTACTGGGGGAAAGAAAACTAAGAATCTTTGGGGCTAAATGTTATTTTTTAAACTGTTATTATTATTTCCAATGGATAAATTTACTTACAAACTACATCATGCAATACTTTGGAGTGTTTCTGGGGAATTTTGGGAAACATCTCTGGAAAGACCACACTTCCATCCAGAATGGGTAAGAATAACTAAGAACTTAAAAAATAAAATTATCTTTGATCCTGTTTAAGTGGTGATGTTAGTAAGTTGTAGCAATTTCCTGTCAGTCCTTAAAGTCAGGTAATGACTACTACCAGTTCTGGGGGTTTTCTATGTGCTAGATATCATGCAAAACACTTCAAATACACCCCTTTTAATAGTTAGAACAACTCCGAAAGGTGTTATTATCACACTCATCTTACACTTGATAAAACTGAGATTCAGGCTGGGTGCGGTGGCTCACGCCTGTAATCCCAGCACTTCAGGAGGCCAAGGTGGGTGGATCACCTGAGGTCAGGACCAGCCTGGCCAACATGGAGAAACTCCGTCTCTACTAATAATACAAAAATTAGCCGAGCATGGTAGCACATGCCTGTAATCCCAGCTACTAGGGAGGCTAAGATGGGAGGATTGCTTGAGTCCAGGAGGCAGAGGCTGCAGTGAGCCGAGATGGTGCCACTGCACTCCAGCCTGGATAACACAGCAAGGCTCTGGAAAAAAAAAAAAAAAAAAAAGCTGAGATTCAGAGAGGTATGTCACCCAACTTTTAAATGGCAAAACTGAGATTAAACCTAGGTATACCATTTTTCTAATGTCAGTGGGAGCTACTTAGTGTGCTTTGACTGCTTCTCCACTGCTGAATATGGTGCTGCTATTTCTAGTTCGTAGACACTCACAGACTTGTGTAGACTGGTCTATTCTATCCAAATAACTAAATCCTTGAGGCTTCTCTTATTCTGCCCTTTCCCCATAGATAAAGCCATGATTTAGTTTTCATATAGTCAGTGTTAAAATGTCAAGGCCGTTTTTATGCCAATAACTTTCCACTTCTTTCTAAGAATGTATTTATTATCGATTAGCTTGTCTGTTGATGAACTGTCTAGAACATGAGTTATCAGTGTGGGCTTATGGTTAAGTCATATGGCAACTTCCCATTAGCAACTATCACTTATGGGCACAGGAGTAGAAAACACGGTTATTCCTAGATCTATAAAAACATCTGAATGCTCTTGGGTTCACTTGCCAGAGTTAAGCAGATGGGATATGTAAACATACCTGACGGCCTTCATCGTCATTTGTGTATACCAGAAAGTGGACTTCTTGTAAAGGTTTAGTTATCGGCCTTGCACTGTATTTGAACACTTCTGAAAGGATTAGTTGAGCAAAAACAGCTTTGGGAAACCGCAAATTTCCTGTTCCAATCATGGGAAATGTGATTGATGAGAAAGATTGCTCATCTGCAGTTGTCAAACATTTCTTGATTATATTTGCCATGATCTGAAATGTGCAAAGTACATTTATATAAGTTAGGGCTTAAGTTGGTGGAAAACAAAGAGCTGTGGTCCCAGCAACTCTGACAAGGACCTCTCTGCTATTGTTGACTTAGTCAGGGCCTGAGAAGTCAGAAAGAGGAAACAGAAACAGGGCAGAGTACTTTCCAGAGAGAGTCACACTCATTCAGGAGAGGCCGGTCCACAGTGTGGGAATGGCTGCATAAAAATGGTACCTCAATGCAACTAAAAGTGGTGTTTATGAAGAATCTTTAACAACATGCAGTATTTATGTTGTTTTTTTTTAAAAAAAAAAACACAAAAACTGTATTGGCTGGGCGCAGTGGCGGGCACAGTGGCTCCCAGCACTTTGGGAGGCTGAGGCAGGCAGATCATGAGGTCAGGAGATCGAGACCATCCTGGCTAACATGGTGAAACCCCGTCTCTACTAAAAATACAAAAACAAGATTAGCCAGGCGTGGTGGCATGTGCCTGTAGTCCCAGCTAGTTGGGAGGCTGAGGCAGGAGAATGGCGTGAACCTGGCAGGCAGAGCTTGCAGTGAGCCGAGATCACGCCACTGTACTCCAACTGCAGCCTGGGTGACACAGCAAGACTCCATCTCAAAAACAAAAACAAAAAACGGTATTTAAAAATGTTTAAAGATATTACTGGGCCAAAAGAAGAAGAAAAAAAGATAATATTGGGCCTAACACGGTGGTTCACACCTATAATCCCAACACTTTGGGAGGCTGAGGTGGGCAGATAGCTTGAGCCCTTGAGTTCAAGACTAGCCTGGGCAACATGGTGAAACCCCATCTTTACAAAAACACAAAAATTAGCCAGGGATGGTGGTGTGTGCCTGTTGTCCCAGCTACTGGGGAGGCTGAGGTGGGAGGATCACCTGAGCCCAGGAGGCAGAGGTTGCAGTGAGGTAAGATTGCACCACTGCACTCCAGCCTGGGCGACAGAGTGAGACTCTGTTTCAATTAAAAAAAAAGAGAGAGAGAGAGAGAGAATCTCAACTAAGAAATAAATATGCTGTCCAGTTGCAGTGGCTCACGCCTGTAATCCCAACACTTTGGGAGGATGAAGCAGGCGGATCACCTGAGGTCGGGAGTTCAAGACCAGCCTGACCAACATGGAGAAACCCCATCTCTACTACAAATACAAAATTAGCCAGGTGTAGGGGCGCATGCCTATAATCTTAGCTACTTGGGAGGCTGAGGCAGGAGAATTGCAAGAACCTGGGAGGCAGAGGCTGCGGTGAACGAAGATCGTGCCATTGCACTCCAGCCTGGGCAACAAGAGCAAAACTCCATCTCAAAAAATAAATAAATAAATATGCATAAAGTCATAAAGTTGACTTGAAGGAAATATAGTAAAATGTTAACTAAAGTTACCTCTTAAGGCCAGGCACAGTAGTAGCTCATGCCTGTAATCCCAGCACTTTGGGAGGTCGAGGCAGGTGGATCACTTAAGGTCAGGAGTTTCAGACCAGCCTGGCTAACATGGTGAAACCCCGTCTCTACTAAAAATACAAAAATTAGCCAGGCCTGGTGGTGGGTGCCTGTAATCCCAGCTACTCAGGAGGCTGAGGCAGGAGAATCACTTGAACCCAGGAGGCAGAGCAGAGGTTGCAATGAGCTGAGATGGTGCCACTGCACTCCAGCCTGGGTGACAGAGCGAAACTCTGTCTCAAAAAGAAGAAGAAAACAGTTATCTCTTGATGGTTGGATTATTATTTTTATTGTCTTTTTGTATTTTTCTATATTTTCCACAATGTAATTGTATTACTTTTTTATATTCTGAAAAAAAGTTGGGAAATTAAAGTGGGAGTGGAGGTGGGAATGATGTTATCGAAAGGGTACTGACTCTTTTTTATTCTTCACCACAGTGCTGGGCACACCTCTTTGCTATACTGAAAGATTATTACATTACATCTTAGACACCCCTCCTGTAGAATCCCAGTGACTGTTACTACTTCCAAGGGTCAATTACTCGGAAATAACTGGTAGTTGTGATGGATTCTCCATGGAATGTAATAAAGATTGCAATAGACAGACAGGGTTCAATCAATACAGGGTTTCACAGTCTAGGGCAGACACTTCTTTGTTGTGGGGACTGGTGTGTGCATCATAGGATATTTAGCAGCATCCCTTGCTTCTACTCACTAGATGCCAGTAGCAGTTGTAACAACCCAACTGTCCTCTGTAGGGCAAAATTGCCTCCCTTCAGCACAGATCTATACCACACCAGAAGAAGATTCCCAAAGCTACCAAATGAGGTGGAGAACTAAGAGCATTCCCTACCTGCCTAGAAGTCTCCGCTCCATTATTCCAATCTGGAGCCACGGCATGGAGTACAGCTTTGCAGTCCAAATTGTAGCCACTTGTCATGAATATGTTACCCACACTTTTCTCTGTTTCCCACTTGCTGTCATCTAACTCTTTCTGGAGCATGGGACCAGCTTTCTGCAAAAATGCCCGAGATAGTGATCCTCCTCCAAGCTGAAGATTCATGGGAACAGTGTTGACGATGACATCAGCCTTAACGAAAACAGCAACAGTTAGAGATTGAATCAATAATACATAATGACTGAGCACCTGTAAATTTACTGAGTATTATGGGCTAATGTACGGATATGTTTTGCCTGTCATACTAACATGTCATCCCCACCCTCGAGGAGCTTACAGTCTATTGTTAGCACTGAAACACCATGATGAGGTCACTTCCAAAACTTAGACATTAAGGAAATATATTTACCACTGCTGTGAAATCAACACATAATGAGTCAGAGTAGAGCTATGAAAATGAGTCAGAGACCAGAGGCAGAGAGTCAGAGACAAAGACTGAGAGAGAGAAATGGAGAAAGAAGAAAAGTGAAAGTGAAAAACAGAGACAGAGACAGAGAGAAACAAAAACACAGAAAGATTGAGACAGAGAGACAGGGGAAGGGAGAAAGAATCGCTCTTAGGCTGGCAGGAACTGAGAATATTTATTTTGAATTTAACAATATACCAAAAGAAAGACTAGGTCGATGTGAAGGAGGGTATGGTCGACCCTGAAGGCCTTGGCAAAGGAAAATCACTAAGGTGAGGGTAGGCAGTATCCATTCTAGCCCGTCCAGGGATATCGAGTTCTCCAATGTCAATGCTAAGGCTGTTCCTTTGGTGAAATGAGGGTCATAGTCTAATGCCATATTCAGCCCGTAACTCCTATTAGTCAGATTTTGTGCTCACCAGAAACCTTCTGATTCCCTGGTGATTTGGGAGTAGGAGGACACAAACACTCTCATGATGTGGCTTTTTTTTTTATTTTAATTTTTATTTATTTATTTATTTGAGATACAGTTTCGATCTGTTCCCCAGGCTGGAGTGCAGTGGCATGATCTCGGCTCACTGCAGCCTCTGCCTCCCAGGTTCAAGCAATTCTCGTGCCTCAGCCTCCCAAGTAGCGGGGATTACAGGCATGTGCCAGCATGCCTGGCTGACATTTGTATTATTAGTAGAGATGGGGTTTCATCATGTTGGCCAGGCTGGTCTTGAACTCCTGACCTCAAGTGACCTGCTCACCTTGGCCTCCCAAAGCGTTGGGATTACTGGAGTGAGCCCAGCCTGATCATGTGGATTTTGGTTGTCCTGGTTCTTTGGGGACTTTTCTTCATGGTAAATTAAAAGATGTCTATGTCTCTGGGACATATAATAGGTTATATTTCTCAACTTAATAATTAGCTTTCTTGGGTCCACTTGTACAATGTTAGTTAGCATATGAGCTATTATATGAAGTTAGCATAAACCAATGTCAAGATCTGAGAAGCCCCCTGCAGAGACAAGAATGAACAAGCCATCCAAGAAACAAAACAAAACGAAACAAAATTGATCTAGCCCATGTTCTCCTCACTCCCACTTGCAGTTTCACTCTCTGTTTACTGATTCCTACACAGTTTGGGGAAGCAATATATTAACATGTAAAAAAACAGGCCAGGCGTAGTGGTTTATGCCTGTAATCCCAGCATTTTGGGAGGACGAGGCAGGAGGATTGCTTGAACCCAGGAGGTCAAGACCAGCCTGAGCAACACGGTGAGACCTTGTCTCTACAATTAAAAAAAAAATTAGTGGCCTGTATTCCCGGCTACTTGGAAAACTGAGGTGGGAGGATTGCTTGAGCCTAGGACATTGAGACTGCAGTGAACCGTGACTGCGCCACTGCACTCCAGCCTAGGTGACAAGGCCAGACTCTATCTGGAAAAAACAAACAATGGAAAAAGTAACCTTGTCATAACGTTTAAATCAATTCAAAATAATCAAAAGACATGGTTAAATATACAAATATTAGTTGGTATAGAATTTCAAAAAAGATAGGAAAATATTTAGATTGGAATAGTGAGTGAAGACTTTTTAAAGGGGATAAGAATTTGAGATAGGCCTTGAAGAATGGCTGTAATTGGGTCAGGTAGAAAGAAGGCAGCAAGGCATTCAAGGTGTGTGGAATATTTAAGAAAGAATAGGATTGTGACCGGGTGTGGTGGCTCACACCTGTCATCCCAGCACTCTGGGAGGCAAGGCAGGCAGATCACATGAGGTCAGGAGTTCGAGACCAGTCTGGCCAACATGGCAAAGGCTGGTCTCCACTAAAAATACAAAAATTAGCTGGGCGTGGTGGTGGGCGCCTGTAATCCCAGCTACTTGGGAGGCTGAGGCAGGAGAATCACTTGAGCCCAGGAGGCGGAGGTTTTAGTGAGCCGAGATCACACCACTGTACTCCAGCCTGGGCGACAGAGCGAGACTCAGTCTCAAAAAAAGAAAAGAAAAGAAAAAGAAAAAAAGAAAGCATAGGATTGTGAAAGATCAGAAAGTAGTTCAAATTTAGCTGAAGCAGAGGTTCAATAGTGAGAAGAGGGGCTGGGAAGAGATTTAGGGACAGACAATGGAGTACTTGGAAAGTCACTTTTTTGGACTTTGCCCTATAGGTAGAAGGAAGACACCAAAGATATATGTGCAGAGAAGTACCTGCTAAAATAATGTTTTTTGGAATATATATCAAACAGCGATGTGGAGGACAGATTAAAGAGTGACAAGGAGGTCAGGGTAGTACTGAGGCGTGATTGGGGGTTGGGAGTGGTGTCTACTGAAATGTGTATTGTAGACAATAGCAATGAAAAGGAAAGGCATGTACATGAGATATTTTGAAAGAGGGCTTATTAGGGCTTGGAAATTAACTGGATAGGAGAAAGAATTCAGAGAAGAAAGACAAAGTGGATTCCAAAGTTTATACAGCACCATCCAATGGTAAGAATAGGTAAATCCCAATATGAGTTGACATGAAATTTATAATCAACTCGGTGGACTGCATAGTGAAAAGACCTTGGTTTCTTTGTCTATAAAATGGGGGCAAGTCATATATATCTTAATTAGGTTGTAGTACTAATTGACTAAGGTAAAATATAAAGTGGAACATCATAAGGGGACAATGATAATAGCTATCATTTTTTTGAGTCCTTTCTATGTACAAGGCAGGGGATAAGTGCTTCATATGAGTTATTTCATTTTAAGCCTCATAACAACCTTCATATCATCATCATCCATATTTATAGATAAGAACTCTGAGACATAAGATGGATATGAGTGGTGGAGCAGTATTTGAACCCTGCCAGAACGGACTTTAGAGTTCGTCTACTTACTCACCACACTATGCCTACGCCTAGAGTGAAAAATAAATTTACTGTACTTTTATATCATCCAGTTCTTCTGGTCATATTACTCACCAATCACTCTCATAATACTCAGTTGCAGAGCTCACTATTACCAGTAGCCATGGCAATTATCTTTCTCATTGCAAATAAAATAATTACAATTCCAGTTTTATAAGTAAGTCTCTTGAGTTTGAGTAGTGTGAGTCAGATCAATTCTGTGTAAAATGATAAGATGCAACTTCTAAACATGCTTACTTGAGGACAAAGTCCTGAACCCACGTGACAGAGGACTCTAAAAACTCTAGAGAACATGAAGAAAGCAGCTGGTTGCCTCCCCTCTGCCATCCCATTAACTACAGCAAATGCAAAGAATATTTCCAGTGGCTCATAATCCAGAAGAGTCTCCCAGTTTGCCAGCAGAGTTCTCTTTCTGTTAGTCCTGAATGTCTGCCATCTGAAGGTAAACATCAGGTGTCCAAATGGTGGGGCTATAGAATTCTAAGAAGCATCTGGACCAGTGATTCTCAGCCCTAGCTGCATAAGATAATCACTTGGAATGCTTTCAAAAACTATTGTCACCTACACCACATCCCTGACCAATTAAAGTCAGGATCTCTAGGGGTGAGGCCTGGGAGTCTGTATTTTTTAAAGGTCCCCCAGATGATTATGATCTGCAGCCAGGATTAAGCATGATGGATGTCAACTATAGGAGGATTATAGGGCCTGAATCTTCCGTTAATTGGTGATTCCAAGGAAGAGGAAGCAGTAGGAGAGGAGGGGTAGGCAGCAGCCAGGCTGAGGATTTAGCACCTCTTCTGGTAACCTTTATCCCTCCTTGTTCTTCCTGTGCTTCTGCAAAGTGCTCAGGCAGGAGCAAAGGTGTGTTTGTGAAGGGTGATTCTATAGTGTGGTGTACACACATCTTCCTCAATAATGCTGACTGGTGCAGGAGAGAAAAATAGAACTGGGTTGAGAGTAAGTCAAGATCAGTTACAGAGAAACAAGAGATGGATTTGCAAAGTCTTGTTTGTGGTTAAACTTGAACCCCTCCACATGAGTACATGTGGAAGAATATAGGGGATGGTAAGTATATTTCTGCATAAACTTTAAGTGGGTTTAACTTCTCAGATTTATCTTTGATATCTTTAATCTTTGATTAAGACAAAGAACAAGTCACAGAACAAGTTAATTAGATCCCATTGTTCCTTGGTAGATTGATTAAATGGCATCACCTACCCAGCTGTATAGAACATCTCCACTTATCAACTTGAGATTCAGACCTTCTTTGGTTTGGATTGAAGCTACAACATTCCTGATTGAAAGGCGATCTTTCTTGCTGAACTCATCTCTGGACTGTGGAGAAAACAGTAAAGTATTACCAGCAATGCCAATTTCAAGACTTCCCTTAGGCCAGGTGCGGTGGCTCAGGTCTGTAATCCCAGCACTTTGGAAGACTAGGTGGGAGAATCACTTGAGCCCAGGAGGTCAAGAACAGCCTGGGCAACATATTGAGACCCTATCTCTACAAAAAATAAATTTAAAAAATTAGCCAGGCTCAGTGGCATGTGCCTGTAGTCCCCACTACTCAGGAGGCTGAGATAGGAGGATTGCTTGAGCCCAGGAGATCAAGGTGGCGGTGAGCCATTATGGCACCACTGCACTGCAGCCTGGGTAACAAAGTAAGGCCTGTCTCAAAAAAATGAAAAGTAAATAAATAAATAAACTTTCCTTATAGGTGTTCATATGGAAAATAACTATTACATTTCACAGAATTCTCTAAACTCATAACTCGGCTCTGGGATTTAAAAGCAGATAGTTTATTATTATAATGTTTGAATATCAATTGTATTTAATATCCCAAATGCCAGTGAGCTTTTTTACTTATCCCCCCAATAATCCTAGCATAGCCAATCCTGTCTGTATTCCCCAGCCTTTACTGTTTAAATGCACCCTGGATATATTTCCAACTGTATTTCTTATCTGGGGACTTTCTTTAGTGCCAGACCTCATTTGGCTTGCTGGTGTAGCAGAGAGGAAGTGCAGGTATATTGAACCCCCCTCCACAATCCCCCACCACCAGCCCTCATCCAGTGGTTGACAGGAGCTGGTATAAATATACAGCAGCAACCCTGCCTCCCAGAGAGATTCACTATGGGTTTCCCTAGTGGGATTAAGTGGGAGTCGATTTGACGATGTGCCCCATCAGTTTCCTTTACTTTCTTTCTTTTTTTGTTCTGAGACGGAGTGTTGCTCTGTCACCCAGGCTGGAGTGCAATGGCACGATCTCAGCTCACTGCAACCTCTGCCTCCCAGGTTCAAGCGATTCTCCTGCCTCAGCCTCCCAAGTAACTGGGATTACAGGCATGCAACACTACACCCCGCTAATTTCTGTACTTTTTTTTCTTTTTGAAACAGAGTCTCGCACTGTCACCCAGGCTGGAGTGCAATGGCGTGATTTCGGCTCACTGCAACCTCTGCTCCCAGGTTCAAGCGATTCTCCTGCTTCAACCTCCCGAGTAGCTGGGATTACAGGCACCTGCCACCACACCTGGCTAACTTTTATATCTTTGCAAAGATACAAAAAAGTATCTTTTTAATTGTTGGCCAGGCTGGTCTCGAACTCCTGACCTCGTGGTCTGCCCTCCTCAGCCTCCCAAAGTGCTGGGATTACAGGTGTGAGTCACTACATCTGGCCCTAATTTCTGTATTTTTGTATTTTTAGTAGAGACAGAGTTTCACCATGGTGACCAGGCTGGTCTCAAACTCCTGACCTCAAGTGATCCACCCGCCTCCGCCTCCCAAAGTGCTGGGATTACAGGCATGAGCCACTGCACCCAGCCTATTTCCTTTACTTTCTTAGTCAAATAAGTTGCACTTCAATCCTGTCTTAGGGTCCTCTTCAGGAGGCACGCAAACTAAGACATATCCCTGAGTATTCCATAATAATGCATTTGGAGTTTGACTATTAATCGATCATAGAATTTTAGAATTTAAAGGGTCATGACAGACCATCCAGGATAGAAACTTCATTGTCCTGAAAAGGAAACCAGTGTGCAGATGGCTGAAATCATTTGATGAAAATCAAACCACTAGCTAATGGAGGACACAGTACTTGAATCTGGTCTCTTGACACCCAGTTCAGTTCTATTCTTCATGAAATCTGAGCTTATCCACCTCATGATATTTCTCACACAAATGGCAAAAATATAGTACATGTTACCCCTCTTGCACCTGTGACAGACATTACTAATCTATATCAGCATTCTTTTTCAATCAACCCAGATCTAGTCTCAGAATCTTCAACACAGAGCTCCAGGCAACAATTATCATTTGGTCAGAGGTAATCCATGAAACAAAACCTATTTTCCATGCCTGATCTCACTCAAAAAGGATATCAGTTTTCTTTGTTTAAAATTGTCTTTGATTATTTTTCACTCTCTGCTTTGGCAGTGGGTTTCTGGGCAATACTTTCACTTGCTCAAGAATTTAATGATTTGTTACTCTTCTGCATGCATGCTGGCATGTTTGATGAAAGTTTTATCAGTGATCTCCCACCCTGAGAATTATTTGGGTGACAGTCTTTTAAAGCATTGATGTGAAGACTAGAAAACCTCCCAAAATAACTAGCTACATTCTCAGTCACATTTTGGTTTTCTTTTCTGTTTTGGTTGGTGCTTTTTATTATTGTCTTTGTGTTATAACTCTTCACATCCTCCAGACAACCAATTATTATGACCATTTTCTTGAACGTATCAAAATCAAAATCCTATCATCCTCTACACTGTTTTTTATGTCTTCCCATACTGCTGGCTTCACATCAAATCTGGTGACTTGATATTTAGACACAATGCAGGAGAATTTTTTAGAAACATGTTCTTTACAGGTCTTGATGACATTGATTTTTTTCAGTCTTCCTTGAGTGAGCTGGGTGGTTGCAGACCTGCGTGTTACCTCCAACCCCTTGTGGCTGCCTGGGGGTCATGCTACCTCACAGTGACAACTTCTCATCTTGCGATTTGTCATTCTGATCAGGTGATGCATTTTAGGCAATAACTTCCATATGTGAGGATCCAGGGCCACCAGGAGTGCTGCTGGCAACTTTCTCAGGGACTTTTTCCCTTGATACAAGGCTGTGCCCAAAGACATAATACTGGGACACAGAAATGGGTCTTTCATTGAAGACCCAGGCTTTTTGCCCAAGTAGGTGTCCAGCACCAAAAATAAAAATAAAGAGTAGGCATCATTCAGACAAAACCAAATGGTAATTTTTAAAGAGTAAAAGGTACCTCTGGCACATAAATCCTGACACTCATGAGACTGAAATAGAAAGTCTTCCTAAAATGGCATGACTGTCAACGGGTCAGTGAAAGATGTGACATTTGTAAATGCAATGGAGATAATCCTCACCTAATGGAACAGATCGATTCCATGCATGTTTACTTAGCCGTAAAGTTTTATCATTTTGATCTGATTTTCCCATTGACATTTGTCATAATATTGAAAAGGTAATTCTTTTCCTGAAAAAGTCTTGCCCTTAGAGATTCAATAAATACAAGCAACAATGCATAAGCAATTCAAAATAACCTATTTGAAGTAGGGTCATTAGTACTTTTGAAAAGAATGGTTATAATAGTCAAAAATATTAGAAACAGTTGTGTGCTATAATCGAAAGAAGTCATAAAATTAGGTCAGATTCCCTAGCAACAGAGCCTGAGTTTGGGATTCATGTGCAAGTATGGAGAAACCTGTAGGAAGTGAGAGATGAAGATAGAGAAGGGGAAGAAGCTAAGCTAGAATATGTTTGTAGGTGTACCCTGGTATCTGCCTGATCTCCCAGGGAGCTCTGGAATATATAACTTCCATAACAGCATTTGTCCCTCCTAGGGGCAAGGGAGCTCAGTTCCTCTACCTCCATACCAGTCAGTTATTGTCTACAGACCATCTGATCAGGAGATGAATGTCAACTCCCAGGCACCTCCGGGAGAGGCACCCTTCAGTCTCCCAAAGGCAATCCCCTGGGGAAGAATCCAAGTGTGAGTCCTTAAGAGTAATACAGTCAATAAGCAGTTGGCTTATGAATGCACCTGATAAGCTAAAAGAGACCAAGCCCAGGATATCTGGAGAGGCACAAAAGAAAAGAAAGACCACTAAGGAAAGTCCAAAGAATAACTGCACAAGTTTGAGAGAAAGAGAACGTGGCTCAGCAGTTAAGTCATATAAAAATGTCTAAGGGATCCTGATTGGCAGTAAACTCAGTACAAATTAACAGTAATGTAGCTCTGTTTAAGAAAGAAAAAAAATAGGCCGCCAAATGCTGGCAAGGATGTGGAGCAGTGGGAACGCTCATTCATTGCTGGTAGTAATGCAAAATGCTACAGCCACTTTGGAAGACAGGCAGTTTTTTTACAAAACTAAACATACTCTTCCCATATGATTCAGCAATTGCATTACTTGGTATTTACCCAAATAAACTGAAAACTTTTGTTCACACAAAACCTGCACATGAATGTTTCTGGAAGCAATATAGCTTTATTCATAACTGCCAAAACCAAGATGTCCTTCTGTAAGTGAGTGGATAAACGAACTATGGTCCTTCCATATGATAGAATATTATTTAGCACTAAAAAGAAAAAGAACTGAGTTATCAGGCCACAAAAAGACATGGAAGAAACTTAAATGCAGATTCCTAGGTGAAAGAAGTCAGTCTGAAAAGGCTACATACTGTATTGTTTAACTATATGACATTCTGGAAAAGGCAAAACTCTAGAGACAGTAAACAGATGAGTGGTCGCCAGAGATTTGGGAGAAGGAAGGAGAGATGAACAGGTGGAGCACATGGAATTTTCAAGGAAGTGAAACTATTCTGTATGATATTGTAATGGTGGACACATGACATTATGCATTTGTCAAAAACAATGGAACAGGCCAGGGCAGTGGCTCACACCTGTAATCCCAACACTTTGGGAGGCTGAGGCAAGTGGATCACCTGAGGTCAGGAGTTCGAGACCAGCCTGGCCAACATGGTGAAACTCTGTCTCTACTAAAAATACAAAAGTTAACTGGACGTGGTGGCAAGTACCTGTAGTTATGGCTACTCGGGAGGCTTGACCCAGGAGGTGGAGGCTATAGTGAGCTGAGATCACACCACTGCACTCCAGCCTGGGTAACAGAGCGAGGCTCCGTCTCAAAAAAAAAAAAAAAAAAACACCACAAAAGACAAACAAAAACCAATGGAACTATACAACACAAAAAGTGAACTCTAAACTATAGATGTTAGTTAACAACAATGCATTGGTTCATCAATTGCAATAAATGTATCACACTAATGCAAGATGTTAATAATAGGGAAAACTAGGGGAGAGGGAGTATTTGAGAATTTTCTGTTTTCTGTTACAGTTTTCTGTGTACCTAAAACTCTAAAAACAAAGTCCATTCATTAAAAAAAAGGTAATAATGAATTTGGGAGCAATACTAATAGAAACACACTAATGAGAATGTGCACGAATAGTAACTTTATTCTACTTTTCACTGTTAAAAACAGGCAACACTTGTGGTATGTGGTTACTTCAAAGTGCCAAATGTTGCAAAAGGATTATGAAAACTAGATATGTTCAGAATAGAAAAACCGACGCCCTGAAAGGATGCAAAACCATGTCACATGAGGGTATGCAGAAGGGAATGAGGATCTTTGACTTGAGGAGTAGAGTTAATGAGTGGGGTGGAATGCAAGAGCAGTTGTCTTTAGACATTTGAAGGGCTGCCTTATGAAGGAATGATTTCTACAACTCTACACTGGTATGTAGAGCTATAGTAAAACATATTTGGGCTTAACATAAAGCTACATTTTTAAATAATTAGAACTGCCCTAAGATGGAATGGGTCAACATGGGAAACAATAACTTCCCAGGCAAGCAGAAGATAGACCATCACTTAGTGGTCTGGTTTTACATCTAAGTGAATTCTTTTGCCTTTTTTCTCCCATATTTTTCTTAATTGAACTCCCTAGCCTATTTTAAATACATTTTACTAGTAAAAATAGTTTTATTTTAGTACTCATATCAGAGGTGATAGCAATGAAGGACAGTGAAAATGAAAGAGTGAAATATTTAACATTTAATAATGACATTTGTGCTTGTATCTGCTAAGAATTACAGCTATCCAAAACACAACTCATACCTGTTACTTCTCACCAAATTAGTAACTTGTGTTTCCCATTTGTTCTTAATTTGATAATTGTAACAGCTTTATTTATTGGGTACCTGTTATGTGTCAGATATTTTGTAAATATTGTCTCAATTTAATCTTCACAATGAACCTGTGAGACAGATTTTACCTGTACTTTCTGAATGAGTAAACAGGCCTGGTGCAGTGGCTCACACCTGTAATCCCAGCACTTTGGGACGCCAAGGTGGATGGATCACTTGAGGCCAGGAGTTCAAGACAAGCCTGGCCAACGTGGTGAAACCCCGTCTCTATTAAAAATGCAAAAAAATTAGCTGGCCATGGTGGCAGGCTTCTGTAATCCTAGCTACTTGGGAGGCTGAAGCAGGACAATAGCTTTAACCTGGGAGGCAGGGGTTGCAGTGAGCTGAGATTACACCACTGCACTCCAGCCTAGGTGACAGAGGGAGACTCTGTCTCAAAAATATGGATGGATGGATAGATAGATAGATAGATAGATAGATAGATAGATAGATAGATAGATAGATAGATTTTATCTTCTAGTCTATATATATATATATATATATACATACACGCATATATATGTTCAAGGTGACTAGAAGATAAAATGATTTACAAATTGAATGTTCAAGGTGACTAGAAGATAAAATGATTTACAAAAATGGAGTAGCAGAGCTCACTCCTGATATAGCGGATAAGGGCACACACATTGGAGTCAGAGAGATTTGATTTTGAATTCTGGCTGTAACATTAAAAAGGCCATTTACTGTAAGGCTTAAAAACAAGGGTTGCCTGGGATTTGAATCCCAGCTCCACCATTACTGAATGTGTGACTTTGGGCAAGTCATTCATGTTCTCTATGCCTTAGTTTCCTCACCCAGAAAGTGAGGATAATGATACTACTTGCCTCACAAGGAGATTAAGAGAGTTAACATTAGTTTAATGGTTAGACCAGTGCTATGCGCATGCTTGACTTTCCTCTCTTTCTTTGCCTTGTCTGGTTTTCGTTTTTATTTTTATTTTTATTTTAAGTTCTGTGGTACATGTGCAGGATATGCAGGTTTGTTACATAGGTAAATGTTTGCCATGGTGGTCTGCTGCACCTAAATACCCATCACCTTGGTATTAAGCCCAGCATGCATTAGCTATTTTCCTTAATGTTCTCCTTTCCCCCACCTCACCCCCCAGCAGGCCCCAGTGTGTGCTGTTCCCCTCCCTGTTTTCATGTGTTCTCACTGTTCAGCTCCTGCTTATAAGTAAGAACATGTGGTGTTCGGTTTTCTGTTCCTGTGTTAGTTTGCTGAGGATAATGGCTTCCAGCTCTATTCATGTCCCTGCAAAGGACATGATCTCGTCCTTTTTATGACTGCATAGTATTCCATGGTATATATGTACCACATTTTCTTTATTCAGTCTATCATCAATGGGCATTTGGGTTGATTCCATGTGTTTGCTGTTGTGAAAAGTGCCGTAATGAACATATGCATGCATGTATCTTTGTAACAGAATGAATTATATTCCTTTGGATATATTGCCAGTAATGGGATTGCTGGGTTGAGTGGTATTTCTGGTTCTAGATCTTTGAGGAATCACCACACCATCTTCCACAATGGTTGAACCAATTTACATTCCCACCAACGGTGTAAAAGCATTCTTCTTTCTCTGCAGGCTTGCCACCATCTATTGTTCCTTGACTTTTTATTAATCACCATTCTGATTGGCATGAGATGGTATCTCATTCTTTTAATGAAGACCCATTGTGGGATGCCTGGAATCTCAAAGTAGTGTGCAACCATAGTTTGCAAATGAGATGTAAAAGCTATTATCTGTCTTACCAATTATTATTATTATTATTATTATTATTTTGAGACAGAGTCTTGCTCTGTCAGCAGGCTGGAGTGCAGTGGCGCGATCTCAGCTCGGCTCACTGCAAAAACCGCCTCCCTGGTTCAAGCAATTCTCCTGCCTCAGCCTCCTGAATAGCTGGGATTACAGGCATGCACCACCACGCCCAGCTAATTTTTGTATTTTTAGAAGAGATGCAGTTTCACCATGTTGGCGACGATGGTCTCGATCTCCTCACCTTGTGATCTGCCTGCCTTGGCCTCCCAAAGTGCTGGGATTACAGGCGTAAGCCACTGCGCCTGGCCCCAATATTTTTAAGAAAAGTGACAACTTTAATGCTGGGTATTACTCCCACCCTGAAGTCACCATTGGCTTCTGGCAGGCCACTAACAGACTCCATGAGCAAGGTTAGCATGTTCTTAGTCATGATGTCTTGGACATTGTGAAGTGCAACCAAAAGAGAGACTTGTAAAGGATCTCTTTTGCAAATTCATCTATTTCATCCATTTCCACTTCTTCCATTTTATCCACTCTTCTGGAAAGCGTTACTGTTGTACCCGAATGTTCCAACGTACTGATTTTTAAGGAGACACTCAGGATGTTTTTATGTCTGACTTGAGATTTGAAAGGATTTGGCCTTTATATTACTTTCTATTTTTAAATACTTTGGAAGAAAATAGATTTGATTCATTGTCTTATTCTTTTAATAACAAAGCCAGTGGTAACTCATTGGCTAAAATATTGCACAAAGTTAAACATTATATTTTGTAAAGTCAGATTTACTCATCAAATCATGGGGGAAAAAAGTAACAAACATGATAGTAAATGATGGTGATCATCCAATGATTTAAATTAATAGAGCTACAACATTTTACCACAAAGAAGTTTCTGTTACTGCATAACAAAAGGACAGTCTATAGATGTAACCAAGACACATAAGTGTTCCTTATTCAAAAAGAAGACTGGGTTTGAGTAGACCTTTATCACAAAGGAAGGGGACAATAGAGACTCTGACTTCCATTTTTCATTGTTTTTTATCTTTGAAAGAGAAATAAAGGAGCTTTCCCTTAGCATAATAAAGAGTCAAAGTCAATAGTATTCACAGTGAAGAAGAAAAGTCACTCTCCTTAGAAGTAGCAAAAATCAAAATAAAACAAAAGTCAGATATGTGTTCTGTCACTACTTTGCTTCAACATGTTATTTGGAACTCTTCTTGGTCATCAAAATAAGGTGAGGAAAAGAAAGAGGATAAGTATAGAAATGAAAATGATAAAAAGTTATGCTTTACAGGCCGGGTGTGGTGGCCCATGCCTATAATCCCAGCACTTTGGGAGGCCGAGGCAGGTGGATCATGAGGTCAGGAGATCGAGACCATCCTGGCTAACACAGTGAAACCCCTTCTCTACTAAAAATACAAAAAAATTAGCCGGGCATGGTGGAGGGCACCTATAGTTACAACTACTCGGGAGGCTGAGGCAGGAGAATGGCGTGAACCTGGGAGGCGGGGCTTGCAGTGAGCCAAGATCGTGCCACTGCACTGAGACTCCGTCTCAAAAAAAAAAAAAAGAAGTTATGCTTTACAAATAATACAACGTATTGTGAAAATAAAAAATAATAACATGATTGAGAAAGTGAAGACAACTCACAGAATGGGAGAAAATATTTTCAAATCATATAGCCAATAAGACTTGTACCTAGAATATATAAAGATCTCTCACAAGTCAACAATTTTTAAAAATCCAATTTAAAAAACAACAAAGGATTTGAATAGACATTTCTTAAAGGAAGATATACAAATAGCCAATAAAGACATTAAAAAGATGCACATCATTAGCCATTAAGAAAGTGGAAATCAAAATCACAATGCGATGCCACTTCAGGCCACTAGGATGATTAAAATGAAAAAGACACATTGCTGGTGGGAATATAAAATAAGGAAACCATTTAGGAAAATAGTGTATCAGTTCCTTAAAAAGTTAGTTACCACATGACTCAGCAATTTCACTTCAAGGTATATACCTAACAGGCATGAAAACATACGTCCACACAGTAACCTCTACAAAAATGCTATGGACTGAATGTTTGTGTTCCTCTCTAAATTCTTAAGTTGAAGTCCTAATTCCCAATGTGATTGTATTTGGAGCTGGGGCTCTTGGGAGACAATTACGTTTAGATGAGGTCATGAGGGTGGACTCCATGATGGGATTAATACAAGAAGATGAAGGGACAAGCCCATGTGAAGAAACAGCAAGTAGGGGCCATTGATAAACCAGGACGAGGGCCCTTACTAAGAACTCTACCACACTGGGACCCTGATCGCAAACCTCCAGCCTCCAACTTACGAGAAAAAAAGTTCATTTTTGAAATCATCCAGTCTGTGATATTTGATACAGCAGCCCAAGCTGACTGAGACAACAAATGTTCACAGCAGCATTATTCACAATCGCCAAGAAGTAGAAACAGGCCAGGTACGGTGGCTCACACCTGCAATCCCAGCACTTTGGGAGGCCGAGATGGGCGGATCATGAGGTCAGGAGATCGAGACCATCCTGGCTAACATAGTGAAAACCCGTCTCTACTAAAAATACAAAAAAATTAGCCAGGCGTGGTGGCGGGCACCTGTAGTCCCAGCTACTTGGGAGGTTGAGGCAGGAGAACGGCCTGAACCTGGGAGGTGGAGCTTGCAGTGAGTCAAGATGGTGCCACTGCACTCCAGCCTGGGCAACAGAGTGAGACTCCATCTCAAAAAAAAAAAAAAGTAGAAACAACCCAAATGTCCATCATTCGAATGGATAAATAAAAGGTGATATATTCATACAATGGAATATTATTTGGTTAAAAGAAGAAAAAGTAATGAAGTTCCTATACATTTGACAACATACCTTGAAAACATGCTAAGTGAAAGAAGCCAGTCACAAAAGGCCACATATTGTATGATTCCATTTATATGAAATGTCCAGAATATATAAATCCATGAAGACAGAAAGTATAATCGTGGTTACCAGGATTTAAGGGAGAGGGAGGAGGAAATAAGGGGTAACTGCTAATGCATACGGAGTTTCTTTTGTCGTGATGAAAATTTCTTTATTTATTTTTATTTTTTAGAGACAGTCTTGCTCTGTCACCCAGGCTTGAGTGCAATGGCACAATCATGGTTCACTGCAGCCTCAATCTCCCTGGCTCAAGTGATCCTCCCACCTCACCTTCTGCAGTAGCAGGGATTACAGGTATGAGCCACCACACCTTGCTGAAAATTTCTAAAAGCAGATAGCAGTGGACTCCGTAAACATACTAACAACCACTGAATTGCACATTTTTAAAGAGTGAATTTTATGGCATGTAAATTATGTCTTAATAAAGCTGGTATCAAAAAACAAGAATTAATAAGCCAAAAAAAATCAATAAACCAATTCCTAGAAAATATATAGATATATGAGATCATATTAACAGAATAACTTAATTTTAATGGAAAAAATAAGCCTCAACAGATAGTCTCTGCTCATGTGTAAATATAGTACAAATAATAATAGTCTCCAAGCTAAATTATAGATCTAATAAAATAAAACTTTTAATTCAATCTCAAGACACTAACATGATAAACTATAAAATTTGATAAAATGAAAGCAAAATGTATATATTTTTAAAAAGATAATACCAAAGGAAGTGATTAGGAACTTGGCTTGCTACACTTTAAAATGCATCTTTCCACAGACTGGGAGAAAATTTTTGCAGAAGACGTATCTGATGAAGTGTTATCTAAAATATACAAAGAACTCTTAAAAGTCAACAATTTTTTTTAAAAACACCAAATTTTAAAATGAGCAAAAGACATGTGGCACATATACACCATGGAATACTATGCAGCCATAAAAAAGGATGAGTTTACATCCTTTGTAGGGACATGGATGCAGCTGGAAACCATCATTCTTAGCAAACTATCACAAGAAGAGAAAACCAAACACCGCATGTTCTCACTCATAGGTGGGAACTGAACAATGAGATCACTTGGACTTGGGAAGGGGAGCATCACACACTGGGGCCTATCATGGGGAGGGGGGAGGGGAGAGGGATTGCACTGGGGAGTTATACATGATAAAAATGATGAATTGATGGGTGCTGACGAGTTGTTGGGTGCAGCACACCAACATGGCACAAGTATACATATGTAACAAACCTGCATGCTATGCACATGTACCCTAGAAGTTAAAGTATAATAAAAATAAATAAATAATTAAAATAAAATAAAATATCTAAAAAAAAAAAACAAAAAACAAAAAATAAAATGAGCAAAAGATGTGAACAGACACTTCACCAAGGAAGATATACAGACAGCAAATAAGCATATGAAAAGATGCACATCATGTTAGTGAGTTGCAAATTCAAACAACAATGAAGCCGGGTGAAGTGTCTAACACCAGCCTGTAATCCTAGTACTTTAGGAGACTGAGAAGGGAGGATTTCTTGAGTCCAGGACTTCAAGACCTGGACAATATAGTGAGACCTCATCTCTACAAAAAATAAACAAAATAAGCCAGGTGTGGTGGCTTATAGTCCCAGCTACCAGAGAGGCTGAGGTGGAAGGATCACTTGAGCCCAGGAGGTTGTGGCTGCAGTGAGTGATTGCACCACTGCACTCCAGCCTCGGGGATAGCGCGAGACTCCAGCTCAAAAATAAGTAAATAAAAATAAAAACAAAACAACAGTGAGCTACCCTATACGCCTGTTAGAATGGTGAAAATCCAGAACACTGACACCACCAAATGCTGGCAAGGATGTGGAACAACAGGAACACTCATTTGCTGTTGATGGGATTGCAAAATGGTACAGCTACTTTGAAGACAGTCTTGCAGTTTCTTACAAATCTAAACATACTCTTCTCATATGATTCAACAGTCGTGCTCATTGGTATTTATCCAATTGACTCGACAACTTTTGCCCATGCAAAAATCTGCATATACATATTTATAGCAGCTTTAGTCATAATTGACAAAGCTTGGAAGCAACCAAGATGTCCTGCAGTAGGTGAATGGATACATAATCTACAGTACATTCAGACAAGGGAATATTATTTAGTGCTAAAAAGAAATGAGTTATCAAGACACCACACACACACACACACACCCCCACAACCATAGAGGAAACTTAAGGCATATAACTAAGTGAAAAAAGTCCATCTGAAAAGGCAAAATACAGTATGATTCCAACTATATGACATTCTGGAAATGGCAGAATTATGGAGGCAGTAAAAAGATCAGCTGTTGCCAAGAAGGAAGATGAATAGCAGAGCACAGAGAGTTTTTAAGGCAGTGAAATTATTCTGTATGATACTATAATGGTATATACATATTATTAAACATTGTCAAAATCCACAGAATGTACAGCACCAAGAGTGAACCCAAATATAAACTAGGGGCTTGGGTGATAATGATGGGTCAATGTAGGTTTATAAATTGTGACAAATGTACCACTCTGGCGTTGGATGTTGATAGTTGGGGGGATTGTGTGGGGGTGGGGTGTGAGGGATATATAGGAACTCTGTACTTTCTGCTAAATTGTGCTGGGAACCTAAAACTACTCCAAAAATTAAAGCTTATTTTTTAAAAATGCATCCTTAAATAACAATTATAAAACTAAATAGTTCTAAGTTAAGAATGGATAATATAAGAACCACAATAGCAATTCTAGAAATAAGCCTTAATCTCTCAAAAAGTTTAACATATGGGCATGTTGGGCATGTTGGCTCATGCCTGTAATCCCAGTACTTTGGGAAGCTGAGGTGGGAGGATTACTTCAGGCCAGGAATCTGAGACCAGTCCAGGCAACACAGCAAGTCCTCATCTATACAAAAACTTTTCAAAACATTAGCTGGGCATGGTGGTGTGTTCCTGTAGTCCTAGCTACTTAGGAGGCTGAGGTGGGAGGATCCCTTGAGCCCAGGAGTCCCAGGTTAGAGTGAGCCGTGATTAGGCCACTACCCTCCAACAGAGGTGATAGAAAAAAAAAAAAATACGCTTAACGTATGAAATATTAAGGAGAGTGGATAGATGAATCATAATTTAATAAATATTGTTGGAAAAGTTGGGTTTTATTATGAAGAAAATTAAACATCAATTCATACCTCACAATCAACACCTAATCACAGTAAAACTAACCCTAATGGGTTACAATTTTTAACTTTTAACACCCCAAAAGTAGTAGAATAAAAGTTCTATATTTATTTAATTAATTGTACTAAGGTGAAAATGTTGCAACTAATGAAGCAAATAGAAGATCTATCAATGGCAATTGAAATGGATTCGTATAAAATACTAAAACGTTAGTTTTAAAGACTTTTGCAAAACAGCAGTTACTCAAGAAATGTAGGTTGATAAATTAACACAATGGAACACAAGGCTCTGTCCTCAAACAAGGTGGTAAACTGTCTAAAGTTCCAGAAATGGAATAGGGGATGGCAGTTTATGGAGTCCATGTGATAAATCAAAATCGTCTTCTATCAGATGATTCATGAGAGGGTGAATTCAGTATGCAAAAATGTAAATGCACTAGACCAATGTGGTTCAGCTTTTATGTAACAAAGTTGCAAGTTGTTTTTCAGTTGCCATAGACCCCCAGGTTGAAGGTCACATAACTGAACACCCAAATGTGCAACCACGGGCAGAACCTAAGTGCTCAGCAGCAAGGAACGGGAACTGTATTAAGTGGTGGACACTACATGGCAGGATCCAGGATCCAATCAGATCAAACCCTGATGTCACTCCATAACAGGATCCAGTCATATCATGTCTCCTAGCATTACCTCATTGCAAGATCCAATCAGATCATATCCCATTATTCTGTGGCTATAAAATCTGACCCAGTCTCCAGCTTGGAGAGACAGATTTAAACAAGGTCTCCCTCTGTCACTCAGGCCAGAGTACCGAAGTACAAACACTACTCTCTGCAGCTTTGACCTCCTGGGCTTAAGTGATCCTCCCACCTCAGCCTCCTGAGTAGCTAGGTAGATGTAAGCACTTCCTCCTGTCTTTGTGTCAGCTCACTCAGAATAAATCTTTCTCACTGCAAAAACCTGGTACTTTAGTATTTGGCTTTCCATTGCACAAGCAAATAAACCCAGTTTAGTTCAGTGACAAAAGGGCACTTCATAGATATCAATGTTTAAAGCACTAGAATATGAGTTACATAAAAGTCAAGCAAATCAAGAATGGATCAATTTTCAAAAATCTATTACTATAATTCACCATATTATGGTGAATCACCAATATGATTATTTCCAAAAATACTGAAAAAGCTTAGATCAAATTTAACACTGATTCCTAACAAAATCTCTTGAAAAATAGAAATGGGCCCAGCATGGTAGCTCATGCCTGTAATCCCAGCACTTTGGGAGGCCAGGGCGGGTGGATCACCTGAGGTCAGGAGTTCAAGACCAGCATGACCAACATGGAGAAACCCCATCTCTACTAAAAATGCAAAAATTAGCCAGGCATGGTCACACATACCTGTAATCCCAGATACTTGAGAGGCTGAAGCAGAAGAATCTCCTGAATCCAGGATGTGGAGGTTGTAGTGAGCCAAGATATTGCCATTGTACTCCAGCTTGGGCAACAAGAGTGAAACTCGATCTCGAAAAAAAAAAAAAGAAAGAAAGAAATGGATGACTATTTCCTTCACATAATAAAAACAGATGTACTTCAATCTTAAAGGAGCATTATACTTAGGAAAACTCTGTAGGTATTTTTTCATTAACGTCAGGAACAAGGTAAGTATGGTAACTGATTTTACATTGTTCTGTAGGAACTAACTAATGCAATTATATTTGTCAAAAAATAAGATCATAGAATAGAAAAAGGTGAAATAAAACTGTCTTCGCTTGAAGGTGACAGGATTTATACCTGGAAGACCCTAAATTAAATGAAAAAATAAATAATAAAAACAAAACTCAGCTGGCAGCAAGATACAAAATGAGCATGCAAACATCAAAAGCTTTAGGACTTCTACTTAGGCAAATATGAGTAACAGACTTCCTATCCCACTTTAAACAATTAGAAATTTGGTTAAAAGATATCTCAAATTTTTTTGAGATATTTGATAACAGGCAATATGGGACAGTGATTCCTCGGAGAGAAGAAACAGGATGAACTCTACAATTGCTCCCTTCTAGGCTTACCACATGGAGAGCGGTGCAAGCCACAAAGTAGGAAAAAGAAACTCAGGGGAAGCCTGGAAGCCTCACTGAGTGACGAGACAGACAGGCTTGGGACTTAAAGGAGGCGAAAGTGACTAGAAATTACAGGTCAGAGTACTGGAGAGGAGAGAGTTGCGCAAAGAGCTCCAGAAGTCTACAGAGTATCCCCCTTGCCTTTCAAATGACAAAAGGGCCAGGAATAGTGCCTGTTCTTAATAGCCACAGTAGAAAAATCTCATAATGCTTATGGTATAAGGTAGAGCATTCAGAAGGGTTTTGCCTCCATGATGTAAAAATTAACTATAGATTAAAGGTCACTCTGCTCCTGCCTAACAAAGCTTAAAAGCAAGCCTCAAAAGGGTGAAACAGTTCTCAAGTAACTTAACTGTAACCCAGATACAATCTCAAGAATATTTGTTAAAGTGCAAAAATATCCAGGACTCGACAAGGTGAAATTCGTATAATGTCTGGCATCCAATCAAAAATTACTAGGCATGAAAAAAGTAGCAATATATAATGCATAATGAAGAGAAAAATAAATCAATTGAAATTAATTTAAAAATGATACAGGCTGGGCATGGTGACTCACACCTGTAATCCCAGCACTTTAGGAGGCCAAGGTGGGTGGATCACCTAAGGTCAGGAGTTTGAGACCAGCCTGACCAACATAGTGAAACCCTGTCTCTACTTAAAATTCAAAAAACAACCCGCCAGGCATGGTGGCAGGCACCTGTAATCCCAGCTATTTGGGAGGCTGAGGAAGGAGAATTGCTTGAACCTGGGAAACAGAGGTTGCAGTGAGCTGAGATCACACCATTGCACTCCAGCTTGGGCAACAAGAGCAATAATCCATCTCAAAAAAAGAAAAAGATACAGATGATAGAATTAGTAGACAAAGATATTAAAACAATTATTATAATGATATTTCATACTTCCAAGAAGGTAGAGGAAAACACGGGCATACTTAGCAGACACTTACTATAAAGGAGAACCAAATCAAACTCCTAGAGAGAAAAAATACAATGTCTGAGGTAAACAAACAAACAAACAAACAAAAAACATTGTATGGGATTAACAGCATAATTATATACAGCAGAAAGAAAAGACAAGTGAAATTTAAGTCACAGCAATGGAAAGCAAGCAAAATGAAAGACACAGAAGATAATGAATAAAGTATTAGTAAGCTATGGCAAAAGTTAAGTGGACTAATATGAAAGAGAGACAGGATGGTACAGAAGAAAATACTCGAAGAAATTATGCCCCCCAAAATTTCAAATTTGATGAAAACTATAAACCAAAAAACACGATAAACATGAAGAAGAACTACACCTAGACACATCATACTTGCTTAAAACCAGTGATAAGGAGAAAATCTGAAAAGCAGTCAAAGGAAAAAGAATTACACACGGAAAGATAAAAATAAGAATGACAGCAGACTTCCAGTTAGAAACAATGCAACCCAGAAAACAGTAGAGCAGTATCTTTAACTGTCAACTTAGAAAATGTCATTCATGCTGGGTGCAGTGGCTCCAACATTTAATCTCAACACTTTGAGAGGCTGAGGTGAGAGAACTGCTTGAGCCTGGGGGTTGAAGACCAGCTTGGGCAATATAGTGAGACCCCATTTCTACAAAAAATGTTTAAAAACCAGCTGAGTGCCAAGGTGGTGCATGCCTGTGGTCCCAGCTACTCAGGAGGTTGAGGTGAGAGGATCGCTTGAGCCCAGGAAGTCAAGGCTGCAGTGAGCAGTGTTTGCACCACTGCCCTCCAGCCTGGATGACAGAGGGAGACCTTGATTCAAAAAAAAAAAAAAAAAAAAGGAAATATCATTCACAATAAATGTGAAATAAAAACCTTTCAGACATGCAAAAGCTGAAAGAACTCATCATCAGTGGACCAGTGCTATAAGAAATGTTGAAATGTTAAAAGAAGGTCTTCAGAGAGAACAAAAATAATGCTAGATGAAAAATGGTAAAATGTAAGTAAATATAAAAGACTGGTTCTTTTATTTTTTAAATCACTTTTAATCTCCAAATAGCCAAAACTATCTTAAGAATGAATAACTAAGCTGGTGGTCTTTCACATCCTGATTTCAAAACATATTACAAAGCTACGGTAATCAAAACAGTACAGTACAGGCATAAAGAAGACATATAGAACAATGGACCAAAAAAGAAAAGTTTCATGGCATTGAATTTGGCAATGATTTTTTGGATATGACACCAAAAATACAGGCAATAAAAGTAAGAATAAACAAATGGACTATGTGAAGCAAAAAACTGCATTGCAAAGGAAACAATCAACAGAATAAAAAGGTGACCTACAGAACAGGAGAAAATATTTGCAAATCATATATTTGTGAAGAGGTTAATATTCAGAACATACAAAGAACTCCTGCAACTCAACTTCAACAAAAACCTGATTTAAAATGGGCCAAGGACTTGAATAGACATTTCTCCAAAGAAGATATACAAATGGACGACAAGAATATAAAAAGATGCTCAACACTGCTAATCATTAGGGAAACAAAAATCAAAACCTCGGTGGAATATCACCTCACATCCATTAGGATGGGTGCTGTAAAAGAAAAGGAAAGCAAAGGAAGACAGAAAGGAAGAAAGAAAATAAATAATAAGTATTGTCAAGGATGTGAAGAAATTGGAATCTTTGTGTACTGCTGGTGGGAATGTAAAAATGATTCGGTTGCTATGGAAAACAGCATGGCAGTCCTAAAAAAATTAAAAATAGGATTACCATATGATCCAGCAATCCCAGTTCTGGATATAAATACAAAAGAATTGAAAACAGGATCTTGAAGAGATACAGTAATTTGTCACTTAATGATGGGGATACAGTCTGATAAATGTGTTATTAGGTAATTCTGTCATTGTGTGAACATCATAGAGTGTACTTACACAAACCTAGATGGTATAGCCTACTATACACCTAGGCTACATGGTATAGTCTATTGCTCCTAGGCTACAAATCTATATAGCATGTTACCGTGCTGAATACTACAGGCAATTGTAACACAATGGTATTTGTGTATTGAACATACCTAAATATAGAAAAGGTACAGTAAAAACACAGTATTATAATCTTCCAGGACCAACATTGTTTACATGGTCGATCACTGACTGAAACTTCATTATGCAGAGCATGACTGTATTTGTACACCCAAGTTTATTATTATTAGTCACAATAGCCAAAAGATGGAAGCAACCCAAATCCCTTAATAGGTGAATGTATAAACAAAATATTTTTATATATACATAATAAAATATTATTCAGCCTTAAAAAGGAGGGAAATTCTGACACATGGTATCACATGGATGAACCCTGAAGACATTATGCTAAGTGAAATGTCAGTCCCCCCCCCAAAAAAATACATACTGTTTCAGTTTTGCAAGATGAAAAAGTTCTGAAGATTGCCTATGCAACAATGTAAACACACTTAACACTGCTGAACTGTATACTTAAAAATGGTTAAGATGGTAAATCTGATGTTATATGTATTTTATCATTATTTTTAAAAATAAAAGAAAAAGAAACTTGGTAGATTTCAGTGCAAATATTATCAAGGGTAAAAATGTCATTTCATAATTACAAATGAATCAATTCATCAGGAGGAAATAATCCTGAACATTTTATTCCTAATAACAGAGCTTCAAAATATATGAAGCCAAAACTAATAGAACTCTGAGGAGAAAATAAACAAATCCACAATTATAGTTGGAGATTACATCATCCTCTCTTAATAACTGATAGAACAAGTAGACATAAAATCAGTAGGACATGAGGACTTGAACAACAACCAACTCCACCTAATTCACATTTATAGAACACTCTACCCAGTGAGAGAATGTACTTTGTTTTCAAGTGTGCTTGGGAATTTACCAAGATAGATCGTATTCTGTCCATAAGACAAACGTCTCTCTCTCTCTCTCTCTCTCTCTCTGTGTGTGTGTGTGTGTGTGTGTGTGTGTGTGTGTGTATAGTTGTTGTTGAGACAGAGTCTTGCTCTGTCACCCAGGCTGGAGTGCAATGGCACGATCTCAGCTCACTGCAACCTCTGCCTCCCAGGTTCGAGCAATTCTCCTGCCTCAGCCTCTCGAGTAGCTGGAACTACAGGCGTGTGCCACCAGACCTGGCTAATTTTTGTATTTTTAGTAGAGACGAGGTTTTACCATGTTCGCCAGGCTGATCTTGAACTCCTGACCTCAAGTGATCCACCCACCTTGGCCTCCCAAAGTGCTGGGATTACAAGTGTGAGCCACCGGCCCTCAATACATAGGTTTTAAAGAATTCAAATAATGAAAAATATGTTTTCTGACCACAGTGGAATTTAACTATTAATAGCAAGCAGTAACAAACTGGTGATACCTAAGGCTCCATAGACTCTCTGCTGGATGATTTTATTTACATGACATTCTGGAACTTTAGGGACCAAAATATGACCCCTAGTGGTTGCCAGGAGCTCATCTTGAGTGAAGAGGTTGAAGACAAAGAAACTGATAGAAAACTCTTTTTATCTTCATTGTACTGGTAAACATTTGTCAAAACTCACAGAACTATACACTAAAAAGTATGAATTTTCTAAATATAGAAAAGCTGTCTGTAAATTACACCTTAATTTTTTTAAATGAAAGAAAACATCAAAGCATATATACACGTAAATAGACAATCTAGCGAATGAGAAAATCTCATATATAATATTGAGAAAAAAATTAAACAAGAAATGTTTTATGTGAAGATAACTATAAACCTTCTTTAAAGACACAAAAGTCGACTTAAACAATGAAAATGCATCCTTTGTTTTGCTTCCTTTTGTACGTGCTTCAAAACATTCTTTCATAATGGAGATTTCACTGGTTGTGTCAAGGATCAGTACACAGAAATTTCAATTTGTACACAATTCTTAACATACACACACAAAAAAAATTTTTAAAGTCATGTATTGTAATTCTTTTTAAAAGTCATTTTAGTGACTTTCCAGCTTAAAATTTGGAGGAAAATTTTCCTTAAGAGGATATGAAGTACCAGTATCTACAACTGTTGATAAGCTGTTACCTATGTCCCACCAATTCACAATTTAATATCATATACATTACATACTCAAATTCTCAGTCTTTCACAGCACATTAGGTTAGACCATGTCAACACCACCTAAAGATATCAGTTCTCTATAATTTATTAATTTTATGCAATCCCAATAAAAATTCCACAGAGTTTTTCTTTTCTTTTTTTTTTTTAACTGATCATACATCAGAAAAGTTCATAAGGAAAAATAAACAACAAGAATAGCTAGGAAAATAGTGACAAGGAAGCATTCTCTAGGAAAAACATACAGCAAAGCCTCTCTAAAGCAGATGAATGAACAGGTCAATGGACGAAAAGAGAAGGTCCAGAAATACCCAAACTACATATGAAAGTCTAGTACATCATAAAGCTGGTATCTCAAGTTACTGGGACAGGGATAACCTTTATAATAAATGGTGTTGGGACAGCTTGAAACCCATTTGAAAAAAAAGTAATTAGATTCACTCCTCAAACCACACACAATAACACACTCCAAATGTATTATAGATCTAAATGTAAAAAATAAATCAGTTCAAGTACTAGAAGTAAGCATAAGTGAATTCTTCTATAACTTGGGTGTAGGGAAGAATGTGACTAAAAGCTATATATTAAAATATGACTAAAAGTCTAGACGTCATAAAATAAAAGACTGGTAAGTCTGACTACACAAAATTTAAAATATTTGCATGGCAAAGAAAAAAAAAGCCACCATATGCAAACTCAAAAAATAAATTGGGAGGACATATTCATAACACATATCACAAATAAAGGACTCATATCCCTTCAAACTTTATAAAGAACTTTTAAATTTTAAGCGGGGCCAGCAGGGGGGAGACCAGAAATCCTAAGGAAAAAGAAGCAGCACGCTCCCCCCTCTTTCGGAACAGGCAAGTCACTGTAGTCAGCGCCCCCTGGAAGAGAGGGTTCTGCGTGGCGTGGGGTCTCTGCGCCTGCCCGGGCTGCTGGGTCTCGCGGGCCCCGGGCTCAGCCCTGCTGTCCCCTTCTCCCACCCATCCCCCGCGCTCCTCACCATCCTCCCAAAGGAAAAGCGGCGGAAGGCCTGAAGCCAAGGTTTCCAGCCGCACGTTTCCCGCCTCCGGGTCCGGCTCTGGAAGTACCTGTGCAACTCCGTTCGCAAGTTCTTCGGAGGTCGGAGCCCCTGGACTCAGAGCAGCTGCGGGAAGGGGCCCAAGGCAACCATCCTCGGCTCGCCCAGACGGCCGGTGTGTCCCACCCAACAGGCTTGTGCCTCAAACTTCTTTCGCTTTCTTTTTTCTGAAAACCGCTTCTGCCAACATTGAGGCCTGGAGTCTGCAAACAGCTGCCTCAGGATTTTGTCGACCTTTGAGAGAGATGTTGCTGCCAGACAAATCCTGGGTCAAAGTCCTGGGCTCTGCAATTTTATTAGTTGTATAGCCTTAGTTGATAGCATCTGTACAGTGGGCACAGCCATAGCTATTTTATGTTGTTATCATGAAGATTAAATGAGATAAAGTCTGTAGAATGCCTGACACATTAAAACACAAAAATCAGTATTCCTTTCCTTTTCTGCTGGGCATCCCATTCCCTGCCCCCCAAATCTCCCTACACACCCATCTTTAGAAAAATACACTGGGTTCTTTCCTGTGCTCCCTAAGCGGGGTCTGGAGTCAGGTTCCCCTCTGCCCCAACTGATTTGCTTTCTAGGAAACTGATTTGCTTTCCAGGAAACCGATTTGCTTTCTAGGCTCACCAGGGCGAGTATTAAACGAGCAGCGAGTAGGCCAGGCTAGGAGCAAAACTGCATATTTATTTTTTGGTCAGCCAGCTTTGTGGGGGAGGGGTGAGGTCCGTTGGTCTCTGGCAAGGGAGGGGGGGGTCACCCGGTGGAGCTCTCGGGGGAGGTTCGCAAAGCAGTGGACAGGAGTAGGGGCTGAGGAAGTTCATGGGAGCGGCTTTTATGTCCTGGGCCTGGGAGTGGGAGGGCAGTGGGTGGGACATAGGCCGGTCTGGGGCCAGGCGGTAGGCGTGGCTAGGCGGGTTCCGGTTTTTCTCCGTTGGAGGTCAGGTTGCGCCTGCGCAGTCAACCCATGTCTTTCCTGGGCGCGGGAAAGTTGATGGTGAAGAACCCGGAACTGTGCCATCTTGCCTCCGTTCATCCAAACAGTCCAACCTTTTATTGATAATAGTGACAAGGGGCGCCGTGGTCTGTCTGGCTACTTCCTGCTGTTAAGGGATGTCATTAAGGTTGGGGTCTATGGTTGGTATTTGGACGTATGGATGAAGAAGCATCTGGTTGAAGGTGAGGCACATGATCTCTTGAACTTTGGCTCGGAGAAATTTGATTAAAACAGGAGCGAGACATAAGACAAAACAGAGGATTAGTATTGGAATTAGGAATGGGAGCATCTGCTGTATCACGGGCAGCAGCCATATCGGTGGTCTGGGGGTGAAGGGGGTATTGTAGGTTTTTAATTCTGCTTTAATCCTGTTTAGGGTTTGAATGTTAGTGTCTACTAGGCCTGACTCATTTACGTAATAGCGGCATTCTTCTCCTAAGAAGAGACATGTTCCTCCTTTTTCAGCAGTAAGTAAATCTAATGCTCGCCTATTTTGTGCTGCTACTTGGGCCACTGAGGTAATTTGACGCTGTAGAGAGGCCAGGCTTTCAGCTGAAGCCTCTATGGCCTCTCGGATTTGGGCTGTTAGAGATCAGGTACACTGTACTGAGTAAGCAAGTGCCCCAGTTCCAAGCTCTGACACCACTAGGGAGGAGGCCAGGGAGACTCCGATGACTAGGGGAAGGAAGACAGCCCGTTTTTGGAGGTCATTAGGAGGAGGGTTAAATTGTATGACAAATTCAGCTATTTCTGCTTTGCTATATAAGGTTAAACTAGGTACTAGGGACACTGGGACACAGAGGGATTGACCAATGGATGTGTGATTAAGGACCTTGAAGAGAATTTTGTTGCACCAGAAATAACCTCCGATGGGAGCCGTCTGGGTCTTAGCGGGTGGCTGGGTATAGTTACACCAGGAGGTGTTTGGAGTAGAGTAGCAGAAAGGAAGGATTGGATTTTCTGGGTTTTGGTATAGTGGGACTTGGAGTAAGAACGGTTTTTGGGAGGCGCTTGTAGAGTTAGTTGTAGCAGCCTTAAAAGCAGTAGGTAAAGAGACTGCCACTAAAGGGGCTCTTTCAAGGGCCGCACAGAGGAAACAGTGGGAGAGATTTGTTATGTTGGCTGCCTGTGTTAGGTTTAACCCTTGACGGACTAGTTTTAACCATGAGAAGGGGTCTTTATTGGAGGAGTGTAATTGATCTTGTAAGGCCTGTTCTTGTGATTGTATGGCTAAGGTTAAATTCTGTAGGACTTGTATGTTTTGAGGAAGGGATCTTTGCTGGACAAGTGTTCTTTTTATCAGGAGAGTAGCCATGGGAAATGAACTAAGAATTGTGTAGCCTGTGTAGAGTCCACCTTTGACTCTGTCTGCCCATTGGGGGTCCCATGGGTCTTTGATATTTAATTGGTATTGAAGGGGGGTTCGTTGATTCGCAACGGTGAAGAGAGCAGTGGGTTTCTCCTGTCTCAAGGTTGCATAATGGATCTTACAATAAATATAAGGGCATCCTAGGTTCTTTTGTTTCCAGTAAGTCTTACAATTGTAATGTGTCTGATCGTGCAGGAAGCAGAGAGCCTTAGCTCTGGCCGCACTGCAACACGATAGGGTGAAATTTATAGTAAGATGGGGTTGGCAGCCTGAAGGGGGGCAGTCAGCGGTGCCTTGTAGCTGTGAGTGCTGTTTATTTTTGCGTGACCAGGTCTCAACTATAGAGAATCTCCATATGAAAGTTGGGTTAGTAATAGAGATTGAAATGCAAGAAAAAGATAGTACTATAAATATGAAACATGACTTCATCTTCAGTGTAATCACAGAGTACACCTTGCCACTGAAGACGTTCTATAAAGGTAAGCAGGAAACCCACTGTGATGGGCTATTATCTGGAGGCAAGTAGGGATCTGGGGTAAGATATTGGAATTCTGTTATGTTTATTTAGAGTACGGAGAGAAATCGGGATAAGCATAAGAGGTCAGGGAACATATGGTGGGTGGGAGAGTTTGGTGAATTTGAGACAGGTAGGGGTAAGTCTAGTAGATGTCCACTGATTGTCTTCTGTGGGGGCCTTTTTAATTGTGATATATGGACCCAGTGTGTGTGTCCTAGAAGTTTGGCTGCTGTGTATGTGGATAGGAGGACAGTATAGGGACCTTTCCACCTGGGTTGAAGATCTTTGGCTTGGATATCTTTTAAGTATACTTGGTCTCCTGGGCTGAGAGAGAGATGTGGGCTATAGGTGTCTGTTGGAGGGGGGTGTGCTAGTTCTGCATGGTGTCTCAGGAGCTGTCTCAAGAGGGTGAGGTATGGAAGATAAGTTGCCAGCGGGGAAGAAAGGGTGGGTAACTACTGGAGGGTGAGGGACCGGCCATAAACTAATTCAAACGGACTGAGGCCTGTTGGACTCCGTGGGGCTGCTCGCAGCCGGGTTAGGGCTAAAGGAAGGAGAGTTACCCACGATTGTCGAGTCTCGAGGGAGAGTTTGGTGAGCTGTTGGAGTCCGTTAGCCTTTTCTACCTTACCAGAAGGCTGAGGTCTATAAGGGATGTGGAGTTTCCAGGTGATGTGTAGGAGGGCTGCCACCTGTTGGACTACCTTGGAGATGAATGCTGGACAGTTGTCGGACTGAAGGGTGACCGGGAGGCCAAACCTAGGGATAATATGTTCAGTGAGTATTGAAGCAACAATGTTAGCAGTTTCTCCTGTGGTGAGATAGGCCTCTATCCACCCTGAAAAGGTGTCCACAAGGGTTAAGAGGTATTTGAATTTTTTATGTTTTGGCATATGTGTGAAATCAATTTGCCAGTCTTTGCCTGGTTGGTGTCCTCTGAGTTGGTGGCTGGGATGGGGATTATGAAATGTGCCTTGAGGATTTGTCTTTAGGCAGATAGAGCACTGCTGGTTGATTATAAGTAAGTGTTTTTGTAGTGTTGGACAGTGGAGGAGGGGAGTTAGAAAATTGTATAAGGCTTTGGGTCCTATATGTAAAGAATTATGTATGTCTGTTAGAATGGTATGGAGTTGTGTTTCAGGAATGACTAATTTGTTATCGATATATATCCAGTCGTCTGTAGTAGTTTGGCTGTTGGATTCTGTAATAGTTTGGCCTTTTCCTCTTGGGTGTAAATAGGGGTAGATTGAGGAGAGAGAAAACAAATAGAGGGAAGCGTGGGGGTGGAGAATCCGGCAGCCAATTTGGCAGTGGTGTCGGCAAAACTATTGCCAGCTGCTATTGGGTTAGATGGAGTTTGGTGGCCTTTACAATGTATAACGGCTACCTTGGAAGGTGCCGACAATGCATCCAGTAGTTTGAGTATTTGGTTTTTGTTGATAATAGGGGTACCGCAGGTGGTTAAAAACCCTCTCTCTTTCCAGATGACTGAATGGGTGTGTGCAATTAGGAAAGCATATTTGGAATCTGTGTATATGTTTACTGTTTTCTCCTGTTGATAGGAGGAGTGCCTTAGTGCAGTGAGTTCTGCCTGCTGTGATGTGGTCCCTTGTGGTAGGGGTTTTGCCTCCAAAACTGTGGAGGAGGTAACTACTGCATATCCTGCCTGTCTGTTTCCTTGAGGGTTGATAAAGGAGCTGCCATCCACAAATAGGGTTAGTTGTGCATTCTGAAGGGGCCAGTCATGCAAGTGTAGGTGGCTGGGGGATTGAGCCTCCAGAACTTCAGGACAAGAATGTTTAGTATGAGGTGGTTTAAGAGGGTCTGGCAGTAAAGTGGCTGGATTTAGAGAGGAGCAAAGTTCTAAAGTAACAGTGGGGTCTTCTATGAATAAGAGATGGAAAAGTTGGAGCCGGGATGGAGTTAAGTGGCTAATACTTCTATGAGAGATGAGATCCTGAAGACAGTGTGTGGAGAGGACTGTTAAATTACTGCCTCTAATGAGTTTTTTCGCTTCCTGGGTCAGGCAGGCTGCCGCTGCCAACGCACACAGACAGGATTGCCAGCCTTGTACAGTTGAGTCTAGTTGTTTGGATAGATAGGCCACAGGGCAGTGGGTGCTCCCGACAGGCTGGGCTAAGAGACCAACTGCCACTTTCTGCCTTTCATCTGTAAAGAGTTGGAAGGGACGCTGGAAATCAGTCAGTGAGAGAGTGGGTCTCAGGTCCTGGTCCGTCCGCAGCATGCAAGCAGGAGGAGGTTCCTCAATCCTTAGAGGCCTGAGGAGAGGTCTCCTCCCAGGTTTCGGCACCAACTGATTTGCTTTCTAGGAAACTGATTTGCTTTCCAGGAAACTGATTTGCTTTCTAGGCTCACCAGGGTGAGTATTAAAGGACCAGCAAGTAGGCCAGGCTTGGAGCAAAACTGCAAATTTATTTTTCGGTCAGCCAGCTTTGTGGGGGAGGGGTGAGGTCCATCGGTCTCCGGCAGGGAAGGCCGGGGGAGTCATCCGGTGGAGCTCTCGGGCGAGGTTCCTAAAGCAGTCCCGACAGGAGAGGGGGCTGAGGAAGTTCGTGCAGGGTGCCTGCCGGGAGCGGCTTTTATGTCCTGGGCCTGGGAGTGGGAGGGCAGTGGGCGGGACATAGGCCGGTCAGGGGCCGGTTGGTAGGCGTGGCTAGGCGGGTTCTGGTTTTTCTCCGTCGGAGGTGGGGTTGCACCTGTGCAGTCGACCCCTGTTTTTCCCGGGCACGGAAAAGTTGACGGTGAAGAACCCGGAACTGCGCCATCTTGCCTCCGTTCGTCCAAACACCAACAAGGTGTTATTTAATTCAATCAACTCGTATTGAAGGCCTTTGATATGCCTGGCACTGTGTTAAGATTATAAAGATGAATTAGACACAGATCCCTTCTCTTTGGAGTGAGGGGAGAAGTAAGGAGATGGAAAAATAAAACATAGATTAATACAGTTACCTGGTGTATCACAAAAAGTCCTGGCAGTATACTGGTGGTATACTCAAAATTAATCATTGAGGATAATTTAATAAAGAAATTATTTACACAGGTGTGGGCAAAGGATTAAGGAAACCAGTAAGAGATGGTGAAGCAGCCTCCTCTCCTTACCATCTAGGCTGAAGGGGCAAGGGAGGGGGCATCTCCTGAACTTGGTAAGAGCTATACCCATAGGAAAGTGCCAGCAGGTAGGACCCATGACTGCTTTTGGGAGACAGCCAGGGGAGTATAAGCATCCCAAGTACTCTCTCCCTCTGCCTTCCAGTCTCGTGCTGGTATCTCCCACTGCAGAACCCAATGAGTAATCAGAGAATGGAGCTGATGTGGTACTCAGAGGTCAGCCCTCAGTACCACCTCCAAGGCAGAGAGCAAAGCAATGGGTTTTGGTATCCTATTTGCACTGAGATACATATAAAGTATTAGGAGAACAGAAATCAGTGGTTTGTTGTAATTTAGAGACAAGATTGGAGAAAAGTTTCTATAGTAGTGGCATTTCAGTAAGACCTTGGATGACGAGTAGGAGATTTTCTAAGAGGAAAATGAGGTGAAGAATGAGAATGAGGCGTGTCTCTCTCTCCCTCTCTCTCTTCAGAGTTCCCTTTTTCATCATCTGTTATGCAGAGAGCAGGAGTAGGGGGTGGATTACACAGAACAAAGATCACACGAATGGAAGTATAGACTGTGCTTTGGAAAATCTTGTAGTCTGGTGTGACTGAACCCTAGGGACTTGGTGGTAAGGAAGGAACACAAAGTATGCAAAGTGGCATGAGAAATCTCTAATGGCCATGCTGCTGAGTTTAAACTCTATTTTCTAGGCCAGTGGATCTCTAAATGTAATTCCCAGACCAGCAGCATCAGGCTCATTGTGAAGCAGGAACCAAGGTGATAACTCCTAGCACTGCATTGCATTACATCTTACTTTGCCTCACTTCTCTTTTTGTTTCTCCTTGGGCTTGGACCTCCAAAATTATTAATATGTTAATCTTTGCATCGAGCTCTGCATTTTAGATCTGATCAATAAAAATGACCCAGTCGATAAAAAAGGAAATAGTACCTAACTTCCGTATGGAAATCAAACCAAAAACAGTACTAAACTTTTTTTTTTTTTTTTGAGACGGAGTCTCGCTCTGTTGCCCAGGCTGGAGTGCAGTGGCATAATCCCAGCCTACTGCAACCTCTGCCTCCTGGGTTCAAGCAATTCTCATGCCTCAGCCTCCTGAGTAGCTGGGATTACAGACGTGCACCACCATGCCTGACTAATTTTTGTAAACACTAAACTATTACAGTAAGTGTAAGGAAATCCAGTAAAGATCTTATTTTTCTCCTAATGACTACTTTGATGCTATTTTCAGGGAGGCATCAAATACGTCAGTATTATTCTTTTATTTTATTTTTTCTTTGGAGAGAAGGGTGCCCCTGATCTAATAGCGCTCAATGAGTTGTCTGGGTAATTCAGCACCAATGTTGGAGAGGTGAAACAGAACCTCGAGAAGCAAGGAGGGGGCAAATATAGTTTGATAGGGTATTGCATATGCTTTCTCTAGGAGAGAAGAGATGAAATCTTCAGCCTACTTTTATCTTTATAATCTATGTGTTATAAGGAAAAAATATTGAGAAATGTGATTTTTACAGCCAAAAGTAACAGCAGTGAAGTCAAGAGTAGTTAAGTTGTACTGTGATAATTTAGGAAGCAGCTACACACCAAATCAACTGAAGACCTCCATGCACATGTTTTACAACTGTATCCTGTGTGTGTTGTAGGAAACACCCAGAATCTCAACCGAAAGGGGAAAAAAAGAAGGGAGAGAACACAATTTGTTCCAAATCTTTAACTTTATTTAAAGCAGATACAGGTAACACCTTCCAAAGAGTAAAAGCAGTAACCCAAATGCTCTCCAGTCACCCACACCATGAAACTTGCACATCACACACAGTGCAATCTCCCATCCAGAACTTAGTAGAAACCAAACTTTTCCTTCTTTGGAACAAATTTAGCTAAAAGATGAATAGCTAGAAAATAACTATAATGGTAAAGAATTTAATGAATCACCAAAAACTAAATTTATAATCTGATTTTTTTAAAAATCATGTATCATTTAGCTTGAGCTTTCTCAACTCTCTGGACAAAGAAAAAGATTCTGAGTTTTTAAGTCTCTTCAAATAGGATTTCCTCTGGGGAAATTTGCTTTGAGTACTGTGTGGGAATCCATTTCTGAGAGAAGCCCAGAATAAAGGGTTCGCCTCAGCCTGCTCCATGGAGAAGTACCCTCATGGGAGACAGTACAGATCTCAGGGGCAGAGCTATGGGGACAGACTACCTGGTTCATGTCCCAGCATTTCCACTTATTAACTGTGTGACCTTTGGCAAGTTACTTATCCTCTCAGTGCACCAGTTTTCTCAGTTATAAAATGGGAATATGAATTGTATCAATCACACGTATGTAAATCTGTTGTAAAGGGGACAAAATAAGGTAAGTACTCATTAAATATTAGCTATTATTATCTGATAAAAAATTTGTACGTGTGTATGTGTATCTTTGGGAATAGAAGAAGGCATCTTGTTTACCATTTTTTTGGAGAGAAGCTGGGAAATGGATAATCACATAATTTGCTATTATTACTTTAATCTGACTTGAAGAACCATTTAAAAATAAAATTTGGCATGTCATATATTCCTTATAGTAGGCTTATTTCACCTTTCTTCTGTCCAGAGAGAGTATCAGCAAGAAGGAATTTAAAGGTGAAAACATGAATTGGTGGGAGTTAAGGGTTGAAAAACTACTACAATGTGGGCTACGGTTATTATAAAATGATGGAAATGGAAACTAGAGTAAGTTTGTCTGTTAAACCTGAAGTGAGCTAGGCATGGTCACTCACGCCTGTCATCCCAACACTTTGGGAGCCCAAGGCAGGAGTATACCTTGAGCCCAGGAGTTCGAGACCAGCCTGGGCAACACAGGGACACCCCATCTCTACAAAAAAAAAAGCCAGGCATGGTGGTGCACGCCTGTGGTCCCAGCCTCTTGAGAGGCTGAGGTGGGAGGATCACCTGGCCCCAGAAGGTTGACGCTGCAGTGAGCCGTGATTGTGCCACTGCACTCCAGCCACTGCACTCCAGCCTGGGGGGCACAGTGAGACCCTGTCTCAAAACAACAACAACAACAAAACAAAACAAAAAAACACTTGGAAGTGGGGTATACTCAAAAGTACAAAATTATCTAAAGAAAAACAGTGCTCAGAAATATGTAGCATTACTGTGGCAGGGCAAGTGCACCCAATATGGCAGTTTACAAGGAACAGAAAGCAAAGGCTCAAGTGAGGGGCCTGGTCAGAGTTCAGGCTACAAGTGTTCTAGAATAAGAAACTTAAGTCAGGCACAGTGGCACGTGCCTATAATCCCATCTACTCGAGAGGCCAAGGTTGGGGGATGGCTTGAGCCCAGGAGTTCAAGTCCAGTCTTGATGTTTTCCCTTAAGAGACAGGGCAATATAGTAAGGCCTTGTCTCTTAAGGCAAAAAACAATGAAAGAAAGAAGCTCAGTTTTCCAAATTAGTAGCCAGGACTCTAGAAATGGCTTCCTTACTCCTGCCTCTGCCAAAGATTTTGGAGGCAAATATCCCTCTGCTGGCTTACTAGCAACCTAAGTCAGGCAACACAATTTTATGAAACACTGCTATAGTTTGGTTTGTTTGACCTCCTCCAAATCTCATGTTGAAATTTGATCCTCAGTGTTGGAGGTGAAGCCTAGGGAGGGGTCTGGGTCATGGGGGCAGATCCCCCATGAATGGCTTGGTGCTGTTCTCATGGGAGTGACTCATTCTCATATCCTGAAGAACTGCTTGTTAAAAACAGCTTGGCACCTCCCCCACACCTCTCTCTCACTTCCTCTCTGTCATATGATTTCTGGCTACCCTTGGCTATGAATGGAAGCAGCCTGAGGCTTTCACCGGATGCCCAACCTTCTGGCCAGCAAAATTGTGAGCCAAACAAACCTTTTTTCTTTATAAATGACCCAGTCTCAGGTGTTCTTTTATAGCAACACAAACAGACTGACAGGCACCAACTATATACTGGGCTCTTGGCCATTAAAAATGATAGTCTTGGGTGGATGTGGTGGCTCATGCCTGTAATCCCAGCACTTTGGGAGGCCAAGGCAGGAGGATCATTTGAGCTCAGGAGTTTGAAACCAGCCTGGCCAACGTGGCAAAACCCCGTCTCTACCAAAAATACAAAAAATTAGCTGGGTGTGGGTGCACACACCTGTAACCCTAGCTACTGGGGAGGCTGAGGCAGGAGAATTGCTTGAACCCAGGAAGTGGAGGTTGCAGTGAGCCAATATCACACCGCTGCACTCCAGCCTGGGAGACAGAGTGAGACTCCATCTCTAATAATAATAATAATAGTTAGTCTTATTCCATTTATTACCAATGCTTGCCCAATCTCTACTCATGGCCACTTTTCTTGCCATGAGTAAGAAAGCGGAATATGGGTCTTTAATTTCCCACAACCAACCCTTTTTCCTCCCATTTACAATAGAATTTCACTTTCACAGGTAGAGATTAAGGGGAAAACACACAAAAAAATGAAGAACCATCCCAGAGATGGCAATGAAAAAGGGATCAATTGGCAGCTGATAGTTCAACTGAAGGACATAGAAGATGATTTCAGACCCACCTCTAACCCCAGTGATGACACAAGAGGCATGACACCCTTGCAGCAGATTTTACACAGATTTGGGGGGCTTTTGTCTTCCATAAAAAGTATCACTCCAGGGCCAGGCGCAGTGGCTCATGCCTATAATCCCAACACTTTGGAAGGCTGAGGCGGGCAGATCACGAGGTCAGGAGATCGAGACCATCCTGGCTAACACGGTGAAACCCCGTCTCTACTAAAAATACAAAAACAAAAATAAGCTGAGCCTGGTGGTGGGCGCCTGTAGTCCCAGCTGCTCAGGAGACTGAGGCGGGGAGAATGGTGTCAACCCAGGAGGCGCAGCTTGCAGTGAGCTGAGATCGCACCACTGCACTCCAGCCTGGGCGACAGAGCGAGACTCTGTCTCAAAAAAAAAAAATCACTCCAGAAATGACAGACTAGCAGATTCTTATTCTTATACAAACCATTTCTTAAGAAGAAAAATTTCAAAGTCTTTTCTACATAAGGATTTAGATTGGCATAAAATTAGCGTCCTAAAATATATTTTTTTGAAAGCTTGATTTAAGACATCTTCCAGCAGTTTTCTTACTTAATTCCTTTCGCTTTCAGCTCCTCTTTGACACGTTTCAGGTAAGAAGGATCAGGGTAGCCATACCTGGAGAAAGAAAAATTCCTTTAGTGTCACCACAAATTTTTCCGATATGTGCGATATCCAGCATTTAAGGATTTAATATCCAGTGTTGCAAACATTCACAAGTAATCCTGAAGGTGGATGACTTATCATGACTTTTAAGTTTGCAGATGCAAGTCATTTAGCTAGTGAGTGAGCCTAGCTGTCTGGCCAACATCTTCCTTTCAACCTGGCTTCTACCCTGCCAACTCCAAAGTATTAACATGATGTAGTTATTACATTTTGCATCAAAGGGCAGGGGGTTTGAGAATCCAAGATGAATGGTAAGTAAGTTGATTTAATTTGAGGCTTCATGTCTATGTTAATTCTTAAAATTTTTCAGTTTATGGTAAGTAGTGACTCTCATAAAAATATAATAATATACTGTGTTTTATTGGGGCGTTGTAATCACATGCTAGTAGGATTTTCAAATTTCAGGTTTTGCAAATGTCTCAGGGTATATATTATTACTTTAGTACCAAGGGTCTGAGGAATCCTATTGGGGTTTCATAAAGAACAATTGGATTTCCTATAATACAGTTTCTACCAATAGTCTCCTCACAACTTAGACTTTTTCTAGAATATTATTGGTCAAGTGATTTCAGGTTCTCTGTGGACTGGTGGGGGAAGAGGGGAAAAAGAAAGGTGACCTTAAAAGAAAGCAAAGTAAGTAACATTCCTAGCATCTAGCCTTCAAATAGACACCAAGCCTTAAATTAAATCAGCTTATATAGTATTCATCCTGGATTCAAAACCCCCCTGCCCTTTGGTGCAAAATTGAAATAACTCCATAGTACTTTATAGCTGACAGGGTAGAAGTTGATGGGGACCAATCTTGCTGTCTTCGAGATTATCATCCCTGACTAGCATCTCTCAAAATACTTGACTATACCCAATACCACTGCTATAGATTCTTTTTATATCCACATCCAGAAATTGCCGTAGTTCCTAATCCCTATAATCTGTTGAGTAGCCATTGCATCCCAAAAGGCTCTCACTTTTCTGGTCCTCCAAACTTGGATGTTTTGTGGTGAATATCATTCCAAGTGATGACATCTGAGGTTCCTAATACGCGAGAGTACCCCACTGTGAAAATCAGCTTTTGGTGAAAGGCCCTACGAAGCAGTTCCAAAACCTTCCTTCCTTCCTCATTATCAGGCAAGTATGCAGTTCGCTGTGTTCCAGAGTATCTCTTTCCTGGGTTTGGGTGTTCTCCCTGTGTGAGGACAAGAAAATGTCATGTGAAAACAGTGCCCTGTCTGATTTTTATTATAGGTATAGATGTGTTCATTTGTAGATAAAGCAAATCAAAAGCAAGAAAAGTATTGAAGTTATGCTGATATTCCTAATAAGTCATATTTCTCCTCTTTCCTTGAATTCATGCTGGAAACACTGTCCACCTTCCTGATACCCCCATTTCAAGATATAATCTCCACCTACCCTTTCTCTGTCTTAAGAAATAGACACAAAAGATATTTGAATTATCAGCAAACATTGTGACCTTTACCACTATTTCAATCCCTTGCACATGACCCTGGAGATAATTCCTTGGGAAATCTACTGTCTAATAGGCAATAGGACAGTCTCTTTTGCCCTGGTAATCGTAGCATCGTGGCAAGAAACCCATGGACTTCAGAAATACTTACTGTTTGTATGCCTCCTTTCATAGAATAATCAATCACAATGGTGCCACAGGACTCATAACCTGGAAGTGAGTCTCTTGAAACAGTGACAGTCATGCTTCCCTCTGGCTGATTTCCTTTGTGAACACCATAGGAAGTCTGGCATGTGGGACAGATTGGCTTATATGACATGGCTTTGCTGATACAAGGGCCGCAGAATTCATGCTTGCACTTTGGCAGCACTTTTTTGTTACTAATGGTGTCCATACAGATGACACAGATGCCCTCTTCCTTCTTGTCCAGTTCTGAGGCCTCAGAGCTCACAGAGCCCTTGAGTGGCGGAGAGGCTGCTTTGGAATCATCGCTATCAATGTCCATCGGTGTTTCATGATCCTCCTTCAGTTTCTCTCCAGCCAATGAAGATTTTCCTCCTCCTTTTAGAACATACTGCTTCGCTTTTGCAAGGTGATTTGGCAAACCAGTCAAAATCATTAACTCTTGATTTAGACCAAAGTGTACATTTGGATGTCTTTTTCTAAAGTCATCTGCAAACTTGGTCTGATATAAATGCTTTCTCTCCTTGCCCAAAGATTTCAGTGAAAGAACTTCTCTCATCAAGTGACATGAGGCATTTTGAAAGGCATCGATGAAACTTGCATAAGCATGCACAGATAGATCTACCTGCTTGTCCTTGGATTCAAACAGAACGCAGGTTTTCTGACCTTTCTCAGAAACCTTGCTGCAAGTGTCATACCTTTTTTCGATCTCTGATATCTCCTGTAGTAATTCAGTTTCTAAAAGTTTATAGTGGGCACTATCAACCTCAATTTCATTCATCATGTAATTGACAGTGAATAGTTTCACAGGTGTCTTGACAAGAGCTTCAGAGATTTTTTGTTTGGCAGCTGAAATGTCATCTTGTGTTCCAAGGAGAGTTAATTCTCCTCCTTTCTCCTTTATAAGGAGTTTTGTAAACTGTTGATTCAATTCCTGTTTGAATTTATTTGCCTGCTTACTGTCCACTAAAGAGACACATTCTTGCTTCAGAGGTTCTGTGTTCTTCTGAAATTCACTAGCAAAAGACTCACGAGCTGCTTCCAGGTCACCTGATTGACTTGAGGTGAAATCTAAACAGACCATATTTGGAGAACTGTCCTGGATTTCAATGTTTATACCAAATCTTTTCTCTATTGAGTCGATTTTATCAGGACAGATATATTTAAAGTATTCAAAGTAAGGCAAGGAAACTTCAAAACAGTTGCTTTTTTCTTCTGCCTTGGTTTCTGGTTCAGAAGGAGAAATGTAGCTGTCCCTCTCCTGCTGACTGAGTGGCTTCCTCTCTGTCACTGAAGGGGAAAATTCTTGTTTCCGCTCACTTTCCAGGAACTGCTCACTCAAAAATTGATGTATTTTTTCAATGTCTTGGAAGTCACCACACACCTTCTCAATTCCATCGTGACCTTCCATTTTTCTGATACTGGGGCACAGTGTGGTTATGTATGCCCTCTGCTCTTTGGAGAACAGGTTACAGTTCAGGTCAGCTGTTACAGTAAGAAAGATCTGAAATTTTAAAAGGAACAGGAACAAATAAAACCTCTCAGCATGCAGACCTACCATCTTCTCTTTAGGAAAATGCATAGAGACTAGAGAAACAACCACTACATCTTCCCCAAGCGGGGGGCAACTTCTTTCAAATCCTATTTATTTATTTATTTATTTTGAGTTGGAGTTTCGCTCTTGTTACCCAGGCTGAAGTGCAATGGCATGATCTCAGCTGACCGCAACCTCCACCTCCCGGGTTCAAGAGATTCTCCTGCCTCAGCCTCCCGAGTAACTGTGATTACAGGCATGCGCCACCACGCCTGGCTAATTTTGTATTTTTAGTAGAGACAAGATTTCTCCATGTTGGTCAGGCTGGCCTGGAACTCCCAACCTCAGGTGATCCGCCTGCCTCGGCCTCCCAAAGTGCTGGGATTACAGGCATGAGCCACTGTGCCCGGCCTCAAATCCTTTTTAGAGGATACAGCATGCTACATCCCAGAGGTTCTCACCCCTGTCTGCATATAAGACTCATCTGGCAAATTCAGGCAAAAACAAACCAGCCAAAGCCCAAGCACATCCCCAGAGATTCTGATGTTAACTAGTCTGCAGTGGAGCCTGGGCATGAGCATTTCTAAAAGCTCCATGGCCAAGAGATCTGTGTTCTACAACTGCCACTATCTGTTTGATCTTGGGAACAGCAGTCAAGGGAAGGCACTTGTGCTCTCTGGGCGAGTTGTCATGGCCCTCACAAATGTCTGTGAACTTGGAAGGGAGCCATAAAGCTGAGGAAAATGGCTTTCCTATGACTATTTTTTCTCTTCTTCACTCCTCCTCCTTTTTTCTTTTTTAAACTAAACACCTGACTGCATGCGAAGTTGTTGGTCCCTTCTAAACCCTGGCCTTTAGAAGCTCAAATATAAGACGTGCCAGGTTAAGATAAAAAGGACAGAGGCCAATTAAATGTAATATAAAAGCAAAATTTCTAATGTTTTGTTCCTTCTCAAGGACTTTGCATGTAAGATCCTTCCTCCAGATCTTCAAAATGTTTCCTGAATCCAGCCATTTTTCACACCTCCATCAAGGCCACCCAAAGTCCATGCCATTATCATCTTTCACCTGGCACATTGCAACCCCTCCTAACTGGGTTCTGACTCTCCATTCTAGCCCCTTCCTATGTTCAGTTTTCCAACAGCAGCCAGAGTGACCGTTTAGAAATATAAACCAGATCGCCCTCTCTCCTGGCTCAAAACTATCTGATGAATCCCCCAACATTTTAAGTTAAAAATCCAAAATCCTGGCCGGGCGCGGTGGCTCAAGCCTGTAATCCCAGCACTTTGGGAGGCCGAGACGGGCGGATCACGAGGTCAGGAGATCGAGACCATCCTGGCTAACACAGTGAAACCCCGTCTCTACTAAAAAATACAAAAAACTAGCCAGGCGAGGTGGTGGGCGCCTGTAGTCCCAGCTACTTGGGAGGCTGAGGCAGGAGAATGGCGTAAACCCGGGAGGCGGAGCTTGCAGTGAGCTGAGATCCGGCCACTGCACTCCAGCCCGGGCGACAGAGCGAGACTCCATCTCAAAAAAAAAAAAAACAAAACAAAAAATCCAAAATCCTTACCTTCAGCCCCAAAGGCCTGTCTTCTGTGTACCTTCCCCAGTTCCTAGCACCTCTCTCCCTTGCTCACTGCCCTCCCCACCACACTGGCTTCCTTAAAGCTTCTAGGCCTCAGAATGTCAGCTCTTGGGGCCTTTGTACCTATGCTTCCCTCTAGGACATATTCCCCCCAGAAATCCACTTGGCTAGAGATGTTATCTCACTTGAGGTTTTTCCAGACATCCTATTTTAAATGGTGGTTCTGTCATTGTCTGTCACTTATTCTTCTTCTTCTTCTTTCTAGCAGGTATGACTGGCAGGCATTTTACTATATATTTATTTGTTTATTAATATTGTCTGTTTCTCTCACTAGAAGGTGCCATCCCCGGAAGCAGAGTCTGCCATGTTCCTGGCTGCCTCCCCAGCTCCTCTAACAGTGCCTGGAACACATTAAGCAGTGGATATCTATTGTTGAATGAATCTTGTCATCATTCAAGTTGCAGGCCAAACATCACCTCCTCAGTCAAGTTGTCTCTGATTTCTGGTTAGAAGTAGCACCAGGCTAGGCGCAGTAATTCATGACTGTAATCCCAGAACTTTGGGAGGCCAAGGTGGGCAGATTGCTTGAGCCCAGGAGTTTGAGAACAGCCTGGGCAACATAGTGAGACCCTGTTTCTACCAAAAAAAAAAAAAAAATTGACCAGGTGTAGTGGCGCCTGTAGTCCTAGCTACTCAGGAGGCTGAGGTGAGAGGATCGCTTGAGCCCAGGAGGTCAACGCTGCAGTGAGCCATGATTATGCCACTGTATTCCAGCCTAGGTGATAAAGTGAGACTCTGTCTTGTTGGGGAAAAAAGAAGTAACATCACCCCCATCTTCCCTTTGCTTGCCCTAGCCCTGTTTCTCTCCAAATAAATAAAATGGTTCTAATTATTTTACTTGCCTACTGTCTTTCTGTGCATGCCCTGGGCCCCAATATAAGCTGCCTGAGAGCAGGGACCTTGTCCGTTGTGTTCGTCTCTGTGTGCAGTGCCTAAAACAGTGCCTGGCTCCCATGTATGTGCCCAGCACATGGGTGTTGGATCAATAATACATGAGGCTGGTGACTGGAGAGGAGGCACAGGCATAGCCAGCTCCTTCTTTCAATACTCACCTTTTGGAGACAGGAATCCACAGCATTAGGAATATGTCCTTCATGTTGATGCGTATCACTAGATGGTGTTTCTGCTTGTGACTGTGTCAGTGAAGAAATTTGAGGTCTCGTGTTCTTCTTTATTGAATTTTCAGTGGGTACCAGGAAAATGGGCACAGGTTCGTTGTCAATAAGCATTTGGTGTTCTCCTTTTTTCAACACTCTCTCCTTAGCTTCAGCGGAAACATTAAACACACACATATACACACATAAAAATGGGAGAGATTTCAAGTAATCCTCTCATTCCTGTGTCTGTACCCTGTCCCAGCACCTCCCAGTAAGGCTGTTCACTGCATCCTGGAATGGTGGGTTGGCAATGGAGGAAATCGGGGAGCTATTAAGAGTTTTAAAGTGTGCGGATTAAGTTTTACTACAGAATTGAAAGCTTAACGACAATGGAACATTGTCCACTCATTAAACGTCATGTTTCTGAAACTGTCTCCAGTCTCCCCTTTCTTCTTTCTTTCCCTCCCTCCCTTCCTTTTTTTGTTTTGTTTTGTTTTGTTTTTTGAGACGGAATCTCACTCTGTCACCCAGGCTGGAGTGCAATGGTGCGACCTCGTCTCACTGCAACCTCTCTGCCTCCTGAGTTCAAGCGATTCTCCTGCCTCAGCCTCCGAAGTAGCTTGGATTACAGGTGTGCACCACCACGCCGGGGTAATTTTTGT